>NC_071992.2:69043586-69349456 GCF_028885655.2 Pongo abelii
CTCCTTTTTAGGCCTAGATGATTGCCGTTAAGCAAGATTTCTCACCTGATTTATGACAATACTCTCCTCTCTTCTCCTTGCCCCTAGTCATGCCCTTACACAAATCCTTTCAAAGCCTCTGGTTACCTGCAGGTATCTGCCAAAACCCCTGGGATGGCAGACAACAGCCTTCACTTTGGGCCCTATGCAAACAGTGGTTGCTTCTCTACGGCCAAGTCCTGGCTCCCTCCTCCTTCAACCAGGGGCAGAGTTGCCATGGAGCTCCTGCAACTTAAGTTGAGAGCCCATCCGGCATACGTGTCCGGCACCTAATGAAAACTTCAACATTTTGGATCCTTTTTTAAGAACAGGGCCACCCAAATCACACATGCTTCAAGACCTACCACACCTGGAACTGCCCTTCTCTAATTCTGTGACTCATTTGTACTGACCTTGCAGCTTCTTGGACATGGCAGCCATGCTGTTTAAATCTTGTCCATGCCTATTACTTGTCCATTCCCCATAGCAGACGCTAAGTCCCTGAGAACAGAAATGGCTTTGGTGGTTTCTGTATCCCCAGTTCATATATGGAGTGCAAAATGGATGTAAACAGAATGAATGAATGAATGACTCTCTTAGGTTGGTGCAAAAGTAATTGCAGTTTTTGCCATCTTTTTTTTTGAGACAGAGTCTTGCACTGTCACCTGGGCTGGAGTACAGTGGCGCTATCTTGGCTCACTGCAATCTCCTCCTCCCAGGTTTAAGCGATTCTCCCACCTCAGCCTCTGAAGTAGCTGGGATTACAGGTGCCAGCCACCACAACCAGCTAATTTTTTGTATTTTTAGTACAGTCAGATTTCACTATGTTGGCCAGGCTGGTCTCAAACTCCTGATCTTGTGATATGCCTGCCTTGGCCTCCCAAAGTGTTGGGATTACAGGCATGAGCCACTGAGCCTGGCTGCCATCATTTTTAAATGGCAAAAACTTTTACATCAACCAAATAGAATGTTGTTATCTAATTGCATCATCTAATTTATCTAACAATAACAGTGACTAACAGAAACCAACTGGATATTGTGCACAAGGTACCATTATAAGGGATGTATGTATAATGTTCCATTTAATCCTTTCAACACCCCTAAGAAGCCCAGTTTGTAGATGAGGAAACTGGAGCACAAAGAACCCTACTTGCTTGTCTAAATCACTCAGCTAGTGTGTGCTAGTGCCAGGATTTTAAAAGAGGTTGACTGATCTTGCACACTGAATTACATAGCATCAAAGAGTAAGGGTAACTTACTTGAACTCAGAGTTCACTTTCTTCCAGGCCTTCAATGAGAACTGATACCTGACTAAAGGATCCTTAGTGCAAATTGTTATCCCAAGGAAAGACAGAAACCATCTATTGGGATGAATTAGGCTCCACAGATAGTTCAGATTCCTGGGTGCTCAGAGGTAAAGGGGACAGTGATTTATATTCTCACTGATCAAATGAGGGAAGGTATTTTCGTGCTTATCTCCTAAGTTCTGTTTAGTTTTTAGAGCTGGGAATGGATGACTAGGCAACACATCCAATTAGCTGCAGAGAAGGCATAAATGTGCTGAGTTTAGCTGAATAATAAAAGTGAATCTTCATGCCTTGTGTAATTGCAGTAGTGCTGCCTGGTAAGAGGACCCCTTCACCCCCTGCTGCTCCCTTCTTTGCTCTTTGCTCTCTCCCCTGTCCCTTTTCCTGTGAGAGAGAAAAACCAGCAGGTTTCATTGCTATCAAAACAGTAGCTTTCAGTCCCCTTCCCTTTCCAGAACCTGCAAAACAGCTCCCCAAACCCTGCCCATTCCACTTCCTGACCACTGAAAAGCTCCCTCTTGTCATCCTCGTGGGCTCCAGCATGGAAGCAAGCAGGGAACAGGCGTGTGTGTGTGTTGTGTGTGTGTGGCCACACCTGCACCAAAGTTAGTAAGGCAACGTTCACTGCCTTGCTTCCATGCTAGTTAAAATCTCTGGCTGCAGGAAATATGATTGGATATTATTCCACAAACAGCTGAGTATTATTAACTAAATTAAATGTAAGGCACCCCTTTGGTTAAGGCTCAAATGTCATTAACTCAATGAATTAAAGTGGCAATCACATGACCTCAGTGGAAAATGAGAATCACATAGATTTGCTGAGATGCAAATGCACATTTACTCTTTTTCCCTTGAATTTTTTTTCATTTGCATGTCTCACTTTTTTGAATATTTCAATCATTAATACAGTGTACCCATTTGGGGGAGAAAGTTTGTATAACAAGAATAACAGGCCAGGTGTAGTGGTTCACGCCTGTAATCCCAGCACTTTCAGAGGCTGAGGTGGAAGGATCAATTGAGGCCAGAAGTTTAAGAGCAGCCTAAGTAACACAGCAAGACCCTGCCTCTACAAAAATAATTTTAAAAATTTTCCAGGTGTGGTGGTGTGCACCTATGATCCTAGCTACTCAGGAGGCTGAGGCAGGAGGATTGCTTGAAACCAAGAGTTGGAGGTTACAGTGAGCTATGATTGCTCCACTTCACTCCAGCCTGGGTAATACGATGATACTGTATCAAAAAGGAAAAAAAAAAAAAAAAAGAATGACATGGAAACTCTGCCCATATTTTAGATTGGGACAGATTGACCTAACCTAACATAGGAGAAATGAGGGTTTCCTTTTCTCTCCTCCAGTGTCAATTTAACTCTGTCATTAAAGAAATAGGATGGTTTTCAGGGGCCTATCTGCAAATACTAATCTTTATTGTGATAAGCAAGAAATCTAAATGCTATTTGTTTTAGAGTATTTTCCACTAACATCAAACCCAGTTGATAACTCACCTTGTGTCATAAAACAATTCACATAGATTTTAGGATTAGTAGACCTTTGAAGAGAGTGTCAATCATGATATGGCCACTGTGTGCTCTACTGCTTCTAAGTCCTGCTGTAGATTGGCTCCTGCTAGTTGTCCGGCGATTCTAGATCATTTATTAACAACGCTTGGGCATATGAGTCCCACTTGTCCAATGAGCATATGATGAAATTTCAACTCATTCCATCAGACCACGTCACCAGCCAGCAGAAGATGCCCTTTAGAATTAACCTGATGTGGTTAGGTTAAGTCAATACGATGTTTATCACTTGCTTGTTTAATTCTTGTTTGATCTTCGCTAAGGATGAGATTTGGGCAGTTCCTTACAGTTGTGTGTCCAAGAATTGGAAGCCTAGCAAGGAAAATATCCTTGGAAAAGCTGAAGCAAGAAATAGAGAAGTGGGTTTTGGAAGACATTGAAGGAAATCACATCCTGTCTTCCAAAATGGATGTGGAGCTAATTTTACGTCTCTCTTTAACAACCCGGGTGACAGAGATCAGTAACTTAGGCTCCCCGGGCATGTTTACCCTCTTATTTCATGACAAGATCAAACTAGTTATTTTATTTAAGTCTCTTCCATTAGTTAATCAGTACATTAGTTATTCAAGTGGATTTCTGGGTGTTCTGCAGCCTGGGGCTGATCCAGACCGGCAATATTGCATTTACCATTCCCCAGGCAAGGCACTTCCCCAAACCCAGGATCTTCCCACCGAGGGGCTTTCCTCCACAACAGGACCAGCTCAGGTGACAGTGCTTTCAGAGGCCTTCTCATGGGTCCCCCCACTGCAGACTTTCTGAGCCTTCTCCCTACTGCATTTTGGACAGCATGCATCACCATCGGAACTCCCAGCAGCTCACATTTCGGATCCTGCAGACTTGTGCGTGTCTTTCTCGCTAGTCGTCAGCATGGGTGGGCAGGGTCTTTCTCTCTCCTTCATGGCCATGCCCACCCAAGATGACCAGGTACCTGGTTTCCAGTGGGGCTCAGCTACTACTGGTTGAAGAATGCTCAAAGAATGAATGTGCCACTTCTGTATCACACGATTGTTTATCTGTGCTCTGACTACCAATCAATTTAGCTATTTCAGTGACTCTCTCTCTGACAACAATTTGATTTCGTTGCCTTTGATAATCCATGTTTGTATTTCTTAAAAGTGTAAGCGGCCGGCCGCAGTGGCTCACGCCTGTAATCCCAGCACTTTGGGAGGCCGAGGCGGGCAGATTACGAGGTCGGGAGATCGAGACCATCCTGGCTAACACGGTGAAACCCTGTTTCCACTAAAAAAATACAAAAAAAATTAGCCGGGCTTGGTGGCGGGGGCCTGTAGTCCCAGCTACTGGGGAGGCTGAGGCAGGAGAATGGCGTGAACCCAGGAGGCGGAGCTTGCAGTGAGTAGAGATAGCGCTGCTGTGCTCCAGCATGGGAGACAGGGCAAGACTCCCTCTCAAAAAAAAAAAAAAAAAAAGTGTAAGCTTTGTTTTTTTAACCTTTTAATTGCAAAATAATGCCAAACATATAGAAAATATCTAAGTATAGGACAAAGAACCCTTGTATACCCTTCACTCAAATTCACCAGTGTTTAACATTTTGGCACATCTATTTGAGCTTTCTCTCTCTCTCTCTCTATATATATATATTTATATATAGTTTTTCTGAAGCATTTGAATGTAAGTTGCCCATATCATGTCTGTGTGTATTTTCCAACAGTAGGAATTTTCTCTTACATATCTACAGCTTAGTTATCAAATTTAAAGAATTTAAATTTGGTACAATACTTCTATCCAATAGGTGTTTCATATTCCTGTTTCTCAATTATCCCAATAATGTCCTTAATAGCAATTTTATTTCTGATATAAGATCCAGTCCAGGATCATTTGTTTTCGTGTCATGAATCTTCTAAAATTTGGAACAACTCCTCAGTCTTTGTCTTTTACCATCAATATCTTTGAAGAATACAGGACACTTATTTTATAGAGTGTCTTTCAATTTGGATTTCTCTGATTTTTTTATGGTTAGTTTTGTGTGTGCTTTTTTTGCTAGAAGCCTGCATAAGTAATATTCTCAGGGCATCCCACCTGGAAGCACATGTTGTCCATTCATTTGCCTCATTTTGGTAATGTTAATTTTGATTACTTAGTTAAGGTGGTGTTTGCTTTTTCACAGTGTGGTTACTATTTCTCTTTCTTAGTTACTAGCCATCTTGTTGGAAGATACTCTGAGACTATCTTGTTCTTTATCAAACTCTCTGCTCCAGATTTAGATTTCTTGATGATTCTTGTCTGAATCAGTTTTTACTATAATAGTTGCAAAATGATGTTTTAGAAACCCTTTTTTCTCTTCTATATTAGTTAGCTTTCCACCTAAGGAAGAGCTTTCCCTTTTTCCTTTTCTTTCCTTCCTTTCCTTCCTTTTTTCCTTCCTTCCTTCTTTCCTGCCTGCCTTCCTTCCTTCCTTCCCTCCCTCCTTCCTCTCTCCCTCCCTCCCTCTCTTGTTTCTCCCACCCTCCCTCCCTCCCTGTCTGCCTGCCTATTACCATATGGACTCATGAATTTGTACCCTATTGAATGGGTTATAAGTGATTACTTTCTTCCTTTATTTTGATACTAAAGTTGTTGAATATTTGGTCAATAGGAGGCTTGAAATGTGTTTGTGTGTTGAATAGTACAATAAAATTTCAGCCAAAAACCTATGTTTTTCCTGTGATTAATTATTCAAGGAAAATAAATGTATATCATTTAAATAGAACCTATAATATAATTTTAAAATTTCTACAGCTGATTTGGAAAATGGTTACTATTTCTGACATAATTATACTGCAATTTACATTTCTCCTATTATAATCTTCTGAGGCAGCCCATTTTATTACTGAACAGTTCTACTTAATCCATTTATTCAAAATGGTATTGAGTGCCTATAATGATAAAGTAGACGTAATAGAAAGGCAAACAATGGTTTAAGTCTACGTGAGTTGTTTTTGTATTCTAACCAAACCACAGAATCTCAGTTATAGTTTTATATGCCTGCGAAATTTTATTTATTTTGAGGCTTTCAATTTTATTGTTTCCTCCTACACACACTTGTATATTACAAATTTTTCTTTTAGAATCAGGATATTGCTAAAATCACTTTAGGGATGAGAATAAAACATTTGAAATCTAAAACATGTTTGGGTCATATTATGACTATATCCTGTGCATTCATTTCTATTACGGAGAACCTATCCTTCTGATGTGTAAGTTCCTCTAGACTAGCTTGCTGAAGCTGTTCTCAGAAAACGGGTGTCTTAGGCATATTACACCTTTATTAATCTAGAATGTGTTTTATCGTCCTATTCTGCAAGGATCAGGCCACTTCTGAAATCCTGAAATCTACAAAATTTAAGCTCTGGAGAGTTTTAAGAAGACATTGATCAATGACAACGGCTTTAGATTGGGTGCCTAGAAAGGGAAGGGTCTAGAAACCTTGTTGTGTCAAGAACTAGTGATGATTAGGACAAAGGAGGAAAGGGATAAGAAACAAGGTAAAGGCCTACCTGTGTAGTCTTGTGTCACTTAACGCTGGTGATACATTCTGAGAAATGCATCATGAAGTGATTCTGTCATTGTGGGAATATCATACAGTGTACTTTCACAAACCCAGGCAGCCGAGCCTACTACACACTAGGCTGTATGGTGTAGTCTATTGCTCCTAAGCTACAAACCTACAGTACATGTGACTGTACTAAATAGCAGTAAGTGATTGTAACACAATGGTAAATATTTGTATATAAACACAGCTAAACATAGAAAATGTGCAGTAAAAATATGGTATGAAAGATAATAGATGTACGCTTGTCTAGGGCAGCTCCATTATAATCTTATGGAAGCACCATCATATATGCAGTCCGCTGGTGTCAGAAATGTTGTTATGCATGACTTTCAGATGACTTTTTGAAGAACTGGGTTATAAGAGAGAGAGTAAAATTTTTTTCTTTATTGCTCCAAAAGAAAAATGGAAAAATTAGCTCTTATGGATAAAATTACAGAAATCTGATTTTGACACCATAGAGGATGAACTTTCCGTTAACTCTGCTGGCTAGCCCCAGGCCATTCATTCATCATGTGAGTACTGCATGCACATTCTTCAGCCTTGGATTTTGTCTTCCCCTTTCTGATCCTCTGCACCGGCCTCTGAGAGTCCAACGTTGCTGACTTCTCTGAGCCTCTGTGCCTTTGCTGGAGCACTTTCTCCCCCTGCCCCCAGCCTCTCTCCTTCACAGAGCTCCTGCACATCCTCAGCACCTGCCCATCCTTCTAGGAAGCCAGCCTGCCTCACTTTCCAAGTAAGCCAGGCCATGGCCTGCTTCCCAACCAGCCTCCTGTGCCCTCTAAAATGGTAGTGGCTGCAACATTTTTATCCTATTTGTTGACTTGTGTGAATCTGTCTCCTAGACTGTGGGAGACAGTACTCAGGTACCATAACCGCACATAGTGACCAAACACTTAAAATGTGGTTGGTGCTGCCATGTTGGGCAACACAGATTCTAGAATATCTCAGCAAGCTCTGTTAAGCAGTGCTGACCTGGATGAACTCCTTAATGGCAAGAACTGTATTGTGTCCATCCCCAGTCAAACACAGAGCTGAGGTACATTAAAGACACTCAGTAAATATTTTCTTTTTTTTTTGAGATGGAGTTTCGCTCTTGTTGCCCAGGCTGGAGTGCAATGGCGCCATCTCGGCTGGCTGCAACCTCCACCTCCCGGGTTCAAGCAATTTTCCTGCCTCAGCCTCCATTAAAGGCGTCTGCCACCAAGCCCAGCTAATATTTTGTATTTTTAGTAGAGACCGGGCTTCACCATTTTGGCCACGCTGGTCTAGAACTCCTGACCTCAGGTGATCCACCCGCCTTGGCCTCCCAAAGTGCTGGGATTACAGGCGTGAGCCACCAGGCCCGGCTTCAGTAAATGTTTTCAAAATAAGCAAGTTAAATAGATCAGTCCAATGACAGAATGGGCTACATAATGAATAGTGGAGTTTTCATTGTAGGAGGAATTTAAACTTAGGATAAATGTCATCTACTGAGGTTAGCATGAAAAGAGACATGCAGGCCGTGCGTGGTGGCTCACGCCTGTAATCCCAGCACTTTGGGAGGCCAAGGCAGGCGAATCACCTGAGGTGGGGAATTCAAGACCAGCCTGACCAACATGGAGAAACCCCATCTCTACTAATAACACAAAAATTAGCCAGGCGTGGTGGCACATGCCTGTAACCCCAGCTACTCAGGAGGCTGAGGCACGAGAATCGCTTGAACTCGGGAGGCGGAGGTTGTGGTAAGCCGAGATCATGCCATTGCACTCCAGCCTGGGCAATAAGAGCGAGACTCCATCTCAAGAAAAAAAAAAGAAAAGAGAGACATGCATACGTTGCATGACAAGCTGTAGCACATAAAAGTAGGTGGCTTCCAGTTCTAAGAGTTTATAATTATTAGAAGGAATTAAATGTAACACAGGACATGAAATCATTTCTGATTTAAAGTATTTCCTATTGAGTCACAGAAATGAGAAATTCCTCACTTTATTTAAATACATGAAGTTTACTCCACTTGAAGAACTCATGTCAGAAAAAAAAAAAAAGAGTTTATCTTTAAAAATTTGCTCTTCCTCTGAACACCTTGATTATCAAAACACAGCTGAAAACAACACCAAAGGGGCTGTTCTCAAAAACAAGGAAGTCAACTTTTTAAAAAGGGATTGTCAATTAAGTAATAGGTAGCCAGGCGTAGCACAGGTGAATAATCTGAATGTTACAGAAGTGACAGCTTTATTTTTTGAACATTTTTTTCAACCCATAATTCAGGATTTCCACTGGTAGCGAGGAGCTTCTCTGGTGCTGAGCATGTGGCCATGGGCGAGAGAGAAAGGGAGAGACACACACGATGTCCGCAAGATGAGTGAGGGATACCCTGGGAGTTCAGCTGGAGCGGAGGGAAGGCACCAGGATCTTAGCAGGGCCCGGCCTCCGGCCTCCGGGAAGGACCCTAGTGAGAAGGCGGGCCCTGGGGAGACGTGGAGCGCCCAGCCCAGGGCGCGAGAGGTGAGTGCGGCCAGGGAGGGCCTTGTGTTGAAGGAGAGTGAGCCCGGGGAGCCAGCACCCCAGGAGACTGGAAAGGCAGGCCTGGGGAGGAGTCTGGACGCCGTGCTTGGTATCTGGGACCTGGGAAGGGCTTTGCGGAGGGCTGTCCGACAAGGAGGTTGTGCGGGTCTAGGGTTAAAAGTAGCTGGGCGACATGGCGAAACCCTGTCTCTACCAAAAATACAAAAGTTAGCTGGGCGTGGTGGCGAGCACCTGTGGTCCCAGCTGCCCGGGAAGCTGGGAGGCTGAAGCAGGAGGATCATCTGAGCCCAGGGACGAGGCAGCAATGAGCCGAGATGGCGCCACTGCACTCCCGCCTGGGTGACAGAGGGGAACCTTGTCTAAAAAAAAAAAAAAAAAGTTCTGGGGGCTTGCCCACGTGTGAATCCCAGATCCATGTTTAAAAGATGCTCCATCTTGGGTAGGTCCCTTCACTTTTCTGGGTCTTGGTTTCTTTGGCTGCAGAAAGGGTAGCTTCAAGGATTCCATGGACTAACATAGTAAGTAGGAAGTGTTTATTATGTTGTCACTGTTTTATGTTTAAAAAGTATTATCCTAAACAAAATGTGATAAGACATACAGTGGAGTATTATTTATCCTTAAAAGGGAAGGAAATTTTGTCACATGCTACACTATGGATGAAACTTAGACATTATTCTGAGTGAAATCAGCCAGTTACAAAAACTTGAATACTGTATGATTCCACTTACATGAGCTGTCTGGAATAGTCACATTCATAGAGACAGGAAGGAGAACGCTTTCCAAGGGCTTAGGGCAGGGGGGCTTGGTAAGTGTTTCATGGGTACAGAGTTTCAGTTTGGGAAGATGAAAAAGTTCTGTAACAATAATTTACTGCATATTTCAGAATCGCTAGAAGAGATTTGGAGTGTTACCAACACAAAGAAATGATCAATGTTTGTGGTGATGGTTATCCCAAGTACCCAGTTTTGATCATTGCGCATTGTAGGCTTGTATCAAAATATCACATGCACCCCATAAATATTATGTATTATGCATCCATACAAATTAAAAATAAATTTTAAAAAAGATCTGGAGATGACTGGTGATGATGATTCTACAACAATGTGAATGTACTTAACGTCAATGAACTGTACATTTAAAAGTGACTAAGATGATCAATTTTATGTTATGTGTATTTTGCCATAATAAAAAAATCAAACCAAAAAAAACCTACCCTGGCTTCTGTGTGGTAATGGGGGTTGGGGGCAGGGTGGATGCAGATGGAGCAGTCAGGGTCCCTCTGTTGTCCATGCAGGAGATGCTGCTGATGGTGAAGACGCAGAAGAAGATGCATTTGGGGAGGTTTGGAGGCAGCTAGATCTTAAAGATAGGAACTAGCTGGCAGATTGGATGGGGGCTGAGGAAAACAGGGAACCAGAAGAGCTTTTTGTATCTGGCTATAAAGGTGGGTGATTTTGAGCCACTATTATCAGGAACAGAGAAGATGGGGAAAGGAGGGGTTTGTAGAGGTTTGCAAGCCTGGCTGGTCGTTCAAATGGAGACTTCTTTAATAAAGTGATGAAATCCATAATGAGCATGACACTGAAAACTCTTCAAATTTATTAACTTTATTTACTTGGTATTGTGGAGTTTTAGTTTCTCTCTACTACTTTAGGTACCTTATTTCATGAATAGTAAGTTCCTCCCATCACAGTCTCCCTCCTGCCCCATCATCCATTGTATCTGCCAGATAAACAGGTTTTCAGATGGGAGTGAATAAACCTGATTTTCTTGTAGTATTAATGAATACTAGTCGTTCTCTTCAGTTTTGAAATTTGGAACTTAGTCCTTTATTTTTGTAGATGAAAATTAAATAACTGTTAATAGTTATTGGGTGTTTACTCTGAGGATTGCTTTAGACTCCATATTTTTGTATTCATTATCTCATTTATTCCTCACAATGAATTTATGAAGTAGATATTCCTATTATTTGTACTTTATAGATGATGAAATTGAAATAACTTTCTCAAGGGCTCAGCTTTCATAAGAAGCAAACCCAAGATACTGTTAATATTATGAGAAAATGAGTTTTGAATTTTTATTCCAGATTTTATCTAATTAGCCTATCTCTTATTTATCTATCAATCTATTCATTATGGTAAAATATACATCACATAAAACTTAGCATGTTAACCATTTTTGAGTGTACAATTCAGTGGCATTTAGCACATTCACATTATTGTGCAACTATCACCACCATTACTACCAAAATTCTTTTTGTCATCCTAAATGGAATTCTCTTCTTTTTAAACAATAACTCCCTATTCACTCTCCCCCACAGGCCCTGGCATCCACTATTCTACTTTCTGTCTCTATGAGTTTGACCACTCTAGAGTCGTCATGTAAGTAGAGGCTTACCACATTTGTCCTATAGTGACTGACTTATTTCACTTAGCATAATGTCTTCAACGTTTATCTGCATTGTAGTATGTGTCAGAATTCTGTTGCTTTTTTCTTTTTTTTTTTTTTTTTTGAGATGGAGTGTCGCTCTGTCACCCGGGCTGGAGTGCAGTGGTGCAATCTCGGTTCACTACAACCTCTGCCTCCTGAGTTCAAGAGATTCTTCTGCCTCAGCCTCCCGAGTATCTGGGACTACAGGCGGGCGCCACCATGCCTGGCTCATTTTTGTATTTTTAGTAGAGATGGGATTTCACCACACTGGCCAGGCTGGTCTCAAACTCCTGACCTTATGATCTGCCCGCCTTGGCCTCCCAAAGTGCTGGTATTACAGGTGTGAGCCACTGTGCCCAGCCTGAATTCTGTTTCTTTTTAAGGATGAATAATATTCCATCCTATGTCCATATCACATTTTGCTTATCCATCTGTTGATGGCCAGCCACTTGGGTTACTTTCTACCTTTTAGCAGCTGCGAATAATGCTGTCATGAACATGAATGTACAAATATCTCTTTGAATCCCTGCTTTGATTTATTTTGGGTATATACCCACAAGTAGGATTGCTACATCATATGGTAATTTTATGTTTAGTTTTTTGAAGAACCACCCTACTGCTTTTATTTATTTTTTTAATATGAATGTTCTCTCTCTCGACTTTTTTGTACCTTGGATATTGCTTTAAGTGTGGTATTCAATAAACATTATTAATGATGATTACAAATATAGGTGACGCCCGTACAGCTTTTAGCATATGTACTATAAATCATTTTATAATACAATGTTATTATTCAGCTTTACTTTCTCCTCTGTAACAGGCACTGTCCTCAATGATTGGTTTGGATTATTGCCCTTAATTCTCATAGCTTCTCTATGAGGGAGGTGCTAGTACTCATTGCATCTTACATATAAGGAAACTGAGGCACAGAGAGATTAAACAACTTGTCCAAAGTCACACAGATAGAAAGTGAAAAGTGGCAGAGGCAGTATTCTAACCCAGACAGTCTGAGCCCACAGCCCGTAGGCCTAATCTGTATTCCAAATGCTTCCTACAGGCTGTGCTACCTTCCAAGAAGACATGTCACACAGGTATACTAGCGATACTGGTGTATAAATAATAATTAAATCAACTGACTTGAGCTTATGATGTGCTCTTCATTAGAATGGATCCAATTTGTGGCATCTGATTGTTTTTTGTTTACTCCTTTCCTTATCTCCTGCCTCAAGCTAAAATATCAAAAGGACGTTTTACATATATCCTTTACATATTGTTAATTATGAACAAATGTATCTATATAATAGTGCACCATTTTGCCTGGGTTGAAGCACGGTTATTTGTTTTATTTTATGTTTGCCGTGGTAGAATGTGTGTCTACCAGCAATGCCTAGTAGTGCTGACTTAGGTTTTCTTTTTTGTCAGAAGTAATTTTATGATAAACTAATATTGTAGTATCCTGGGAAGCTGAAAAAGGTGAGTGATTTGCTCAAATATGCTGAAGGTTCAGTTTGCCAGTTCCATTTATATTTTGAGACCCACTTTGCCCAAACTGAAAGGGATAATGGAACAGAAATCTGGATAGTTTTTTGTTTCTTTGTTTTTGTTTTTGAGATGTAGTTTTGCTCTTGTTGCCCAGGCTGGAGTGCAATGGTGCGATCTCGGCTCACTGCAATCTCTGCCTCCCAGTTTCAAGCAATTCTCCTGCCTCAGCCTTCTGAGTAGCTGGTATTACAGGCATGTGCCACCACACCCGGCTAATTTTTTGTATTTAGTAGAGACGGGGTTTCACCATGTTAGTCAGGCTAGTCTCGAACTCCTGATCTCAGGTGATCCGCCCACCTCTGCCTCCCAAAGTGCTGGGATTATAGGTGTGCGCCACTGCACCTGGCCGAAATCTGGATAGTTTAAGTCAAGGAAATGATGCTGGTTCGTTGGAAGCCATACTAATTTTCCTTTTCTTCAGTAGCAAAGTTATTCCTGGGGTCTCAGACTACAATTTGGGGGCAGTTTCCTACACTGGCATTGCCCTCTCCTGGCATTTACCAGCTGCCCAGTCCTGCTTCTCCCTGGCATATCTGCTTCTCCATCTATTCCTCTGACCATGTCTTCCCTACCACCTTTCTTTTCTTTTAGCAGAGAGTTAGGAGTTGGAGATAACAAGCAGACCACGAATAATGAGAAAGCAACGGACACATTTGATTCTTAAGCCCTTTGGGGAAAATTGGCATGCTCCTATAGCTCCTTCAGGGATGGAGGATGGTAGAATCAAGTCAAGAGCCAACACCCAGGGCAGAAAGCAACCTGCCCTCACTGGTCACTCCAAGAGGCTCAGAGATGGAATCTGGTGGCCCCAACCATCGGTAGATCCCTCCTCTGAACCTGACTGATATCATGCCACCCTCGCACACTGCCATTGTTTGTTTCACACTATGGACCTAGAGAGATGAGTTGCCTCATCACCTACTCTATGCAGAAACTGCCATGTCCTCCCCTCTGCACAGGCAAATATTTACCACCTCTGTGGACAGCCACGTGTATCATATCAAAGACCTGAGGCCAAGTCAACTCAGGGTCAGATGCAAAGGGGCAGACAAAAGCAGAGAGAGACAGAGTACTAACTTGTTTTTCGACTCCAATTTTATTCAAATAGGCATTGAAATGTTATTGTCAGTTGATCCCCCGGAAAAACCAGCCTTGACAATGAGCTTGGTCTCAGATATAAGCTTGTAGCCTCTTTGAGTTTCCTCATTGTCAACATCAAGACCTAGGAATGAGAAAAGAAGGAAAAAGAAGAAGAAAAAAGGAAGAAAGGAGATGAAGAATGCAGAGAGGAAGGGATGAAAGGCCCCTGCAGGAGGGGACTGGCTGGGAGCAGGATACACTTCCTTTCACCAACATTCTGGGCCTCAGGGAGGAGCTTGGGGGCTGATCCAAACTGTGTATGGGAGTGGCAGGGGTCCACAGAGAGAATAAAAAACCTAACAAATCAAGTTATTAAGTTACTTTTGGAAGGATAAACATACCTTTCAATAAAGGTCTAGGACCCAGATAAAACCCAGAGATGGAGAAGAGGTAAAATCAATTGTTGAGAATAAATGAAACATGTATTGACCCACACACTACAGCCATCTGTGATGTCTAATCCTCATGGTAATCACGGTAGGATGGTATTTTGATCCCCCTTTGATAAGAGAGGATATCTAAGTCAGAAAAGGTCAGTGGCTCGCCCAAGTCCACACGGTAAATGAATGACAAAGCCACGCATCCATCCATTCGTCCTGCCTCCAAATCCTACCCATGTTTTCCCACAGAATCTGGACTGCACTGAAACCTGGAAAACAACAGACCCTTTTGGATCGGGAAATATCTGACAGCAAACAGCACCAGGAGAGTGAGTTGGGGAAGAATTAGCCCGGGCTGGCAGGTGGGAGGGAGAAGGGTCAGGCCTGAGAGCCGAGGAAGAGGAAGGCCCATCTGGTCTGCTCCCACTCCACATGCCAGCCCTTCCCAGGAGCACGTGGGGCGACAGGTTTCCTCAGATCCCACGTCCATTATTCTGCCGTTATGACATGGCCTCACCGTCTATCATAGACGGAAATGAAATTGGTTTGGAATGGCTTCCTCTTCCCAAAGTTTTCTTGGTTGTGTATTGATAGATGACTTTTAAATATGATATCCTTACAGATAGGAAAATTAAGCTAATCTCTCCGTTCAATGTCCAGAACTGTCCTTTTTTTGAAGTTCAGCATGAGAGACTATGTGTTAGCCTTTTTCAGTTCTCTACGACTTCCTTATCATGCCTTAGTTTTTTAAAAAGTTCTTAATTTCCCTGGGTCACCGGAGAGCATCAGTGGGAGTTCCATGGTGTCAGCATTCTCCATGCTGTTGGAGCACGGCTTCCGTTCGACCGGGTTGCAGGCCTGGGCTCACAGATTCCAGCTCACTGTGGCCACAAAGCTGGGAGAGGAGGAAAGAGGCCTTGCCTTGGCTGGAGCATGTGCTACTCTCTTCCTAGAGCTGTTGTTTTCCTTGATCATCTATAAGATCTTTTCCCGGCTGCTGCCTGCATCTCCTAGAAGATCCATCTGATTTTTTTTGTGGTTTGCTTTTTTTTTTTTTTTTTTGAAACAGAGTCTTGCTCTGTTGCCCAGGCTGGAGTTCAGTGGCATGATCTTGGTTCACTGCAACCTCTGCCTCCCATATTCAAGCAATTCTCCTGCCTTAGCCTCCCAAGTAGCTGGGATCACAGGTGTGTGCCACCACGCCCAGATTTTTTTTTTTTTTTTTAGTAGAGACAGGGCTTCAGGGCTTTACCATATTGGCCAGGCTGGTCTCGAACTCCTGACCTCAGGTGATCCACCTGCCTCGGCCTCCAAGAGTGCTGGGATTACAGGTGTGAGCCACCGTGCCTGGCCATGGTTTGCTTTTTTGATTCTGACTTGGAAACCACATACTCTCTGTCTCTTTTTTTTTTTTTTTTTTATTTAGCTGGAGCTCCATGGGTTTCTCAGTCCCTGGACAGAGGGGGTTGATTTTTGTTTTGCTTCTGTCACTGCCTTTCTCTGTCAGTATAATTTCTGTGACCTTAGAAATGTCTACTAAAAGTACATTCCTTGCAAAACTTAATCCCTAAGATTTTATTTTCCCTGGTCCTTTCTGTTCATATCTAAAGCATGTCGGAATGTTTCTCTGAAGCTCATGCCAACTGTTGATTTTCCTTAACATTGTGAATATTATGATTATTTTCTCTATTGGAATTTTTAGAAATGTTTTCTTATGGTAACATTCATTATCTCATTTCATCTCTAGTTACCCATGAGGGAGATACTTTCACCATCATCTGTTTCATAGATGAGGACACGTCTGAGGATTTGCGTGTGTCACACAGCTCACGGCTGTCAGAGCCGGAAGTGGAGTGTGTTTCCACCTTGAGAAGCACACCACCACCTTTTCATTTTCTTCTGTTTTTAAACATAACTCCTTTCCATGTGTAAAAATTAAATCAGGCTGGGCGTGGTGGCTCACGCCTGTAATCCCAGCTGTTTAGGAGGCTGAGGCGGGTGGATCATGAAGTCAAGAGATCGAGACCATCCTGGCTAACATGGTGAAACCCTGTCTCCACTAAAAATACAAAAATTAGCTGAGCATGGTGGTGCACGCCTGTAGTCCCAGCTACTCAGGAGGTGGAGATTGCAGTGAGCTGAGATCGCACCATTGCACTCCAGCGTGGGCAACAAAAGCGAAACTCCTTCTCAAAAAAAAAAAAAAAAAAAAAAAAAAAAAAAATTAAATCAGGGAACCAAACTACCTGAATTATTTCATTTTCTTTGCTAAGAAATTTAGAAAACTCTCCATCTGAAATACTTACTTCCTTTTAAAATTTATTTTATTTTCATAATACATTTTCCAATACAAGAATAGGGAATTCCCTGTGTTAGCAGGTGGCCGACTCTGGACCCTGGGACCCATATCCCGGCTTAAAGGGCCATTCCTTCTTGCCCTGAAGCACCATTGCACGGGGAGTAACTGGCACCCGGTGTTACACTGGGAACATTTGGATGGAAACAGATTTTTACACTGTTTATCATCTGATGAGGGTTTTAAGGGGAAAGTGTCAACATAAATTTGGAATTTCCTGACTTCTGCGGATTTGAGTTACAATCCTGACAAAACTAGAAAGGAAATCTTTAAAAAATTTTTAGAGTGTTTTATTGTGGAAATGTCCCCAAACATTTTCATCCCATTTTCCCAGAGAAACCTGACAGCTCTTGTGGGGTGGGGGTGGGGGGTGGCAGACAAGGGGGGGATGGAGAAGAACAAAACCCAGTGGCCACATCCTTGAACTCTTTTGTGTGTTTAGAACAATGTCCAGTTAAAATCAAACAATATTGCTGCTAAATGCGTCTAAAATAGTCCTTGGTAAGTACTCTTGCTCCTGCCCGGTGGAAGGGCTCCGTGAGAGGACAGCTTGGAGAGTGATGAGAGCCGGTCCCAGCGCTGACCGCAGAGGCAGCAGGGCACAGCGAGATATTGTATCTTTCCAATAACCCTGTCATCAGCTCCTGCGTTGCTGGGACTTTAAATCTCCATCTGAGCGCAGCGTGCGTACCGCCGCTGCACCCCAGTGGAAAACAAAAGCCGGGCTAAGGCTGGGGGTGGGGCAAGCTCATAAAGGAGAAGTCATGAAGTCTGGCTTTCTGGCCAGATTTCCTCTGGAAGGTGAGGTGTGGCCGGCACTGTGTGTGTGGACCGCCTGGGAGGGGACACACACCCTGCCTTCAGACGGCAGGACCTCAGCCTGGCCCGCAGCCAAGGAGCCAGACGCCAGGCCCCGGGCTCTCAGCAGTGGGAGCGGTCGCTGAGCTGGGTATACAATGGTATTATCTCAAGCCAACCACGGCTGCAGAAACTCGCAATGCTTCCTGTCCTTGCATTGCAGCACAAACTGTCCGATTTCCAACTGCTTTCGGACACACTCACCCACACTCGGCTTCCAGGCTTGCTGTATAAATGTCTAAAGCCATTTCTTCCTTGGGAATTGCAGACGCTGCAATGTCGTAATCCATTGTATTTTTATCCCCTCTGGAAGGACCTGCACCGATCAAGTCACATGGGGAAAGGGATTAACTCCCAAAACAGTTTATGTAATGTAGGCAAATGCCTGAAGCTTCTTATAATGGGGGAAAGCAGAAAGGTCTTCAAACTCATTAACATTATATACAATTTATTCATGTTGGTCCATAGTCTTATTCTCTTTCCCACTTTGAATCCCTGGGAAAGCAAGAAGATGCAATAGAAGAGCAAAATCTGGGTGAATGTGATGGAGAAAGCCTGCTTTTAATTTCTGGTGATTACTTTTAATATATTTTGAATGAATTTTGTTTAAACTGCTATGGTACTCTCAAACACGGCCATTGGATTAAATTATTTCAAAAAATTAGAAGCCTACTAAACCCTGGTACTACCAATGTGTTAAAAAGGACAAGACAGACGAAGGAGAAGGTTCTTTTTTTTTTTTTTTAAATTGTGTTTGATGTTCTTGGCTTTGGAATATTTCAGTTAGGTTATTAAGCATCTGATTTAACCTTTCAAATTACATGCCTATGTCAGAAAGTTGAACACTTTCAGCAACCTGCTCCCAGAAGTCAGAGGTTTAATCCAACAGTTACCAGAAATGCTCTTAAACTTTCTGCTTCCAGGTCAGGAAGTTTTTGGCAGGCCGCTGTTCCCAGGGACATGGACTTTGATGCAGTGTGAACTCCTTAAGGAGGCTTAGAACAGGCTGGCCTCAGGCGGGCAGCCAGGGCTCACAGGGCCAAAATCCTCTGCTTTGTGCTTCGTGGGAATTCCTGTGATTACAGTACAAACTCAGTTTTCAGTAAAATGGGATGACAACTGCTCCAAATAAGATGGCCCTTGTTTTATCCCGAATGTGCTTAAGTAGATCTACTCCCTCCTAATGAAGCCTGAAGATTCTTTCAGCTACTTGCCCTTGTGAAAATGGGCAGGCTTTTTTGGACTGGATTAAGTAGTGTGCTGGCAAATGCTTAACCACCAGCTCTCCGCAACAAGCAGCCCTGATGGGGGCATTTGCTATGGCCTTCAAGAGATTGGAGCCTTGAAATATACAACTTTTTAAAACTAGAAAGTGTTTTAAACATACAGAGAAATATAGAGGATAATAGAATAAATGTTTATGTACCCACAAACTCTTATTTAATCTGAACACTTTGTGGTATTGACTTTTCTTTTGAAGAAATGGTTGAAGCCTGCTGGGTCCTCTCTCTGGGCTCCTCCCTCCCTGCATAGAAGCAATGGCTGTCCGAACTTTGTCTTTCCCCTGCCTGCAGGACAGATGTTCTTCAAGCTCCCAGAGCTGTCTAAAGGCCAGAGTGACAGCACAAAATTTTCAGTTTTCAAATACCACCGTTGCCTGCATTTTCCAAACGTGTGTTTATACATGCAATAGGTAATATTGTTTTGCATGCTTTAAAATTTGAATATAAATCATAATGTATATACTTTTTTGATAAATTTAATGAGATATTATTTACACACCATACAATTCATCTATTCAAAGTGTACAATGGTTTCTAATATATTTGGAAAGTTGCAAAACCATCATCACAATCAATTGTAGAACCTTTTCATCACCACCGCTCATGCCAAGCCAAAAAAACCTACTGGTGCCAATGAACACTCCCTCATCTTCCCCTGACCCTGCCCCACTCCTAGACCTAGACAACCAATAATGGATCTTCCGTCTCTAGAGGGTTGCCTAGTCTGGTAATTTCACATAAATGGAATCATATAATATGTGACCTTTTGTATCTGGCTTTCTTCACTTAGCACAGTATTTACCATTCATGCATGTTATAGCATGTATTTATATTTCTTCATTTTTATTGCCAAATAATATTCCATAGTATGAAGGTATCACATTTTATTTACTCATCCATTAATGGCTATTTGGGTTGTTTCCACTTTTTGGCTATTATGAATAATGCTATTAATATTTCTGTACAAGCTTTTGTGTGAACACGTGCTTCAATTCTTTGGGGTGTATACCTAGGAGAGGAATTGCTGGGTCATATAGGAACTCTATGTTTAACCTTTTGAGGAGCTGCTAGACGGTTTTCCAAAGCAGCTGCATCATTTTATATTCCCACTAGCAGTGTGTGAGGATTCTGGCTTGTCCATATCCTCACCAACACCTATTATTATCTGTCTTTTTGACTCTAGCCATCCTAGTGGGTGTGAAGGGGTATCTCATGATGACTTTGATTTGCATTTCCATAATGACTAATAGTACTGAGTATCTCTTCATGTGCTTGTTGGCTAGCTGTATATCTTTTGTGGAGAAATGTCTGTTCAGATCCTTTGTCTAATTTTTAAATAGAATTACTTATATTTTTATTTATTTATATATATTTTTTGATATGGAGTTTTGCTCTTTTTGCCCAGACTGGAGTGCAATGGCATGATCTCAGCTCACTGCAACCTCCACCTCCCGGGTCCAAGCAATTCTCCTGCCTCAGCCTCCCAAGTAGCTGGGATTACAGGCATGCACCACCACGCCTGGCTAATTTTGTATTTTTAGTAGAGATGGGGTCTCTCTATGTTGGTCAGGCTGGTCTGGAACTCCCGACCTCAGGTGATCTGCCCACCTCAGCCTCCCAAAGTGCTGGGATTATAGGTGTGAGCCACCACGCCCGGCCTACTATCTTTTTATTTTTGAGGTACAAGAATTCTTAATGTATTCTAGATATATGTCACTTATCAGATATATGATTTGTAAATATTTTCTTTCATTCTGTGGGCTATATTTTTAATTTTTTGTTAGTGCTTTTTGCTCTATATAAGCTTCTAAGGCTATTCTTAAATTAATACATTTTTAGCATTATCCAAGTAGAAACATGGAACATGAATACATCGATTTGAACCATTTTCAACCTCTGCATAGTACTTAACACTATGACTATTTAGAATTAATTTATTGATTCATTATTCTGTCCATGGAAACTTGGGTTTGTGCCAGTATTTGGCTGTGGCAAACAATGCTACCATGAACATTCTTATCCATGTCTCTTGGGGCACATTTCCAAGTGTCTGTTGGGCAAATACAAGGCATACCTTAGAGATAGTGTGGGTTTGGTTCGAGACCACTGCAATAAAGCCAATAGCACAATAAAGAGAGTCACATAAATTTTTGGATTACCCTGTGCATATAAAAGTCATGTTTACACCATACTGTAGTTTATTAAGTGTGTAATAGCATTAGGTCTAAAAAAAACTGTATAGACCTTAACTTCAAAATACTTTCTTTTTTTTTTTTTTTTTTTTTTTTTTTTGAGACAGGGTCTCACTCTTTCACCTAGGCTGGAGTGCAGTGGTGCGATTTGAGGTCATTGCAGCCTCTGTCTCTTGGGTTCAAGTGATTCTTCTGCTCAGCCTCCTGAGTACTGGGATTATAGGCGTGCACCACCACGCTTGGCTAGTTTTTGTTTTTAGAAGAGATGGGTTTTTGCCATGTTGGCCAGGCTGGTTTCAAACTCCTGGCTTCAAGCGATCCACCAGCCTCGGCCCTCCAAAGTGCTGGGATTACAGGCGTGTGCCATGGCGCCTGGCCTAAAATACTTTATTTCTAAAAAATGTTAACAATCATCTGAGCCTTCAACAAGTCCTAATCTTTTTGCTAGTGGAAGGTCTTGCCTTGAGGTTGATGGCTGCTGACTGATCAGAATGGTGGTTACTGAAGGTTGAGGTGGCTGTGGCAATTTCTTAAGATAAGACAATAATGAAATTTGCCGCATCGACTGACTCTTCCTTTCATGAGAGATTTCTCTGAAACATGCAATACTGTTTGGTAGCATTTTACCAATAGTAGAACTTCTTTCAAAATTGGAGTCAATCCGCCAAACCCTGCCACTGCTTTATCAACTAGGTTTGTGTAATATTGTAAATACTTTGTTGTCATTTTAATAATGTTCATAGCATCTTCATCAGGAGCAGATTCCATCTCAAGAAACCACTTTCTTCAGTCATCCATAAGAAGCAACTCCTCATCCATTAAAATTTTGTCATGAGATTGCAGCAGTTCAGTCACATCTTCAGGGTTCACTTTAAATTTCAGTTCTCTTGCAATTTCTACCATCAGCAGTTATTTCCTCCTCTGAAGTCTTCACACACTCAAAGTCATCCATGAGAGTTGTAGTAAAATTCTTTCAAACTCCTGTTAATGTTGATAGTTCGACCTTCTCTCATGAATCATAAATGTTTTAATGGCATCTAGAATGCTGAATCCTTTCCAGAAGGTTTTCAACTTACTTTGCCCAGATACATCAGCAGAATCACTACCTATGGCAGCTATAGATTTAGGAAATGTATTTCTTAAATAATAAGACTTGAAAGTTGAAATTATTCCTTGATCCATGGGCTACTGAATGGATATTGTGTTGGCAGGCAGGAAAACAACATTAATCTCCTTGTACATCTCCATCAGAGCTCTTGGGTGACCAGGTGCATTGTCAATGAACAGTAATATTTTGAAGGAAATATTTTCTTCTGAGCAGTAGGTCTCAGCAGTAGGCTTGCAATATTCAGTATGCCATGCTGTAAACAGATGTGCTGTCATCCAGGCTTTGTTGTTCCACCTATAAAGTGCAGACAGAGAAGATTTAGCAGACCCTAGGATTTTTGGAATGTAAAATGAGCATTCAACTTGAAGTCACCAGCTGCCTTAATCCCTAATGAGAGCCAGCCTGTCCTTTGAAGTCAGTCATTGATGTCTCCTGTCTAGCTATGAAAGTCCTAGATGGCATCTTCTTCCAATAAAAGGCTTTTTTGTCTACACTGAAAATCTGTTGTTCCGTGTAGCTGCCTTCATCAATGATCTTTCCTAGATCTTCTGGATAACCTGCTGCAGCTTCTCCATCAGTACGTGCTGCTTCACTTTGCACTTTTATGTTACAGAGATGGCTTCTGTTCTTAAATTTCATGAAGCAAACTCTGCTAGCTTTCAACTTTTCCTCTTCAGCTTCCTCATCTCTCTTAGTATTCAAGGAATTAAAGAGAGCTAGGGCTTTGCTCTTGAGATGAGGGTTTGGCTTCAGGGAATGTTGTAGCTGGTTTGATCTTCTATCCAGGCCACTAAAATTTTCTTCATATGAGCAATAAGTCTGTTTCACTTTCTTATCATTCATGTGTTCACTGGAGTAGCACTTTTTTTTTTTTTTTTTTTGAGATGGAATCTCACTCTGTCACTCAGGCTGGAGTGCAGTGGCGCGATTGGAGTAGCACTGTTTTTTTTTTTTGAGACAGAGTCTCTCTCTGTTGCCCAGGCTGGAGTGCAATGGTGCAATCTCGGCTCACTGCAACCTCCGCCTCCCGGGTTCAAGCAATTCTCTTGCCTCAGCCTCCTGAGTAGCTGGGACTACAGGCACACGCCACCACGCCCAGCTAATTCTTGCATTTTTAGTAGAGATGGGGTTTCACCATGTTGGTCGGGCTGGTCTTGAACTCCTGACCTCGTGATCTCCCTGCCTCAGCCTCCCAAAGTGCTGGGATTACAGGCGTGAGCCACCGCACCGAGCCTGGAGTAACACTTTTAATTTCCTTCAATAACTTTTCCTTTGCATTCACAACTTGGCTAACTGCACAATGCAAGAAGACGGCTTTTGGCCTTTCTTGGCTTTTGACATGCCTTCCGCACTAAGATTCATAATTTCTAGCTTTTGATTGCAGTGAGAGACATGCAACTCTTCCTTTTGCTTGAACATGTAGAAGACATTGTAGGGTTATTAATGGGCCTAATTTCAATATCATTGTGTCTCAGGGAATGAGGACGCCGAAGGAAACGGAAAGAGATAGGGGAATAGATGGTCCATGGAGAAGTCAGAACACACACACATTTATTAATTAAGTTTGCTGTCTTATGTGGGTGTGGCTTGTGGTGCCTCAAAACAATGACAACAGTAAGGTCAAAGGTTCCTGATCACAGATCACCATAACAGTGATAACACCATAAAAACCATGAAAATTTTGAAATCTTGTGTGAATTACCAAAATGTGACACAGAGACACAAAGTGAGCATATGCTGTTGGACAAATGGCGCCAAAACACTTGCTTGATGCAGGGTTGCCACACAGATTCAATATGTTAAAAACGCAGCATCTGTGAAGCACAATAAAGCAAAGCATAGTAAAATGAGGTGTGCCTGTACCTAGGAGTAGAATACCTGGACTTAGAGAATGTAGGTCTTCAGGCTTATTTGATATGGTTACAGTCTTTTCTTTTTTTCCTTTTTGTACCAGCAGTGTATTGGAGATCTCAGTGTGGGACGTCTTTGCTAATACTTGGTATTGTTTGACATTTAAATTGTAGCTCTTCAGATGGGCACGAATTGGTTCTGATTGCTGTTTTTAAGATGTGGCCTGACTGTCAAGCCTGCAGAGAACAGGTAAGCTGCCGGGCCTGTTTTGTTATTTGTAAAGCAGTGTCATGAAATTGTGGCCATAACATGCTCTTGTGTATCCAGAGTTCTGGAGACCCACATAGAAAGAGAACAATATGAAGAACTTTATGAGATACTTGTATGGTTCCTCTGTACAGTACTAGTTGGCTGTATTACATCATTGATGATTTTTACTATATTTAGTATGGAAAATATTTTAAATCTGTAATGCAAACTTTTCGCAACTGAATAGTATAAAGTTGTAGAAATTTATTAGTATAAGCCATTTGCAAATTCTTTAGCCCCTGGAAGTCCTGCAAAAGCAGGATCATTCCCATTTCCATTCTTTGTCTCCACCCTTCATTTAGTCTTGCTGTTAATAATGCCAATTCCTTCAGCATTTTCTCATATAGTTCCACTCAACTCTTTAATCTTGTAAAAGTTATTGTTTTTTTTTTTTTTTTGGTACTGCATACATAATGCCTGCAAAACTTTGCATAACTTTCAAAATTAACTCCTCTTCCAAGGTGAAGATTAAATAACTGAGACCAGTCTGGTGTTTCTTGTTTGACATTTTTAGCAGAGTGGAATTTTACCAGATAGACTGTTTCTAGATATCTCATCAAAGTTATACTTAAATCAATATGTTAGCATTTAGGTAAGAAAGAAACTTTTCATGGCAAATGAAGGTTTTTCTCTCAGACTAGAGTCTGATTCAGAAGAAGACTAAGGAGAAGCTTCAATTTGAATTGTGAATAGACCATGTTGTGAATTGTGAAATATGACTAGAATATGTTTTTCAGTTGAGTTTCTCCCATGGGTGTTGATCTGTTGCTTTTAATATGTGTAGGTAGATCCTGCAGAGTAAAACAAGCAAACAATAATCTACTAATAAATGAGAAGCTTTCTTTTTTTTTTCTTGAGACAGAGTCTCGCTCTGTCACCCAGGCTGGAGTGCAGTGGCATGATCTCGGCTCACTGCAACCTCCTGCTCCTGGGTTCAAGCAATTCTCCTGCCTCAGCCTCCCGAGTAGCTGGGATTACAGGCACCTGCCACCACGCCCAGCTAATTTTTGTATTTTTAGTACAGACGGGGTTTCATCATGTTGTCCAGGCTGGTCTCAAACTCCTGACCTCAAGTAGTCCACCCGCCCCGGCCTCCCAAAGTTCTGGGATTACAGGCGTGAGCCACCATGCCCTGCTAAAGTGAGGAGATTTCTACACGGAGAGCTTTATAAATGTTGTGTCACTTAATTTACACAATGTGTTTTTTCTAAAGGTATTTTAACAAAATGGTTCTCTTACGGAATGTTTATGTGCCACTGTGCTCAGCTTTTCACATACATTCATTATATTATTTTCTGCCGACCAGGGTGTCACTAGACACTACCTCACTCATCCTGGCTTTAGCTATTTTCCAGAATCTTCCACAGATGGTGATATTAATTTAGGCTCTGAAAATAAACTAAATATTAGAGTCTTTGGATATTTCCCTCCAGTAAGTTTTCAAAAGCCAAGAAAGTTCAAGAGTTTGATTAAAAATAGTTGGCCTTCTTGGCTATCAATTGAAGCATTCTCCTTCAGAGGGAAAGGTAAAGTCAGGAAATCCTGAGATGTTCTGTCTAAATCCTACTTTACTGGAGTGATAAAAGATTAAAGGTCAGCCTCAAAGTTATTTTTATTGAAAACTGGGCAGACTGCAGTTTGCACCAGATTTTCTTGGCCTGATTCTTTTTTTTTTTTTTTTTTGAGATGGAATCTTGCTCTGTTGCCCAGGCTAGAGTGCAGCAGCGTGATCTCAGCTCACTGCAGCCTGTGCCTCCCGGGTTCCAGTGATTCTCCTGCCTCGGCCTCCTGGGTAGCTGGGATTATAGGCGCACACCACCACGCCCGGCTAATTTTTGTATTTTTAGTACAGATGTGGTTTCACTATGTTGGCCAGGCTGGTCTCGAACTCCTGACCTCAGGTGATCCACCCGCCTCAGCCTCCCAAAGTGCTGGGATTACAGACATGAGCCATTCTGAGCAAAGCTTGGGACTATCTCTGCAGCTGGTGGGACCTTGCCTATGGAAGTGCCTCAAACGAAGGGATGTCGGGTGCAGAGAGGAGAGGTTCTGACCCTGTTCCCAAGCCCGTGATCATCCAGTGGTAGCACAGGCTTTGTATCAACATGACTGTGGATGTGGTGTTGGCCAGACGTGGAAACAGCACCCTGCATGGGAGCAGATTTGAGTTGACGAAGAATGAAAATGTCCCACTTCACAGGTACTGCAGGTGTCTGACTTCTTTGCTGGTGGCATCTGCCTCTTACGTGGTTATGAAATTAAGGAGAAACCTGGGTTAGGTCTGCTCAGCAGTTTAGCTTTGCCACATGTTAGCTGCATGTCATTTAACTTCTCTGTGCGTCAGTACCCTCATTTGTAAATTGGGAATACTAATAGAACAGTCCCATAGAGCTACTGGGAGGATTAAATGAGATTAAACATATAAAGTGCAGGAATAGTGCCTGGAAAAGAGAAGATGCTCAGTAAATGTTAGATAGGATGATTACCTATCTAACAAGTAAATGTTAGATAGGATGTTAGATAGGATGTATTATTAGTAATATGTCCAATAAAGTCAGAGGAAAATAAGTTAATCCTTAATGAAGCCAAAGAGTTGTCTGAATAAACCTTTAGCAGTTTTAGAGATCAAGCACGTGCATTCAATCATGTGCATTCAATTAGAATCAATGTAGGTCTTCTCAGTGCATGGTCAAATTGAACTTAAAGGAGAAGTTGGCCGGGCACAGTGACTCACACCTGTAATCCCAGCACTTTGGGAGGCCGAGGCAGGAGGATCACTTGAGGCCAGGAGTTCAAGACCAGCCTGGCCAACGTGGCAAAACCCCATCTCTACTAAAAATACAAAAAAAAAATTAGTCAGATGTGGTGGCGCATGCCTGTAGTCCCAGCTTCTCGGAAGGCTGAGGCAGGAGAATCGCTTGAATCCTGGAGGGGGAGGTTGCAGTCAGCCGAGATTGCACCACCGCACTCCAGCCTGGGCCACAGAGGCAGACTCCGTCCAGGTCTAACCCTGGGGTTTTCTCATGAAGAGCAGAGTGGAGGAAGCCTGGTGAGACCTGGGTCTTATCCCTAGAGAGAACACCTGTCAGCCCAGACCATTTGGGAAGCAGGAAAAATAAAAAGAAGCACAAACGGCCACAGACCAATTTCAGGAAATAGTAGTAAGGGAGAGTCGCTGAGCTCGTCAAACCTTGGTTTGAGTTTGGAGGTGAGATGAAAAAGCAGGAACGATCCCTCAGTCCTTCATAAGAGAGACACCATACTCCAAAAGTTTCCAGAGTGTGATGTTTAAAACTGGGATTTGGTTAGTTTTTTTTTTAACTTTTAATGTAGAAAATTATACACGTCACAAATACGCAGGTTAATTTTTTTAATTATGATAAATTATACATAACACAAAATTTATTATTTTAATCATTTTGGGGGCACGGTTCAGTGGTATCAAGTACATTCACATTGCTGTGCAACCACCACCATCCATCTCAAAACGTTTTCATCTTCCCAGGCTGAAGCTTCATTCTCATTAAACACGGATCCTCCACTCACCTGCCCCCTGGCCCAGGCCCTGGCAATCCCCATTGTACCTTCTGTCTCTATGGATTCGACTACTCTGGGTACCTCATGTAATAGAATCACACAGATTTGGTCGTGCTGTGATGAACTAATTTCACTTAGCGTAATGCCCTCAAGGTACAGCTTGGTGAATTTTATAAACTTGAATCACCTATGTAACCAGCGCTCTGACAGAGAAACATGGCATTGCTAGCCACACAGACGTCCCTGTGCCCACCTCTGGTCTGTCCCCTCTACCCTTGCAGGACCCCGAGGGCAACCTTATCCTTTGTCAATGCAGAGAAGGAGGCAAAAGGAGGAAGACTAAGGTTTCTGCCTCTTACCTCCCCAGTAGGGAAGCTGCACATTTTGTCTGTTTCACACATTAGGCTTTAGTGTCTCTGCCAAAGAAAATTTGGAAACTTTGACTTGGGCAATATTTATATTTCACTCCCAGATTGTACAGATTAATGCCTTGTTTTATTTAGTCTGCCTTTGTTCAACTAACTCCCGTTTCTGCAACTCTGTTTAGGCAACCTCTTCTGGGGGAAGCCTTCAACCCTGTGCATCGCACAATCTGGAGACATTGTTGGCTGACTGTGACTTACCACCAGACAAATGCCCACCAGAGGACAGTCTCCTTGGCATCTGTGTAACCTCAAAGCCCAGCACAGTGTCCAACACTCAGTGGTTTCTACAATGCATGTTTAACTGAGCAGAGCTGAACTAGTGCTCCCAGGGAACTGACTGATGGAAGTCTGTCTTAAAAGCTGAGCTCTATAATTTTGCAGCTGTTTGCCCTTGGAGACGTCATTTAACTTCCTGTCTGGGACTCTGGCAATATAAGGAAAGTGCCATAATATTAATCTGCTGGAAAAATTCTATGAACAAGTGCCTAGGCAACTCTTAAGTTTAACAGCAGTATCACATCATCATTTAGTGTGCACACTTCATTCTCTTATTTACCTGAGAGAGATTATTTTAAAATCTCTCATGTTAATCAAACCACATTTCCTGATCTAGATAAAAAAGGTTTCAGAATTTAATTACACAAAAAGTAGGTAATGTTACATGAAGATTTACAAAGAAGCCAAGATTTTTTTTTCTTTTTAAAGTATGACTAGGTAATAATAGATACAAGCATATTTTTCTCATTCCTAACACATGTTTTATTCGGATGCTGTGCTGTGATATTTGAGGATTTGGGACACACTCTTTTAGTGTAGGTTGCAAGAAAACTGTGAAACACAGACGCCAACAGTAGGTGAAGTCAGAAGATCTTCTGTGTTAATTTCCGAAATGTCTAGCAGTGGGCCATTCTCTGATGGTAGCCTGATATCTGATAAAGAGAACATCCTGCCACTGGCCATGTGAGGAGCAAGTCTCAGCCAGCGGAAGGACTCCAAGCTCCCAAATCTTTCTTAAAATTTTAGATTGAGAATTGACAGAAAACATATAAACTCAGATAAATAGGCAAAGGTATTGAACAGACTATTCAAAACTGTACTTATGACCACAATAAAAATAGAAGAAATATAAATTTGGGTAAAATAATTAGATATCTATTTGGGGCCTATGAAATCACAAAATACATCTCAAATTTAATTAGAATGATAGGTGATTTTTGTTTTCTTATTTGCATTTGTCATATTTTAAAAAATACTGCATAGGTGTTACATTTATAACCACCCAATAGTATTTGAGAATATGCTCTAAGACGAATGAGCCCAGTTCATTTTATTTATGCTCAGGAAGCTAAAGTCAGCCAGTGGAAACAGTGCAGTGAGCCGGCTGTGCATGGTTTTATTTGTACTTGCCACTTACTTTGCAGATATCATGGATTGGCAGGCATAGCTCTTATTTTATCAGATGCAAGAGAAATGGGAAGTGACACAGAATTCCCACACATGGGAAGGGGGCATTTTTTAATTGAGCAGATACTATATCCTGTATGTTATGCTCAGTACTTTACACCTATATCTCATGCCATCCTTAAATGACACAGAGTGGGGCCTTTCAGTTGGAAAGAATGCTGCAGTATGATGGCTGATAAGCAGATATCAACGTACAACAAAGCTTGGCATTAAAATTACTTTCAGAAGATATGGTAAGACTGCTTTTTTTGGGTCTTGGATTGTTAGTAGAGCCTCAAAGTTTAATAACCAAGACCCAGGTGCCTAATTTGCCCCACTGGGTCCTGTCACTGACTCACTGGATGACCTTAGTGAAATCGTTTTCCATCTGTGAATGTGTTTCCTTGCTGTGAAGATGAAACTAAAAATAAATACTGCCTTCATCATGGGTTATGGTAAGGACTAGCTGAGTAATGTTTACTAAGAAATTGCAACTTTTTCAAGCAAAAGGGAGAGAACAAAATGCCTGTTTCATCATATAGGAAACCTGTTTGGGAGTTTTCTGACCCTAAAGTGATATAAATAAAATAGAAGACTTTTTTTCAACCTCCTTTGTTGGAGTATGAGACAAAACTGGCTGAATTCCGGTGTTCTTTGGTGCTGGCTAAGAACAGCTTTGTTGCCCATGAGCAGCGTGGTCAGAGGCTGGTTTCTGGTGGCCGGGTGCATTCCAGAGAAAGCAGTCTCCTCCAGCCTGAGCTGTGCTCCCCCATGGGACTGAGTCACTGAGGCCACCCAGTCTCCCTCTCCCAAAGCTTCCAAAGCTCACTCTCTTCCAGGTGCTAAGTCCACCATCAATTTTTCTTTGACTAATCTAGTTTTATAAGTGGCAGGTTTTCTGATTTTAAACAGAAAAATTCTGCCTCACTTGCATTATTTTTTAAATATAATTTTATTCTTCTCTTTGATGTGAGTGTCCAGTTCTCATAGCTAAGAAAGTCCAGGAGTGCAACTCGGAAGTGTAGAAAGAAAATGGGCTTCAAAGGTAAGGTTTTCCCTACTAGGTTTCCAACTGCCTTATGATGGCCTTGGACACTAACCTCTTTGCGCTTCAATTTCCAATGGGAAATATTAACCTTATAGGGTTGTTGTAAGGATCAGAGACCTTTTATTTATTTATGTTTCATGTCATACAAAACACACATTATGGGCACGGGTACCAAGTTCCTTACCTCATAATATGGTTGTAAAAAAAAAGATAAGCCCTGCCCTGATACAAGCTGTGTTGCAGGGGGAAGCTAAGTCTTAAGTATGGGTCTACAATTCAGGTTCTAACAGGTGAACAGTCCATAGCACAGTGGGCCTCTCTGTGTTGGGTGCTGATGAACTCTTCATTTACCCTCCAAACACAGGACAGAAGAACACATTGAGGGCTTATGTGGTCTCATGTTGCTCCCATTTTTCACTACTTGTTCAAACAACAGTGACCGAACACCTGGTTCCCATGGGCAGGGAGTTCTGCTGGGCACTAGGAACGCTGAGATCAATGGGACCCTGCGTTGTCCTGAAGGAGCTGACAGTCAGCGTAGGGGAGGCAGACACCTAAATGGGTGTTACACTTCGGAGCACTGAGCACCACAGGGCTCTTAGAGAATGCTCCAAGCTGGGGCTAGGAACTGAGTCCTGAGGATCAAGGGACATTGGTGATGCAGGGCGATGGTGATATGGTGGGGAAGAAGGTGGAGTTGGTGCTTCAGACAGAGAGGACAGAGGAAAAGGCTGTGGGGGGACAGAGCGTTTTCGGTTTCTGGCATGTCACAGAACAATTCAATTCAGTGTGAGGAGCTTGGAGGGAGCAGGGGACAGGCAGTTAAGAGGTGAGAATAAAAACTGGAAGTGTGAAGGGGTTGGCCTGTGCATGGTGCTGACCTTGGAAAAGGGAAGACAGGTGGAAGACTGGAAGTGAGAGGGGCTGGGGGCCTGGAGGAAGTGCCAGGACCAGAAACAGTCAGGGGTCAGTGTCCCAGGAAGGGTGGATGAGACTTAGTGAGTGGCTGGTGTGGGCATTGCAGGGAGAAGGAGACGCTGAGGACAGGACCAATGTCCCCTGCAGGGAGGATGTGGTGACATTAACTAGGAGAGGCTGAGTGCCACCTTTGATGCCAAATCCCACCTCCAGCTCTTCCCTGTGGCTCTGGGAAAGTTACTTAATTATCTGTGTCTCAGACTCTTCACCTATAAGTGAGGATGACAAAAACAGAACCTCATAGAATGGGGCTTTATTGTGTAGATTAAGTAAAATGACCACATGTAGACATCAGAACAGTGTCTGGCGCATCCCAAGTCCTCAATAAGGACTGGTTGTTATTCTTGGGGAATATGGGGAGACAGAGAATCTTGGAGGAGAAAGATTAGGGTGGTCCAGTTCTGATTACATGCCAAAAAGCTGCCTCAAGACTCGGAGGCCATTATGGCCATCTTTGTCAAAAGAAGGTGAACTGCCCAGTGGAGTGTTAGCTCAGAAGTCTCCAGCTGTGGAAACCCAGAGCAACTCTTGTGAGATTTCCTATCAACCAGAGGCAGGTGGAGCTGTGGACCCTACATTTATTTTAGGGCTGGGGCAAGAAAAATGTGAATGAAAGTGTTAAACCTAGTCCCTTAAGTTGTTTAGTCTGCAATGCTGGAGACCACACTGGCTCCTGGTGAGACTGTGAAATGGGTGTAGTTTGTTTTGGCCTGCCTCCCAACTTCTCTAATGTTTCTCTAAAGATCTATTCCTCCTAAATCTTCTTTTTAAAGACTAATTTTTCTAGGGCAGTTTTAGGCTCACAGCAAAATTGAGCAGAAGGCACAGAGATTTCCCACGTTTCCCTGCCCAGCACCCCTGCAGAGCCTTCCCCATCGTCAACACCCTGCACCTGAGTGGTCCATCAGCCACAGCCGAGGAAGCCACACTCACCCGTTGTTATCACCCAGGCTCCACACTGTCCAGTAGGGTTCACTATCTCTTCATGGCACCAATAAATAACACAGTTTTAGTCGATGATTTTTAAAGGCTATGCACCCTACCAGGAGCATAGGGTAACTACCTTTGCCTGACAACCAAGGCATTTCAAAACCAGCCTGCTCCATCTCCTGTCTCTCACCAAACAATAAAGCTCCCAATGCTGGAATGACTGAGGGTCTCACCAAGGCCTGCCTGGACACTCACCACTGTTTGTGAAACTTTGGAACCACATTCTTTCTCTTCATCCTCACATTTGCTTTTATTCTGGACACATCCAACTCTGTGACCTCTTAGCTCCTTGACCCAGTGACCTTGCTTTCCAGTGGGCCATGGCTTCCCTTTCTCACGGTGCAGAATGTGAGTCTGAACCATGTTATCTCTTGCAACTGCTCCACCTCCAGCATCACAGATTCAAACATCCTCCTCGCTGCCCGCAAACCCTGCCCTGCAGCTTCCTGCTCGAGTATTCCCTTTACAGTCTCCTTTACTTCTGGGTGACTTCCCTGACCCCCACTTTTTCCCTATTCATGGCCTGCCACTGTTAACTTGCCTGACATCCATGCTGGATTCTGTCCCATCATGTCAACTGTGACCTCTTTCTGTTGCACGTGCTGGCAAACTTGAAACCTGATGAACCCACTACCTTCACTACACTCACTGTCTGGTCTCTCTCAGGTAGCTGAGGACTGAGGAACACCCCAGCCAGGCAGGTTGGGGTCACTATAAACTCACAGTCACCAACCACACATAGTGCTCTGTTCGGCTGGCCATCTCATTATACCTGTCTGACTTGCTTACTGTCCTGCCCTCCGAAAAAGCTTTTCAAACACTATCTCCTTCTGCCTCAAATATCTCACCTCCCCCTCAATGACTTCACTTCATATGTGACACAAAGAAATGTTAATACCAGCCAAGACCTCCCTCAACTTCAGGCCAGCAAATCTGGAACACAAGCTGCATCTGTCCTGGTTTTCCTTTTCTCTCTTCTCATTACAGTGGAGTGGCCATTCCTCTTCTAAAAAACACTGATCTCCCATCCTGCTCTGGACATAAAGTACTGAGAAGTGGTTTTGTGTTCCCAGCAATATGGGAGTCTTTGGTGACCTGAATAAAAGCCATACTGAAGTGAAATGAGAAGGAATTAGAAGGTGAAGACAGAAACAAAACAGTTACAGACAACTCATTTAAGCAATTTGATCATGAAGGGAGGCCATTGCTACTATCTCTAAAACCTTAAGCTATCAGTTATTCCTTTTGCCTTTTCTTCCTCTCTACCCATTCCCTTCAGCCCTTAAACAGACAAAGGTCTCAGTCCTCTAAACAGTAGCAGAAACTGCATAAACAAGAAACAAAAACTCTGCTTCAGCCTTACATCCCTCACCTATTGGCCTATTCATTGCTGCGCTTCATAGTCAGATTTCTCAGTGGAGTTGTCTTGTCATTTTTTTTTTCATCTTCTAGTCCTTTCACATCTCATTTCAATAATATTTTCTTAAGGTCACCAATGACTTTGAGATGACCAGAACTACCCCCACTTCCCCTCCACCAAAAAAAACAAAAAACAAAAAACAAAACACTTTTCAGGCTCCTAAGGTGTTTTTCACAGGTGGTCCTTGATGGAAGAGTCTTGCAGGTTTGGGGAAGTGACTTCCCGAAGAAGGTTACATCATCAGTTCAACAAATCAATGGCAGATGTGCAGACTGCATACTCTGGAGGCACTGGGCCGTGTCCAGAGAATGCACAGCAGCGTGAGATCCAGCTCTGTTCTCTAGGCCCTGTGGACTGGCCTGTGGGGGGCAATGATGGTACGTGGTGGGCGTCACACGCAGCAGCAACCACCAAGGAAGACGGGCCCCAGAGCACAAAGGAAGGAGTGGGGAGCCGCCTTCGCTGGAGTGGTTGGAACAGGCTTTGCAGGAGAGGTGGTGCCCAGGCTGGAGTTTGAGAAGTGAAATGGAGGGGCTGAGAGGCTGGGGAAGCGCGCTCCAGGCAGTGAAATCAACAGGGGTGACACGCAGGGAGACTTGTGTCACGTGGGACTGTGAAAGCCCAGGGTGGAAGTGAGGTGCGTGTGGGGCGTGGGGTATGGTGTGGGGATGGCATATGGAGCTGAATTCATGGTGAAATCTGACCAGGAATGCCCGGGTGCTCAAATCCTGGCCTCTGGTCTATCTCTCCAATCCCAATGACATCAGAATCATTATATTTAGCCTAATTATGGTCCTAGGTGCTAGCAGGTACAGAATAAATGAAAAATGGTTGAATGACTATTTTAGTTCATGAAATTCTACCACATTATTTGTGTTATTTAAGTTAAAAGTACTAGGAATAGAGTTAGGCACAGAGTACAAGAGGCAGTGAAACATAATGGTTAGGGCATCATCTATGGGACTAGATACCCAGGTACTGTAACTTTCCCGAAGAAGATTACATCATCAGTTCAACAAATCAATGGCACATTTGCAGACTGCATACTCTACTCAGTAGACCAGATACTGGCTTCACCACTTACTGTGATTTTGGACAAGTTACTTAATCTCTTTGAGCCATCTGTACACTGGGAATTCTGACAGTGCCTAACTCATAAGGTTAAAAGAGTTTATAGGTATAAAGCACTTAACCCAATGCCTTGTAACAATTCATAATAATTGTTTGTAATTGCCATTAATAATAAATCACAAACAGGTTGGGTATGGTGGCCCATGCCTGTAATACCAACAATTTGGGAGGCTGAGATTGGAGAATTGCTTCAGCCTAGAAGTTTGAGACCAGCCTGAGTAACATTGCGAGACCTCGTCTCTATCAACAATTAAAAAAATTAGCCAGGCATAGTGGCACACACATGTAGTCCCAGCTACTTGGGAGGCTGAGGTGGGAGGATCACATGAGCCCAGGACTTCGAGGCTGCAGTGAGCTATGATCGTGCCACTGTGCTCCAGCCTGGGTGACAGAGTGAGACCCTGTCTCTAAATAAATAAATAAATAATAATAATAATATAAGCCACAAACATTTATTACTAAAATTTATATTATGATTATTTATTGACCATTATGACTGAATCCTCCTAGAGCTCTGATTCTTAATGCCCTCTCTCCCACGCCAATTGCAATCTTTTCCTGGTGTATCTTTTTTTCATTTGAGATTCAGATCACTCGCCAAGTGTACCTTTTAGCTGGTAGAACATAAGTTACATGGTAAGTACCTGCAAGGAGAATTGGAACTATCATTCACTGACCTAAACATGATGCTATTCCAAAGCCAAGATAGCCCTTCTTCCTCATTTAAAGTACAATCAGATTATTGATGTGTAAACCAGTATATCTGTCTGGAATTATGTTCTACAGGGCTAAAGAAATGATGATCTGACCTAGGTGTGCACTCTGGAAGATTCCCATGAAAATCTCTCCATGTTTTTTGTTTATTGGCACGTCAGCTTTTTTGTTTATTGGCACGTCAGCTTTTCAGAGGCACTGTTCAGCCAAAGGGCATATGTTTTTATGTTCTGAAAAATTGTATTAACCAACAGTGTAAAACAACAGAAACCGGTTGCAAAGCTTTCACTTTTAAAGAGTTTCCAAGCACCCTGCCCTTTTCCTAAAGGACTCTTTTCCCTTTTATGGATGAGCACCAGGCTCCAAGACAGTGTAAATAGAGCTTCCTGTTCCAGGGAAGTGCTGGCTCCTGCAGGAGCCCAGGGGTCCTTTGGGAAAAGTTGATAGGAACTATGAGCTGTATGTGCCCTGAGGCTTAGGAGCCAGCTGAGCCAGGAGGGAGGGAAACACATTTAACAGCCCCTTTGTGCAGACTTCAGTTCCAGAAGCACTTCTGGGAAAATAAGTCCTGTGCCATACACACAGTCCTTGCAAAGAATGGCAGGGAAGCTGGCCGGGCTGGAGACAGCCATTCCCAGATTAGAGGCCTAAATCTTTGACCTGGCCACTTTGAGGAACCCAGAGATGTCTGTAATTCCCACAGTTCAGGGATCTTGTGCTTCAGATGAGTGAGGTTTCAAGAAGCAGAAGAAAACTGAATAGATGTTGACTTTGGCCCAACAGCAAATATTTTTCAGTGTAGTTAGTGTTTACACACTGAGGACATGACAATTAATATCTATTCTTCTCTCGGACTTTATTATCTTCTTGTATTTTTAAATGATAATAATAAAAAGCATTATTTTTGTGGTTGAGTTGATGGGCTGTTCACTTTGATAATTTTCTTTGACTTTTGTGTGCTTTAGAATCTCATCAGTGGTGGCAAGGAAACAAACCAGAAAAGTACAATGAATACTTTTGGACTTATTCATTATGATATTATGACAATTATATTATTTTGATGATGGTTAACATTTACTGAACACTTGCTATGTGCTCAGCAGTGAGTTAAGTCAATAGTCTCCATCCGTAAACAATCTGGCATGAACTTACAAATTGTCAGCTAAATTAATACAAAGTATGTAAACGTACCACCATGCTATTATATTATGTACATTTATAGAGCATAAACAAAAATAAAAACTAAAGGAGTGACATAAATAAACATAAATATCAGTTCTTATATTTTCTTCTTGCATAAGAGCAGATTGTCTACTACTGGAGTCTCAGCACCCCTGTTTGAAGACCACTCTGCAAATACTGTACAAACTGTTATTATTTCCTTGCCCAAGACGATGGGTTATCTTTGTGTGTCTACCCTGTAACCTTACTGACTTCTGTAGCTTTTCCATCAGCACTTCCAGGAAGCCACACTATCATATTAGTGTATTCCTATTTCTGCTGCTTCTTAATCTAAATATTAGGTGCACATATTTAAACAGTGTGTCCAAATTTGTTACAGACTTATCATCTAAGATCCTTAAAACAGTTTGAGTCAAATTTGTAGCTTTATCTTCTGATCAGACATAAGAATCTCAGAATGAGATTTCCCCCTCTGAAGCTTCTTTCTTAATCCAGAAATGAAGTCTAAATATCAGTCTTGTTGTGGGTATGGGTAAGATTAAGCTCAGAAACACAGATAAAATTAAGAAAATGGTTCCATTTAGAATAGCAGCAAAAGAAAAATAAAATATTTAGGAATAATAAAAGCGGTGCAAAACATGTACTCAACTACAAAACACTGTTGAAAGAATTTTTTTTTTTTGAGATGGAGTCTCGCTCTGTCACCCAGGCTGGAGTGCAGTGACGCAATCTTGGCTCACTGTAACCTCTGCCTCCCAGGTTCAAGTGATTCTCCCTCCTCAGTATCCCATGTAGCTGGGATTATAGACGTGCGCAACCATGCCTGGTTAATTTTTGTATTTTTAGTAGAGACGGGGTTTCGCCATCTTGGCCAGGCTGGTCTCAAACTCCTGTCCTCATGCGATCCACCTGCTTCGGCCTCCCAAACTGCTGGGATTACAGGCATGAGCCACCACACCTGGCCTGAAAGAAATTTTAAAAGTTCTAAATAAATGAAAAGTCATCCAGTGTTCATGGATTGGAAGAGTTAATAGTGTTAAGATGGGAATACTCTTCAAATTGATCTACACATTTAACTCAATTCCTATCAAAATCCCAGCTGCCTTATTTCCAGAAACTCACAAACTGATCCTAAAATTCATGTGGAAATTCAAAGAACAGAGAACAGCCAAAACAATCTTAGAAAGAAGAGCAAAGTTGGAGGACTCATACTTTCTAATTCCCAGACAAAATATAAAGCAACAGTAATCAAGACAGTATGGTGGTGGCATAAGGGTAGACATATAGATCAACAAACAGAATTGAGAGTTCAGAAATAAGCTGTAACATTTATAGTCAGTTGATTTTCAACAAGTGTACCAGGACAATTCAATGGGAAAAGAATAGTATTTTCAATAAATGATGTTGGGGAAACTGGATATCCACATGCCAATGAATGATGTTGGGACCTTACAATCATGCCATATAAAAAAATTCAAAAATGGCCAGTTGTGGTGGCTCACATCTGTAATCCCAGCCCTTTGGGAGGCCGAGGCAGGTGGATCACCTCAGGTCGGGAGTTTGAGACCAGCCTGACCAACATGGTGAAACCCTGTCTCCACTAAAAATACAAAATTAGCCAGGCATAGTGGCGCATGCCTGTAATCCCAGATGCTCGGGAAGTTGTGGCAGGAGAATTGCTTGATCCCGGGAGGCGGAGGTTTCGGTGAGCGGAGATCACGCCATTGCACTCCAGCCTGGGCAACAAGAGCGGAACTCCATCAAAAAAAAAAAAAAAAAAATCAAAATTGATCAAAGATTTAGGGGTAAGGGCTAAAATTATAAAGCACTTAGAAGAAAATATAACATTATAACCTTGGATTAAGCAATAATTCTTTTTTATGGCACTAAAAGCATAAGCAGCCAATAAGAAAAACAAATAAATTGAACTTCATCAAAATTAAAATATTTTGTACTTCAAAGGACACTATTAAGATAGTTTACTCTCTTAATAATTAATAATAATAATTATTATTATTATTATTTAGATGGAATTTCGCTCTTGCTGCCCAGGCTGGAGTGCAATGGCCCGATTTCGGCTCACCACAACCTCTGCCTCCCAGGTTCAAGTGATTCTCCTGCCTCAGCCTCGTAAGTAGCTGAGATTACAGGCATGTGCCACCGCACCTGGCTAATTTTGTATTTTTAGTAGAGATGGGGTTTCTCCATGTTGGTCAGGCTGGTCTTGAACTCCTGACCTCAGGTGATCCACCTGCCTTGTCCTCCCAAAGTGCTGGGATTACAGGCGTGAGCCACTGCATCCAGCCCAATAATTAATAATTATTATTAATTAATAAGTATGTGAGCCAATTCACAGAATGGGAAGAAATTTGGGCAAATCGTATATAATGTATTTGTATCTAGAATATATAAAGAACTATTACAATTAATTGTTTTAAAGGCAACTCAATTTAAAAAACCCCACAAACACCACAATTAAAAAATGGGCAAAGGACTAGAATAGACATTTCTCTGAAGAAAATATACAAGTGACTAATACACACATGAAAAGATGCTTAACATCACTAGTAATTAGGAAATGCAAATCAAAACAAAAATGAGATACCAACTCACATCCATTAGGATGGCTATTATAAAAACAAAACAAAATAAAAAACACTAAATAAGGCTGGGCACAGTGGCTCATGCCTGTAATCCCAGCACTTTGGGAGACCAAGGTGGGCGGATCATCTGAGATTGGGAGTTCGAGACCAGCCTGACTAACATGGAGAAACCCCGTCTCTACTAAAAATACAAAATTAGCCAGGCATGGTAGCACGCGCCTGTAATCCCAGCTACTCAGGAGGCTGAGGCAGGAGAATCGCTCAAACCCAGGAGGTGGAGGTTGTGGTGAGCCGAGATTGTGCCATTGCCCTCCAGCCTGGGCAACAAGAGCGAAACTGTCTCAAAAAAAAAAAAAAAAACAGAAACAAAAAAGAAAGAAAATAACCAGTATAGGTGAGGACGTGGAGAAATTGGAACCTTTGCGCATTGCTGGTAGAAATGTAAAGTGATACAACCATTGTATAAAATAGTATGACACTTATTGAAAAAATAAACATAGAATCACCGTATGATCCAGCAGTTCCACTTCTGAGAATATACCTAAATGAAGGGAAAGCAGGGATCCAGACAAATATCTATACATCCATGGCTTCATTATCCACCATAGCCAAACAGTGGAAGGAACCCAAGTATCTGCCCATTGATGGGTGAATCAATAAACAAAATGAAAAGGGGTATATACATATAATGGAATGTTCTCCAGCCTTAAAAAGAAATGAAAGTCTGACACATTCTACAACATGGATGAACCTTGAAGATGTGAAATAATTCAGTCATGAAAGGGCAAATATTATATAATTCCACTTATATGAAAGTAGTCACATTCATAGAGACAAAATAGAAAGGTGGTTGCCCAGGGCTCGGTAGTGAAAATAATAAAGAATTATTGTTTAACGGGTACAGAGTTTCAGCTTGAGAAGATGCAAAACTTCTGGAGATGGATGGTGGTGATGGTTGCACATCATCAGGAATGTAAGTAATGCCACAGAACTGTAGACTTAAAGATGATTAAAATAGTAAATTTTATGTTATGTATATTTTACTACAATAAAGGAATATTTTAAAATATAATAAAAAGCAAATTACCCAATTTAAAAACAAAGGATCTGAATAGACATATCTCCAAAGAAGATACACAAGTGGCCTATATGTACATGAAAAATTGCTCACTGTTATTAGTCATCAGGAAATGAACATCAATACTGTCATGAGATACCTCTTCACATGCACCAGGATGGCTATGATCAAGAAGACAGATAAATGTTAACGAGGATGTGGAGAAATTGGAAACTTCATACCCTACCAGTGGGAATGTAAAATGGTGCAGCCATTTTATTTATTTGTTTAGTTAGTTAGTTAGCTAGTTAATTATTTTAGAGACAGAGTCTCACTCTGTCACTCAGGATGGAGTGCACTGGTGCAATCACAGCTCACTCCAGCCTTGAACTCCTAGGCTCAAGCATCCTCCTGCCTCAGCCTTCCAAGTAGCTGGGACTACAGGCAACACCACCATGCCAGGCTGATTTTTATTTTTTACAGAGACAAGGTCTCACTATGTTGCCCAGGCTGGTCTTGAATTATTGAGCTCAAGCAATCCTCCCACCTTATCCTCCCAAAGTGCTGAGATTTCAGGCATCAGTCACCATGCCCTGCCCGTGCAGCCATTTTAGAAAATAGACTGGAAGTTCCTCAAATGGTTACACACAGAGTTACCACAAGATCCAGTAGTTCCACTCCTAGGCATATTCTCAAGAAGAGTAAAAACACATATCCACACAAACTTGTACATAAGTGCTCATAGCAGCACTGTAACAGACAAGACGGAAACAACCCAAATGGTCACCAACTGATGAATAAATAAATAAAACGTGGTATACAAACAGTGGGATATTTGCGATAAAGAGAAATAAAATACTGATACACACGGAAACACGGAGGAAACTTTGAGAGCATTATGGCAAGGGAAAGAAGCCAGCAGAAAGGACTACATATTGTATTTTTATATGAAATGTCTAGAATAAGCAAACGTATAGAGACAGAAAGCCGACTAGTGGTTGCCTAGGGCTGGGAGAGTTGGGGAAACTGGTGTGACATCAGGGTTTCTTTGGGGGTTAATAAAAATATTCTAAAACAGATTGTGATAATATGTATGCAACTCTGTGAATAGACTAGAGACCACAGAACTGTACAATCTAAATGGATGAATTGTGTGGTGTGTGGATTATAAAATAGTTTTAGAAGAAAGTAAGCACAAAATGTTTAATATACATTTGTGGGATGACTAAAGTACAAAGATATAAATATTTATAGAATAATTTCAGAAAAATTAATTATTGACTCTCATTCCCCTCTCATATAGGTGAATATAAACATGAAGTTGGGGCTATTCTCCTTGATGTTAAAAGTTGGCCTTTGGGAGAAGAGAGATCAGCTATCTTCCTCTGTGGAAAAAAATGATGACATAGGATTTCACTATTCTTTTCCTTCTCTTTTTTAAAAACAAATTTATTGAGTTATGATTTACACACCATACAATCCATCCATTTTAAGAATACAATTCAATGATTTTTTGCAAATGTATCCAGTTGCCCAAATATCACTACAATTCAGTGATAGAACATTTCATTACCCCAAAATGCTCCCTGGGGTCCATTTGCAGTCAACTCTTGCTCCTACCCTATACCCATTTAGCTGCTTTCTGTCTCTGTACTTCCTCTTTTCCTTTTTTTTAGTTCATACAAATGTTATACAATATGCAGTATTTTATGTCTGGCTTCTTTCACTTAGCTTAATGTTTATGAGATTCATCCATGCTGTTGCATGAATTAATAGTTCTTTCATTTTATTGCTGAGTAATATTTGTTTTTGTTTCTGTTTTTGTTTTTTTGAGACAGAGTTTCACTCTTGTCACCCAGGCTAGAGTGCAGTGGCACTATCTTGGCTCACTGCAACCTCTGCCTCCCGGGTTCAAGTGATTCTCCTGCCTCAGCCTCCCATGTAGCTGGGATTACAGGTGCCCACCACTACACCTGGCTAATTTTTGTATTTTTAGTAGAGACGGGGTTTCACCATGTTGGCCAGGCTGGTCTGGAACTCCTGACCTCAGGTGATCCACCTGCCTCGACCTCCCAAAGTGCTGGGATTACAGGCGTGAGCCACCATGTCCAGCCATTGCTGAGTAATATTTCATGGGATGGATATACACATTTCATTTACTGATTCTAGTAGATGGACATTTGGTGTGTTTTGGACTATTATGACTGAAGCTGCAATGAACATTTATGTACAAGCCTGGGTGGATGTTTGTTTCTCATTTCTTCTGGGCTGAGTTTCTGCATTGTACAGGTATGTGTGAGTTTAACTTTCAAAGAAACTGTCAACTGTTTCCCAAAGTGGCTGCACCACTTTGCATTTTCACCAGGTGTATATGAGGATTGCAGTTTCTCCACATCCTTGTCAACACTTGGCACTGTCGGTCTGTTTACTTTTAGCCATCCATCCTAGTAGGTGGATGCTGATCTATTCTTTTTTTTTTTTTTTTTTGAGACAGGGTCTCATTCTGTTGCCCAGGCTGGAGTGCAGTGGCAGAGTCATCACTCACTGCAGCCTTGACCTCCCAGGTTCAAGTGACCCTCCCACCTCAGCCTCCTGAGTAGCTGGGAATACAGGCGTGCACCACCATGCCCGGCTTTTTTTGTATTTTTGTAGAGACAGGGTCTTGTTATGTTGCACAGGCTGGTCTGCAACTCCTGGGCTCAAGTGATCCGCCCACCTCAGCCTTCCAAAGTGCTGGGATTACAAGCATGAGCCACCACCTGATCTAGTCTTTTAAACCCAAATATAGATTACTTCTGGATTTTGCTGTTGAATGAGAAATGCTGAGTCTCAGAGAGGGCTACAGGATGTGTTGGGTGTTGCCACATTCCCGGAGCACCTTGTACTGAGTGTGCTCTGGGTGGAGGAGGGGAAGGAGAGCTGAGGACTCTCCGACATCTTTTCTCCTATTTTCAGGGAAAAAAAGAAAGGCAACCTTGAGAAGAAGGGCAGTAAGACACTCCGTAATGAATTTAAGAAGAAGCACTGTAATACTTTTTCCTTAAAAAGCACTGGAGGCCAGCTGCGATGCCTCATGCCTGTAATCCCAGCACTTTGGGAGGCCGAGGCAGGTGGATCACCTGAGGTCAGGAGTTTGAGACCAGCTTGCCCAACATGGAGAAACCCCATCTCTACTAAAAATACAAAAAATTAGATGGCTGTGGTGACAAGTGCCTGTAATCCCAACTACTCGGGAGGCTGAGGCAGGAGAATCGCTTGAACCCGGGAGGCAGAGGTTGCAGTGAGCCAAGATTGTGCCACTACACTCCAGCCCGGGTGAGAGTGAGACTCCATCTCAAAAAAAAAAAAAAAAAAAAAAGGCACTGGAAATAGTTTGTAGCCTTAAATTCTAGTTGCAGCTAAGTCCCTAAATAGCCCGATAAGCATTTTTATCACTCTTGGGCCTCAGGTATCTTATGTGCAGAGACAGAATTTCAAACATCATACTTAACCATCCTTCTAATTCCATACTTAAGCATCCTTCTAATTCTACTTAGAAAGTTCAAGAATGTGGCTGATGTTTCTAAGATAAGATGCAGCATATGCAGTGATATTAGACTGTTGAAAATGAACGTATTTTATTTTTATCTTACTATTGATATTGTAGTCAGAAGATGCAAGCTGATATCTTGCTGACATGATTAGGGGAAAGGGCATTTACAAGAGTTTCCTAAATTCTATCAGTTGGTGACACATTTGTTAGTAGTCTTTACTCATCCACGTGGCATATGCTATCATCTATAGCGGTATAATCTATGATATTATGAAAGGAATAAAAATGCTTATTTAAAATATTTTCTTATCTGTGAGATGAAGATGGATTGAGATAAGTGGGCCAGGCGCGACGGCTCACACCTGTAATCCCAGCACTTTGGGATGCCAAGGCAGGTGGATCACCTGAAGTCAGAAGTTCGAGACCAACCTGGCCACATGGTGAAAACCTGTCTCTACTAAAAATACAAAAATTAGCCATGTGTGGTGGTGGATGTTTGTAATCTCAGCAACTCGGGAGACTGAGGCAGGAGAATCTCTTGAACCTGGGAGGCGGAGGTTGCAGTGAGCCAATATCGTGCCACTGCACAACAGCCTGGGTGACAGGGCAAGACTCTATCTCAAAAAAAAAAAAAAAAAAAGATACCTAAGTGGGCTGCTTAAATTTTGTACCAGGAGAAAGGTCAGTCCACAATTACCTGTCGGCTAGCAATATGCTTTATGAATTGGGTATGGAGCATCTAAAATATAATTTTGTTTTAGAAAATAGTTATTTTTCACAACTGCATGTTATTTATGTTGGCTATAATAGATTTGTTATTTTAAATGGATAAATAACAGTACTTAAAACTGTTCAATTTTAATTTCTAATATGCTTACTATCGATAGATGTGACCCACATAAACAAAAGCATTTGGTTTTCTCTATAATTTTTAGGGTATAAAGAATTCTCAGGGCCAAGAGGCTTGAGGCGTGCTGGTCTACATCCCCATCATCTGGACTTCCTCATCTCCCACACATTTCTCAGCCCTTTGCTAATACTGCTTCTTCTTCTTCTACTGCTTTCCTGAAGCTCTTTGTGGTAAGATTACCTATAAATGCTAAATTTCAAAATCCAATTCACATTTTTGTTTCTTACCTTGTTTGAACATCTTTAAGCCTCTTACATTGTTGTCTACACCCTTTGTAAAAATGTTTCTCCCCTGATGTTGCGACACCAACACTGGCACCATCTCCTCCTGCCTCCCCACTCTCCAATCCTCTTTGGCTTTCTCCTTGCCCTTATATGCTGGTTATTTCTCAGGGTTCCAACCTAGGTTTTCTTCTCTTACTGATCTACGTATTTTCCTTGGGGTGTCTCATTCAAATCTTTGGCTTCAGTTGCTTCCAATACACCAATGATTTCCAAATCTGCATTTCTTTCCTGGGCTTCATATCCTTATTTCAAACATGTATTCCTGCTGAAGAAGCATCTCAAAAAGAGCATGTCCAGCTGAAATTCATGAGCTTTTTCTTCCTGAACTCACATTTACTTGCATGTTGCTTAGGTCAATAATATTATTTGGAAACAACATTTATTTGGAAACAACAAAAAAGGAAATCCAAAACTATAGCTTAAAAATTTTGTAAAGCTGTTTTTTACTCCTCCTCCTCCACCTTGCCCCCTGCCCCTCCATGTAGTAAACCTCCAAATCCAGTTCTAGCTCCAAAATATCTTGTATGTACTTCTTCTTTTTCCTCCTGTCTCTGTTGCTCACACTATCTTTTCCCCGAGTGATCGCAACTGTCCTATTGATCAGCCTCCTGCACACCTTCTCCCCACCCCTCGTCAGGGTGATCTTTCCAGCATGCATATGGGCATTGTCACTTCTGGCAGTCCACATTCTTCCATGCTTCCTCCTCACCTGCAGGATGAAATTCATGCTCCTTAAGCAGGCAAAGGCACAGGAGTCCTTCATTATTTGATCCTATGGAGTTTCCTACTGAGTGTCTTGCCATTCCTAGTTTCTACCCTGTTTCCCAGCCGTGCTTTATGATGGGACCGTGCCTGTGCTCAGGTGGTTTTCTCTGTCCAAGATGTCCATACCCTCCGTTCTGTGTGCCCCCTCTTAGAGGTCATCTCCTCTTTGAGAGCTTCCCTCTCTCAGCCCCCGGGGCATTTATTTGCTTTATCTAGCAAATTCCCAAATCAGTTAGAATCAGGCCTTATCATATCTCCCTGTACTGTAGATACATTTACATCTCTAATTCCCTCCAAGGCTGTGTCTCCTCTGTGTCCCACACACTGTCCAAGCCCACTGACAGGTGTGCAAATGGATTAGTCAGAACTAACAGGGAGGTCAGAACAGGGATCCTTTACTTTCTCTTTGAAGCAGCTGCAGAGATTAATTTCTTTTCATTGTTAAATCAAGATAGAAATATTAAATTGCTTCATCATGAAAAAAATTGGTTCAAAATAAATAATTTGGGGATGTAGATGAAATGAATTTTCCCTCACAGAGGGATCAAGATCGTTCCCTGTAGTCTCACCATTGGCTTCTTCCCATGGATTAGCAATGTGGGCCAAGATTTAGAGAAAATAAGAGATGCTGGAATGAAGGCATTTGGGGGAAAAAAAGGAAAACCAGGTGGGTTACTTGGAAAGAAAAGTACCAAAGGAGATGAGGGAGATAGAACAAGAGAAGGAAAAAAAGATTGTGGGAAAGAATGCACAGAAACAGTACTAAAGAATAGTCCATTTGCTGCCAATAAGGGGCTACAGGGAAAAAGAAATACAGGAATGAGAGGAAACCCTGACAGGATGCAGCTTCACAATTCTTTTCAGAGCTCAAGCTCAGGCAGACTTCTTGATATTGTCTCTAAAGTGTGTGTTCACCCTGACGCTCATGTCCATGTAATTTCTCTCTCTGAGGCATTCCAGGGTCAAAAGGTCAGAGCTCCAGCATTAGAATAGGAAACTGTCTTTTCTGGGCAGAGGTGCCATCTTAGGAATAAACCTAGCCAATGCTTCAATCATTTGATCAAATAGCTCCAATAATTAGGCGTTTGGTTTAAGACATTGATGAGATGTTTACTGATCCCAATTGTTATATTTAATCTCTTCTATCTTGTATAGTATATAGGATTTTAATAAAATCTATGCCAAATCTTAATATTCTTCAATATCAAAAGTCAGAAATAACTCTTACTCAAAACCATTTTTGAGTAAGATCTCATAAGAGATCTAGGCTATAGCTAGCAATTGCTTCAGTTAAAGAGTGATAGAGCTATAAATTTAATCCTAATTTTAAAATTGCAGCAAAACATAAGGATTGAATTTACAAATCCCCCATTTTTTGCAAAGATTTCTCCAGAATTGGAACTTTTGTTTGTTTGATCATAAACTACATGTTGAATGAAATTATCCAAAATTTCATAAGAGTGTTGTGTGGTAACACTTTATAAGTAAAATGTGCTTTCTTATTTAACCTCCTGGTAATGTTTGCCTGGTATTGAAAGACACCACCATATCTAATTATTTTAAAGTCAGCAGAGTATTAAAAAAACTAAATATTTTGCAAAGATAGAAATTATAATAACCTTCATTTTCATTTATTAATTTTGTGTGTGTGTGAGAAACAGTCCCACTGTTGCCCAGGCTGGAGTGCAGTGGCACAGCCTTGGCTCTCTGCAACTTCCACCTCCTGGGTTCAAGCAATTCTTGTGCCTCAGCCTCCCAAGTAGCTGAGATTACAGGCGTGCAACACCACGCCTGGCTAATTTTTGTATTTTTAGTAGAGATGGGGATTCACCATGTTGGTCAGACTGGTCTCCAACTCCTGACCTCAAGTGATCCACCCACCTGAGCCTCCCAAAGTTCTGGGATTACAGGCGTGAGCCACTGCACCCAGCTATAACCTTCACGTTCAAAGCGCTCTCCCATCTATTATTAAGGCCTCTGAGAAAATCTCCTTTTTATATATATTCTCAAGTCAGAATTATTAGTCTCCATCTTTCATCTTAGTCTTCTTCAAATACCAAACTCTTTACTAAGCAGTTAGACACAAGCAGTTTCACCAGTTCTATCACTCAAATACGGTTTCATAAGTTCTGCCTAGTGACTGCCCATCAGAGGGGATATGGATTTGTGGGCAGGAGATAGAACAGAAACCTAACTCTAACTCTTCTGTGAAATGTAGTGTTTAGGTTAATGTTCTTCCTTAACTGCTATCTGTTTTGTTTTTTTTTTCTTTAACGCTTTGTCCAAATCTCTCAAACCTTGCACCGCAGAATCATGGAGTGTTCAAGCCTGAAGGGAGTGGAGAGATTGGGCCAGCTCCTCTTGGATGCATCCTGAAATCGAGGACCAGTCAGAGGCAGGGAGTCGCCCACTATCAATCCCGATCACTAGGAGGAGGGCCGAAGAAGAGTGGAACTCGGGTTTCCCAGCTCAAGCTCCTCCCCATCGGGGCACATCACACCACCTCTTCCCATGCCATTGAAAACAGCATGCTGCTGCATCCCCCAAAGTCCGGAACACATTTCAGATTCATGAGCCAATCCTGTTTAAGAGAATTGGTGTTGGCTCACCATGTTAGAACAGACAGAACAGACCACTCGAGAATCTTTTGTATTTGTTGACAAATGATAAATAGAGATAAAAGAGAGGAAAGAGGGGAGATGAACTTGAAGCTGTACGGCTTAACATTGAAGCCATGTAGCTTAAGCAGTTAAACACAGGGACCCCGTCTCACACTGCCTGGTTCCCTCCTCCAGGTGTGTTGTCTGGTAATGACTGTGTGGCCCCGGGCCAGCTGCTTGGTCTCTCTAGCCTCAGCTTAGGATTTCTGTGATGGCTACATGAGCTCAAGGATTTACAAGGAGTCCTGGTACACGGTGAGCACACAGGTGTTAGCTGTTATGGAAAGGGCTCCTTTTTATTCAGAGGAGCCCGACATAACTTCACAGGACTTGAAGGTGTCTTATATAGTCACTCATCTGCAAAGACTTGGTCTTTTCAGCACTTCTTTCTCTCTCTAATATGGTTCTGCTAAGCTACCCACATTTAAGATCCCAGCCAGGTCACTCGGGTGCTGCTAAATTGTGTTAATTCAGTGTGACCCTAAGAGATCCATATAGGAATGGAGCTGTGTTTTTTTTTTTTTTTTGAGACGGAGTTTCACTCTTGTTGCCCAGGCTGGAGTGCAATGGCACGATCTCGGCACACCGCAACCTCCGCCTCCCAGGTTCAAGTGATTCTCCTGCCTCAGCCTCCCTAGTAGCTGGGATTATAGTCATGTGCCACCACGCCTGGCTAATTTTGTATTTTTAGTAGAGACGGGGTTTCTCCATGTTGGTCAGGCTGGTCTCGAAATCCCAACCTCAGGTGATCCGCCCGCCTCGGCCTCCCAAAGTGCTGGGATTACAGGCATGAGCCATCGCTCCTGGCCAGCTACGATTTGTTTTAGGGCTGTCCAGAGCCAACTCATCTACTCCACATAGACTGTCTTGAGAGGAAGACACGTCTGCTCCCTAAGAGCCTAGGGGTAGGAGTATCTCATTCCCGTCAGCGTTCCACACATCCCTTAGCTGAACCCAAGAGGTTGATTCCAACCTTCATGTCAATTTCAGACAGACAGACCCAAGGTCAAGAAGGAAAACACTGAAATTATCCAAGGATCTTCGCTTTCTCTCCATCCCCTGGGAGAACATTTCAGGTTTATTAGACAGTTTGTCTGTTAACATTATTCACTTGAAACAAAACCCTAGGTGTGTGCCTTTTGGAGAACCATGTAAATCAACAAAGCTATACATAGAACAGAGCGATTCGCTCAGCAGCCAAGTTCCCCACAGACAGCAGGCGGACAGATCGCGCCAAGGAAAGGAAGCGCAGCCTTTCCTTATTTTTCTAGCATCCTAGGCTTAGCAGTCAGTGCACATCCTCTATGCTGTTGTTGGCTATTCAAATAAATATTGACAAACGGTGACTAATTATTACAAGGCGTTAGTTTGTATGATCAACTATAAGTAATGGTGGAGCTCATTTCTGAAACATTAGTATTATGTGTATGTATTATTTTGGTATTAATTTTAGAGGTAATTTAGAAATGGCATATCAAAAAGTAATCACATATTTAAATTCATAACTAGCAAAACTAAAATATCGTTTATGTATACTTTGAAAAATTCTACGTTACCACTGTGGTTTAATTCAACTCAGAGACATTTAAAAGCGGAGATGAACAGGCATTTGTGCCATGCTAATGTCTTTCTCACTTTCCTTAATGCTGTTGCAATTACCTGTGGAAACATGGAAAGCCACATCCCATCTGCCCAGCACACGTCGCCTCCTGTTTTTCGTTTCTTTACAGTGACATTCAGCACTTCTCCGGTTTTCCAGACAGTTTTCAGTTCTGAAGTAAAAGTTGCTTCTTAATTTCTTCTCAGGTTGTGTGAGGGAGTATCTCATAAATCCTAGGCTGACCACTTTTTGGAGATCAAAAACAAAACAAGATTGCTATGAAGACCTGGGGTGAAATTAAGCTTCCAGGGTTGTGGCTGTTATAGTGTTTCCCCCTTTTCTAACTCCCTCTCCCAAACCTCTCCTTCCAGGGTGCGCCATGCAGAGTCCTGATGCAGGCCCAGTGTCTTGTCTACTGCCAACCAGGGGCCAGCTTTTGCATTTGCTTTGATAGTCTATTCCAGAATCTTTTCTTCTTTACTTTTTTTTTTTTTTTTTAAATTTAAGAGACAGAGTTGGCCAGCCACGGTAGCTCACATCGGTAATCCTAACACTTTGGGAGGCCGAGGCAGGTGGATCACCTGAGGTCATGAGTTCGAGACCAGCCTGGCCAACATGGTGAAACCCCATCTCTACTAAAAATATAAAATTAGCCAGGCATGGTGGTGCATGCTTGTAATCCCAGCTACTAGGGAAGCTGAGGCAGGAGAATCACTTGAACTGGGGAGGCGGAGGTTGCAGTGAGCCGAGATCGTGCCATTGCACTCCAGCCTGGGCAACAAGAGCAAAACTCCATCTCAAAAAAAAAAAAAAAGAGTCTTGCTCTGTCATGCAGGCTGGAGTACAGTGATGCGATCTCAGATCACTTCAGCCTCGACCTCCTGGATTCAAGCAATCCTCCCACTTCAGCCTCCCGAGTAGCTAGGGCTACAGGCTGTGTCTCCAGGCCCAGCTAATTTTTAATTTTTTTGTAGAGACATAGTCTTGCTTTGTTGCGCAGCAGTCCTTTTGCCTTGGCCTCCCAACAAAGTGTTGGGGTTATAGGTGCTAGCCACCGTGCCCACCTTTTCCTGAATCTTCAGGTGAAAATCTGAAGGGAGGAAGTAGGGCAGGCTTCAGACTAGCTTCAGTGGTGACTTGCTCTTCAGGGTCTTTGGTCAGATGAACCTTTCCATGCAGTGATGCTCGGGGACCTATACTTGAAGTGAGGCAGAGCATTTTCTGGCTCTTTAAGCAGAACTGATAAGGACATGACTTATAAGGACATGGCATTCCTGAAGCCAAAGATGTCCCAGCTGCAACCTGTGTCCCAGCTGCAGTCCACTTGGCTGCCTGGCAAATCCACCTTCCTTCATGGCTGATCCTGTCTCCACCTCTTTAGGAGAGAGCCCCGCTGCTGGCTGTGGTTATTTTTACAGATAGGCCACTTTCTTAGGGAAGACAAAGGTTTCCCGATAATGTTTATATTTAGCAAGTGGATGTATTCTGACTCTCTGAACATCCTGAAGCTGTGTGCCTGTCAATCATCCTGCAAGACTACCACCAGGCTTCATCATGAGAAAAGCCCCTCCTGGTCCCAACAGAGCACTAGATCAGGGCAGGGCAGGGTCTCTTATTGTGTATCCACATGCTAGCGATGTCGCTGCCTGTCACTTGTGTACACAGCCTTCATCCCACATGACTTAATGAGCTCTCGAGAGTGGGAAATATGTCTCCCTTGCCATCCTATCTCCTGGCTTAGCAGGGTCCCATTCAAAATGCAGGTGTGCCCAGCAGCAGGGGCATACCCTCAGGTCCCTTCCCGAGCTTCTGACTGGGAGCTCCAGCTACCTGCTAATTAGCTGCATTCAGACATCAAACAGGTAGTGTTAAAATCGCTGGATTCTCCTCCCCTCCCCAGAGCTGCTCCTGCTCCAGCGTCCCTAGTCAACAGTTATTATTCACTTGATTGCCTGAGCCTTAGACCTGGAGTCTCACTTAGCTCCCCCATCTCCCCCAGACACTCCCCTGTCCACAACACAGCTTCCACCTTTAATCAGTTACCTAAGTCCTGCCAGCTTCTTATCACTCAAATTTATCAAGTGCTCTTTATTTGCCCTGACACTCCCTTCATTTCAGCAATGATAATATGTTACCTAAATTAATATAACAGCTCCCAAACCAGTGTCCTTGTCCCCACTGAAACTGTCCTTCATCATAAGAACTGTCTCTTGCACATACATTGGTAGCTCCACTGCTTGCTGGAAGGAGCTCAGCAGCCTTAGTGTGGTTTCACGGGCCACTGCTGTTTTACCCTGTCCGTCATCCACTCCTCCTACCTCTGGTCACAGTGCCTGATTTTCACAAGGGCAACTCCCCTTTCCACATCCTCCTTCCTTTTGCTTTGATCCCCGCCCATTCCTCTCTACCTCCTCTGATAAGCCAGCTCCAGGGCAGAAAGAGGGAGCATCCCTCTGGCGCAGTGACTGATTCAGGCTTGGCCATTCATCTCCACCAGCCCCACGGAAAATCAGTCTTGGGAACTACTGGTCAGCAAGAGTTCCTTCTGCTGGGTTTTGCAAACTGGGAGAATCTGAGCCTGGAGCTGCTGGTGGCCATCTGGACATGAGGGACTCGGCCTGCAAGAGATGGGCCAACAGCAGAGACTGAGCACAGACTTCTGACATGTCCAAGCACTTGGATCCAGGCTTGCTCAAACCACTGCACCCCCAGTCTTCAGTTTCTGTTTGGATTTATATTTTTAAACTTGCCAACAAAAGAGACTTGACTGCTCCAGATACAAGACCCTTGGTGACCAGGACTCTCCCTATCTTTTGGAGGGTCTATGCTTTCTCTTACCTCCCAACTATGGCTCAAGTTACCTCCTTTTCTGGGATTTCCTTTTCTTTGTTTGAATATCTCCTATTCATCCTTCAAAAATATGCTAAGACTTCACCACCTCTGAGAAGCCTTTTCTGACCCCCACCAGACCCCTTGATCATTTTACTTTCTCATAGCACTTAACATATTACATCCTAATCACCTCTTTATTTAGGAGGACTTTCTCTAGACTACAGCCTCCTTAAGTCTAGTATTATGTTTTATCATTGTTGTACCTCCAAAATCATATGTATTCACTCACATGTATGAAATAAGAAAATTAACCCTCAAAAAGAGACAAAAGAGAAATTATTACCTTGATTTGATTTAAAATAGATTTGTATATACTTGGCCGTCTGCATCTGTGGATTCAACTAATCAGGGCTCAAAAACATTAGGAAAAAAACAATAAAAATAATAATACAATAAAAAAATAAAAAACAATATAGGATAACCACTATTTCCATAGTATTGACATTGTATTAGGTATTATAAGTAATCTAGAGATGATTTAAAGGATACAGGAGGGTGTGCATAGGTTATATGGAAATAGTACACCACTTTATATCAGGGACTTGAGCATCCATGGATTTTGGTATCCATGGGGGTCCTGGAACCAATCCCCAAGGGTACAGAAAAGCAACTAATCATATTTTAATATCACTTCCTTGGCTAAATCATAGAGAATGGACTGGCACAAGGACAAGTTTGGAAGCCTGGAGAGTAGTTGCAGTGATTTAGGCAAGAGACGATGGCATTATGAACCATGGTAGTGTGAGTGGGCATGAAGAGCAAGGGACAGATTCAAGACACTCAAAAGACCTAAAGGTCAAATATCAGGGAAATGAGGACTACAGAGAAGGAAGAAGTCCAAATACCTCATAAGATTTCTTCAGATAGGGAAACACACAAGGAGGAAGAGTTTTGGAGTCAGGGAACTTTAGATCGGTTTTTTTTTTTTAATTTAAAATTGAGATATGGCCAGCCATGGTGGCGTGTACCTATAGTCCCAGCTACTTCAGAGGCTGAAGCAGGAGGATGACTTGAGTCCAGGAGTTCTGGGCTGTAGTGCATTGTGCTAATCAGGTGTCCACACTAAGTTTGGCATCAATATGGTGACCTCCTGGGAGCAGGGGATCACCAAGTTGCCTAAGAGGGGTGAACTGGCCCAGGTCAGAAATGGAGCAAGTCAAAACTCCTGTGCTGCAGCCTGGTCAACACGGTGAAATTCCGTCTGTACTAAAAATACAAAAATTAGCTGGGAGTGGTGGCGGGCACCTGTAATCCCAGCTACTTGGGAGACTGAGGCAGGAGAACCGCTTGAACCCAGGAGGTGGAGGTTGCAGTGAGCAAAGGTTGTGCCATTGCACTCCAGCCTGGGCAACAAGAGTGAAACTCCATTTCAAAAGAAAAAAACAAAAACAAAAGCAAACAAACAAAACTCCTGTGCTGAACAATAGTGGGATCACACCTGTGAATAGCCACTGCACTCCAGCCTCAGCAATATAGTGAGACCCTGTCTCTAAAAATAAATAAATAAATAAATAAATAAAATAAAATAGAGGTATGATCCACATGTCATAATATTCACCCTTTTAAAATATAGAATTTAGTAGTTTTTAGTGTACTCGCAAGGTTTTCTAACCATCGCCATTATCTAATTCCATAACATTTCATCACTTTTCAAAAAAAGACCCAAACTAGCCAGGTACAGTGGCTTGCACGTGCAATCTCAGCATTTTGGGAGGCCGAGGCAGGTGGATCACCTAAGGTCGGGAGTATGAGACCAGCCTGACCAATATGGAGAAATCTCGTCTCTACTAAAAAATACAAAAAATTAGCCGGGCGTGGTGGCACATGCCTGTAATCCCAGCTACTCGGGAAGGCTGAGGGAGGAGAATCGCTTGAACCCAGGAGGCGGAGGTTGCGGTGAGCCCAGATCATGCCGTCGCATTCCAGCCTAGGCAACAAGAGTGAAACTCCGTCTCAAAAAAAAAAAAAAAAAACACCAAAACAAAAAACCCAAATCCATTAGAAGTTACTCCTCATTGCTCCATAAATTTACTTTCTATCTTCACAGATTTGCCTACTCTGGGCATTTCATATAAAGAGAACCACATGATATTGGGTGGTTGCGTCTGGCTTCTTTCACTCAGCATGTTTTCAAGATTTACTCATGTTGTAGCGTGTACCAGCATTTCACCATGTTTTATGGCTGAATATGATTCAATCATATAAATATACCGCAATTTATTTACTCATTCATTAGCTGATGAATACTTGGGTTGTTTCTGCCTTTGGGCTATTGGGAATAGTGTTTACACCAATAGTGGTGTAAAAGTGTTCTTTTACACCAGAACACTGGTATAAAAGCTATTGTGTAGACATGTATTTCCTATTGTCTTGGGTATATACCTAGAACTTGAAAGCTGGATTATATGGCAACTCTATGTTTAACTTTTTGTGGAACTACCAGACTGTTTTCCAACGTGGTGGCAACATTTTACATTTCTACCAGCAATTTATGAGAGTTCCAATTTTTTGACAAACTGGTCAACACTTGTTATTAATATCTTGTCTTGTTTTCATACAGCAATCTTAGTGAAAGTGGACTGGCATCTCATTGTCATTTTGGTTTGTATTTCCCTAGTAAATAATGATGTTAAGCATATTTTCATGTGCTTTTTGGCCCTGTACGTATCTTCTTTGGAGAAATGTCTATTTAAGTCATATGTCCATTTTTTAAGAGTGAAAACAAAATTTTATTCTAAAAATAGAACTCATTAAAATGAAATAACAAAAGATAATAAAAAGGAAGAGAAAAGGTATGTTTAGATATTCAAAATATCTAAAAATCAGATTTTTGTTTAAGTGAATGAAGAACTGAAGATGCCATCCTAGAATTGTTTTTGGGGCCAAGTTAAAAAAAAGTCAACCCTATTAATGGTATGTAGAGAGAAAGGCAGAAGAATGTGGAAGCCTCTATCTCTGTTTCCTCCTGACTTTGTTCATAGCTGACATTCCTTCTGCCCCACACAGCGGGCTGGCCCCAGCACAGCTGCCCTGGGCTTGGCTGTGATTGATACGGATGCTCCAAAGTCAACAGGTGTGTTCTGATGTCAGAGTTTTTTGTGTTCCCTTTGGATGCATTCCAAGCCTGGATAGAGCCGTGTCTGCCTGAAATGGCTTATCTCTTCCACAAGACTGGGTGGCTGGAAGATGCCTGAGACCGTGGTGCCAGAGAATTCTCCGTTAGAGTATGTCCTTACAACTCAGTAAGCTTCCAGGGCTAAGTTCCGTGTTGTGTGATACACACATAATCTATATCACAGGGAAACCAGCTACAACATTTGATTCAAAACTTTGAGGCTGGGCGCAGAGGCTTACACCTGTAATCTCAACACTTTGAGAGGCTGAGGTGGGTGGATCACCTGAGGTCAGTAGTTCGAGACCAGCCTGGCCAACATGGTGAAACCCTGTCTGTACTAAAAATACAAAAGTTAGCTGGAAGTGGTGGTGGGCGCCTGTAATCCCAGCTACTAGGGAGGCTGAGGCAGGAGAATGACTTGAATCCAGGAGGCAGAGGTTGCAATGAGCTGAGATCGTGCCACAGCACTCCAGCCTGGGCAACAGAGCGAGACTCCATCTCAAAAAATAAAAAAAAAATAAACTTTGGTCCCCAGCAATATCTAAAAATTGTTTTTAATAAGAAATAGGCGTAACACATGGTGGCTCTTCTTCCTTGATTTCTAACTAAATTTTTGGTCAGGTGATTCATGGAGAATTTTAAGTTTGAATATATTGTTACTTTTAAACATAGGGTGCAAAGCATGATATTTAGATTGTTCATATTAGAAGAAGCTATCAAGATGATCAATCAATTAAAATCATTCACCAGTCACAGGGGAAGAATAAAATCCTAGATACATCAGAAAAATAAATTACTAAGACAATTATAGTTATAAGATCCACATGCTCACTGAAATTATTTCATAGGCTTAATTATCAATTCATTGAAGAAAACTGTGTTTTCACTAGTTAAAGCTTAATTTAAATTGTAGATCATATTATCTTCCTTCTCAAAGTTATTAAGGAAGATCTTTCCAAAGCAGGAAAGGATTTTTGGTGTATTGTTTAAAGTAAAAATATGGTATATCTATCAAACTGACTGGGGGAACTTAAGCATTTTTCTCATGCTCTAAATGGCCATGCTCCATGCTAGCTCAGATCCTAATAAACTCCTCTCTTCCACATCAGGAATTATTTGATTGAGTTGCTCAGTGAAATCAACTGGTTCTCCTTTCATTATTATAACCAAAGTCTTACATTGTTATAATAAATATCAAAATTAGGAATGTATTTAAAGGTGTGATTTCATAGGCTCTGGTCCAGAGAACTGGACTCTTTTCCCTGGATATCTGAGCCCAAATGAAGCAAGCCCCCACACACATGAATTATGGAGAATAAAACTCAGCAGGACAGGACATTAACACAGATCAGATCAAAGGGCATTCACTGAGAGTAAGAGGTGACATAATTTACAGAATAACTACAGGAAAAGGAAATGTTCTTGATGATTTTAGATTACCTTTTATGAGAGAGTCCTGGCAGTTTGGAATATGTTTCACTAAAAGGCAGGCCATACTTCCAGATTTCTGATTTATAATATTTTTTGAGTGCAATCAATATCTTTGTCTAGGACTGTCCCTATATGGGCTGCCTTTAGAAAAAATCAACGGACACAAAAAGAGTCCCTGCTCTCCTTCTTGTAAGAGCCCCAACCTCCTTCTTGTATGGATGGGCTCTTCCTAAATCAAAAACTCTGCCTCCTTCAGTTCTCCAGATTTCCTTATTCCCAGCTCAGCTACCCACACCCCAAGGGAGGGGTGGGTGATAATCCAGCTCTGGCACCCTCCTCTCCCCTACATGAGCCTCTCTGCAATGAGGCAGCCCAACTCCTCTGATGGGCTGTCACAAAGGTAATTGAAAAGGAGCATCAGGGCTCCTGTCCGCCTCCCTCACTCTCCTTGCTGGCAGCATCTAACACACTCCTGCGGATGTGAGTGGAATCCTGGACCCCGCCATCTCTTAGGTCTCCCTGCTCTGTCACCACCAAGGCCAGAGTGTGACAGTTGATGCCTGCTGGACGCTTGGGGATTCCTGAGTTCTACTTTGTTCAGAAAAGGTCTGTGTCAGCTGATGTCTTATCAGCTGGCATAAGTTGGCAGGTGAGGTTGAGGATTACCTCTGATTGCTGATTCTAGAGCAAGTAGACCCCGTAGTAGAAGAGAAGCCCATCCTTGTCGAGTAGAGGTTGATGCTCGGACTCTGCAGCTAGTTTAGAAGCCTAGTTAAGGGCTTCTCCCATGATGAAAACCACAGCCCTTGCCGCTGGCGAGGGAACACCAGGGTGAGGTCACCAGCATTCCTTCATTGTATCCTTACCAGGGATATTTTTTCCAGCCTGCTTCCACCTTGTATCTCCACACCATGTTTTTGTCTTGTTTTGTTTTGTGTTATTTGCAGATATGGTCTGGCTCTGTCACCCAGGCTGGAGTGCAGTGGCGTGATCTCAGCTCGCTGCAGCCTCTCACCTCCTGGGCTCAAGCGGTCCTCCTGCCTCAGCCTCCAAAGTAGTTGGGACCACAAGCACACGCCATCACACTTGGCTAATTTTTCTTTCTTTCTTTTTTATTATTTATTTATTTATTTATTTATTGTGGAGACGAGGTTTTGCCATGTCACTTGGGCTGGTCTCCAACTCCTGGACTCAAGCAATCCACCTACCTCAGCCTCCCAAAGTGTTGGGATTACAGGTGTGAGGCACTGCATGGCCCATTCCTTGTTTTTAATTCACAGACCTGGCCCAGGAGGCATATTCCCCACTGTCACTTCCCCTCCGCCCCTCCAGGGAGGGAAACCCAGCACCGACTCCCATTCTATCTACCGCCCTGAGAGCTGTTCAGACAAAGGCAGGCAATGAGAAGAAACAAACCCAGCCTTCTCTGTCCATCCTGTGAGGCCCGGCAGGCAACAGGGACAATGGGAAAGGGAAGGAATTGCTATGCGTTAAGAATTCAGTAGTATTTTGTGGCCACATTTTCTTCCTCTCTTCTTCCAAACTCCTTTATCCCTCAAACTTACCAAGTTGATACTGTACAATTCCTGACTTGTATTGTCTTGAGCAATGAAGCAAGGCTGCAGGGAGTCCACAGAGAAGCTGCTGGAGTGAATTTCCTTATCGATAATTCTTATCAGCTCAAATATGCCACTGCTCTCTGACATAGTTTGAATGTTTTCAGAACATGTCCTTTCTTTTTAGTCTTATGGTATCGTTTTTTCTTTTCTTTTCTTTTTTTTTTTTTTTTTTGAGACAGAGTTTTGCTCTTGTTGCCCAGGCTGGAGTGCAATGGCGCCGTCTTGGCTCACCTCAACCTCCGCCTCCTGGGTTCAAGCAATGCTCCTGCCTCAGCCTCCAGAGTAGCTGGAATTACAGGCAAGTGCCACCATGCCCGGCTAATTTTGTATTTTTAGTAGAAACAGGGTTTCTCCATGTTGGTCAGGCTGGTCTCGAACTCCCAACCTCAGGTGATCCACCCACCTTGGCCTCTCAAAGTGCTGGGATTACAGGCTTGAGTGACCGTGCCCAGCCCGTTTTTGTTTTGTTTTGTTTTTTAATATAGAAGAGTAGGTATTAAATACGTCTTCTTTCCAGATTATTTTAGTTTAATGAGATAACTAAATAATATTCAAAAGGAGGAATTTGATCAGCATCATCTTAAAACCTATCTGAAATCTATTTCTAAGCCCCAGGGTGCCCTGCGCTGGTGAGCCTGCCCAGCCTCTGGGGGTGGTATGGACTGAATGACCGCAGGAAGGAAAGTGAGTCTGTGCCCTCTGTAAGCCTCTTTGTGGACTTTAAACAGTATTTGTGGACCACCTCCCTGGGCGTGCTTCTTTGTGGAGTTACTCATTCTCTTGGTTGTTATATTTACCTTGTGAACTTCATTCCCTCTAAAGGGTAGCTAAGGATGCAGCAGAATGACTTGAAGAGTCACCATTTAGTAAATGTTTGGTTTGATATCTGCCAAGAAACAAATTAACATTGATGTCGGCCTGGGTGCATAGGAAGTACCAACACTGATGAGTGTTGTGGAGACCTTACTTAGTTCCAAGTGCTTTATGTCCAGCATTGCATTGACTCTTATTGCAACCCTATTAATAGAATGAGAGCACCATTATTACCTGCTTTAAAAATGAGAGGCTTGCAAATTACCGGGTGTGGTGGTGGGCACCTGTAGTCCTAGCTACTGGTGAGGCTGAGGCAGGAGAATCACTTGAACCCGGCAGGTGGAGGTTGCAGTGAGCTGAGACCGTGCCACTGCACTCTAGCCTGGGTGACAGAGCAAGACTCCATCTCAAAATAAATAAATAAAAAATAAAATAAAAATGAGAGACTTGGAGTGATTTGCTTAAGGTCACACATAATAAGCAGCAGGACCAAGATGAGAAACTAGACCTTTAAACGGTACGTTACATAAATGATACATATTTTTCTCTGGATGGCTCCTTTCCCCATGAGTTTACAATGCATTATTTACTGAGGACAGAAGGTACTGCAAATGAGTTGGTCCTCACCAGACATGATCTTGGTGCTGGAGTTATGGGTAGAGGGATGGAAACTGTCCCGTTCCTCCTACAGTCAAAGAGCTGGCTTCCTCAGGCAAGAAGCTAAACTTTAATTGAGCTTTGCAAACACGGCTCCTCCAGGCCCTCAATTTTGACTGCCATAACACACACAGAAAATACAGGAGCTGATTCTCCCTGCTTCCCCCGCTCCCCTGGGTCTTACTCTTCTTCACTGTTCAGCTTGTCCTTTGGGTGTTTTCATTCACCCATATTCCTCCAATCAATTCCCTCTCTGGGAAGTTAGCCAGATTTCACTGCTGTAGCGAGCACTCAAAGAACCGCATATGTAGGATACTTATAAAATTCATGGCACTGTGTGTGGCAGCAACTGCTTTAATCCTGGAGATAAGTCATTCCTCAACATCTAGGTGACTATATCCTGAGGCACTGGGAAGTAACTTTCTCAACACTGAATAGCAAACCAGAGTTAGAACCTGTACAAGTCCACCACTCCTTATCCACAATTCTAAAACCCAAGCAGCTCTAAAAACCACCAGCAAAACCTGGCCTGACCTCATATGCAGTGGTTGACGGTCTTTACCTTACTTAATATAATACAACTCAAGTTGTGACTCACAGAACCTGTGCTCCTCCCCCGTTAATGGATAATGGTCTTGAAGGCTTCAAGTTTGTGGTGAGCCTCCACCCTCATGGTCATCCTCCACTGACGGCTCCTCCTTCTCATAAATGTCAGCAGCTTCCAGTGATTGCTGGGGTAGGTAGGGTCTATAAGTTTCTCACCCAAATTTGCAAATCTTGGACCAAATCCTGACAAATGCATAAACGTTTAGCAAGTAAATTTCAAAATTCATAACTTCTGATCTTTTATGCTCAAGGAAACCCCTCCTTCCTTTTTTTTTTTTGTTTTTTGAGATGGAGTCTCACTCTGTCGTCCAGGCTGGAGTGCAGTGATGTGATCTCGGCTCACTGCAACCTCTGCCTCCCAGGTTCAAGTGATTCTCTTGCCTTAGTCTCCTGAGTAGCTGGGACTACAGGCGCGCACCATCACGCCTGGCTAATTTTTGTATTTTTAGTAGAGACGGGGTTTCCCCGTGTTGACCAGGCTGGTCTTGAACTCCTAACCTCAAATGATCTGCCCACCTCAGCCTCCCAAAGTGCTGAGATTACAGGTGTGAGCCACTGTACCCGGCCCCCTCTCTGATCTTCAAAGAGTACCCGCATGAGAGTTCACTCTGTGCTGGGTGCAATTGTGTTCTGATGTGAGGACCACGTGAGCTGGATGGATCCTTTTGCAGTCCACACCTGAAATTGTAAAAATAAACAAAATAACTAAGAAACTCCCGACAACCCAACACTAAAAACCAGTTATTTTTTCAGCTTATTTGGCAGAAAACAATCTGATACTGAGGGTTCGTTACAATTTCATTCATCCACTAAGTGCGAATACTTATATGTTTTGTGTTGAAGTTTTAATACATTTGCTTCCAGGGTGTTTCAGACCTCTCCGGGTTATTAATAACTGCATGGCAAATGCATTTTTTTTATTCTTTTTTCTACTTGGCCCAAAGGCCCATGTAATCTTTTTAGTCACCACTTATCTTGAACACCATGACTTTCACCAACAAAAAAATTATTTAGCATACTTTATTCCAACTAGTGAATACATTTTTTTGTGTAGAGATTAGTAGTTTATTGCCTATTAGCCATTGCTACAGTAAAGTTTCTGATACTTGAAATGCTAGCTAACCACACTTGCTATTTAGCTGAAATATAATTTGCATGAAATAATCATCACATAGACACTATAATACTCTAAGCACCAACATTTTAAGAAATGTGAACTATTTGCTATGGAATTATTTTAAAATTCCTGGCCAGGTGCAGTGGCTCACGCCTGTAATCCCAGCACTTTGGGAGGCCGAGGTGAGCGGATCACGAGGTCAGGAGTTCGAGACCAGATTGAACAACATTGTGAAACCCCGTCTCTACTAAAAATACAAAAATTGGCCAGGCCTGGTGGCATGCGCATGTAATCCCAGCTATTCAGGAGGCTGAGGCAGGAGAATCGCTTAAACCCAGGAGGTGGAGGTTGCAGTGAGCCAAGATCACACCACTACACTCCAGCCTGGGCAATAGAGTGAGACTCTATCTAAAAAATAAATAAATAAATAAAAATTCCTTATAAACCTGCCCATATTTTAAAATGAAAAGGTTTAAACTGTATTGGAAAACCTACAGGAATATTATTTCAACCAACAGAAAAGCATTATAAACCTCTGCACCCAGTTTCTTTTTCATTATCTCCTAACTATTAAAGTGGTGTCGCTTGGTGCCACGCCCGCAAACACAAATCCAAGCAGGAGACTAAAACTGTCAGTGGTTGTTAGGAGTCGGTTATCCACATGACTTAGAATGTATCTATATTGATATTTTTAACCAATCAAAATCCAAACATAAAGTTGCATAGAAAATCCATAGATCCCCAAGAATATGTCTGAGAATTCCTCAGGCCCGTGAACTCTACTCTGAAAAACACTAAACAATTCCTCTGCCATTATATGTGAAATCCAAAGGGAGCACTGAAGACTCAGGCTGATCCCAGAACACCGTATCATCTTAAGCTAGCCAAGCATATGAACTTATTCAATCTACCTATAGTTTTCCTGCCTTCAAGCACTCCCCTGGACTATGATAAAAACATATGTGTACTTGGCAGGCAATGGAATCCTGCCAAGAAGGGCAACTGTTTCTTATAAATGCTAAATAAACCTAAATTTCTAAAAATTATTGGAAATAAATTCAAATGAACCAATACAATTTTTAAATGAACCAGTAAGTATATTTTAATGGAACTGAGTTCATTTGAAATTTTAAATACCTAGAGTTTATTGCTGGGGGGAAAAGATTTGTGAAGAAACTTCATTTATTGCATTATCTGAATTTATTAAAAATATTTTGCTTGGCCAGGAGCAGTGGCTCCCGCCTGTAATCCCAGTACTTTGGGAGGCAGAGGCAGGTGATCACCTGAGGTCAGGCGTTCAAGACTAGCCTAGCCAACATGGTGAAACCCCATCTGTACTAAAAATACAAAAAAAATTAGCCAGGCATGGTGGCGCACGCCTGTAATCCCAGCTACTCAGAAGGCTGAGGCAGGAGAATCGCTTGAACCCAGGAGGCAGAGGTTGCAGTGAGGCGAGATTGGGAAATAGTGCTCCAGCCTGGGTGACAGAGCCAGACTTCGTCTCAAAAAATAAATAAATAAAATAAAAATAAAAATTTTGCTCATCCTATCCATGTATTTTCAAATTAGCAAGTGTAAACATAGTAGATACTTTCTGTTGTAGGATGTAAGGCTTGATATTATTTCAATGGGGGAGGATTTCTAGCTTGGTAGTAAATTGCACTTTACAGAGGACAAAAAAAAAAAAAAAAAAGAATGCAAGCATTTTAACCCTCACCAAGGATGCTGAAAAACTGATAAAGTTTGCTCTGTTTCAGAGAAGCCTGGAAAAGTTTAACAAAACTGGAGTGATCTAGGACTAAGGAGAGGTTTCAGAGGCTCTTTGGATTGAGCATTTGGCAGGACCCTGGGACAATTCCCATATCATCCCAAATTTATCCAAAGCCAAGAAATCTATAAAAAAGAGATCACCATACTCTCGAGATGGGTTGGAGGTGAAGGGTCATTTGTTTTGCAGCTTTATCCTGCGTATTAGACTTCTGTTTCCTAGGGGACAGTAAATGATAGCATGAGGCTTACTTGTTTAAATGCAATCTCTCAATGGTAAAAGGCACCATAAACAAAAATCAAGTTGACCCAAAACACTATGCTATTTAATATGTAATAATGTTGTAATATATACATGTTTAATATAAAAGATCAGTTTTAAAATTATTCATTTTTCAGTATTAATGTAACAACAATCAATAGGATATATGTGAGTATATATCTATACAAAGACATATGTATGTACATAATTTTAAATTTACCAGTGATGAAGCTTGATAACTGTTGTAATAACACAGAAAATACAAACAGGCTGGGCGCAGTGGCTCACTCCTGTAATTCCAGCACTCTGGGAGGCTGAGGTGGGAGGATGGCTTGAACCAGGGAGGTCAAGGCTGCAGTGAGCCGTGATGGCACCACTGCACTCCAGCCTCGGTGACAGAGTAAGACCTTGTCAAAAAAAAAAAAAAAAAAGAAAGACAAAAGAAAAAAGAAAGAAAATACATACAAATCATTGTCCTGTTATCAGGCATGTGTTTTTTGGTTGGTTCTTGAACATCTGTCCGGAATCAGTTGTATATGTTTCTCTGCTGTAAATACATTTTTTTCCTCTCAAGACTTAAAGAAATAACAACAACAGTAAAAACCCTCCAGTTTACCCGGATACTTTTTGGTGGCTCCAAGAGGATCTGATTGTGTCCTTGACCTCAAGGGCCACCTGAAGAGTAGTAAGAAGGCCTTTTCTTATGGGATGTTGGAGCAACTCAAATCTGTAAACATGTCCCTGTTGCTCAGTTTAATTGAAAGCTGCCTTCATTTATTGCCATTTTGAACATGACTGCATTGGGATGGGAAGAGAGCCCATTTCTTCCTGATCGTTTTGAATTTTTTTTAGAAGTTGCTTCTCTTTTCCACGGGAGGCTATGGTTATGTATACCGTGGGCAACGTAAAAATGAATAAAATCCTGACTAAATGTTTAGCGCCACCTATTGGTGGTCAAGTACATATTGATTCTTGGTGACAGACATTCCCACCAAAGAGAGACCAGAAGTAATTTTAATGATTCTTTTTCTTCCAGTGTATATGCCTGTATGCATGCTTTATTATGACTATTATATTTAAATATAAACATATACTTAAATATTGGTAATAATATAAATATAATTCTTCTAGGTTATGATTTGTATTATTTAGCTTCACAATACCCTTGAAGTAGAATATGCCGTGATAGTCTACTTTTCAACAGTAAAAAGAAAATTCTAGGCTGGGTTCAGTGACTCATGCCTGTAATCCCATCACTTTGGGAGGTTGAGGCAGGAGGATGGTTTGAGTCGAGGAGTTCAAGACCAGCCTGGGCAACATAGTGAGACCTTGTCTCTACGAAAAAAAAAAAAAAAAAAGAAAAAAAAAAGAAAAGAAAATTCTAGAGAACAAGGAAGAAACAACAACATGACATTGTCACATGTTGTTTGTTATATTTGTCTTGAAATACATATTGTCACCTATACACAAAATACCTTGAATGTGCTCTATATCTTTTGAAACAGCCTTTAAAATGGTTTTCCACAGAAATTTGAGTTTGGAATAATGATGTTATTTAAATTCAGTTACTTATCTGTGCTAAGAATGAACTGGCCACAAATGGTGCTGAGACAACTGGATTTGCACACAGGAAACAATAAAGTTGGACTCCTACCTCATACCATAAATGACACTTAAATCAAAATGGATCAAATGCCTAAACAAAATGTAATATATAGGCCAGGCATGGTGGCTTATGCTTGTAATCCCAACACTTTGGGAGGCCGAGACAGGAGGATTGCTTGAGCCCAGGAGTTCAGGACCAACCTAGGCAAAATAATAAGACCTTGTCTCTATTACTTTTTAAAAAAGTAATATATGCATATAATGGGATATTATTTGGCCTTAAAAAGGAAGGAAATTATGACACATGCTACAACATCCATGAACCTTGAGGGCATGCTAAATGAAACTGGCCAATCAGAAAAAGACAAAGACTGCAGAATTCCACTTATAAGAGGTAGTCAAATTCGTAGAGACAAAAAGTAGAATGCTGGCTGCCAGGGCTGGTGGCGGGGAGAAATTTGGATTGTTGTTCAGTGGATACAGTTCCCATTTGGGAAGGTAAAACCATTCTGGAGATGGATGGTGGCAATGTTTGCACAACAATGTGAATACAATCAACACTACTGAATTGTATACTTAAAATGGTTAAGGTAGTAAATTTATTGTATGTGTGTTTTACTATAATAAAAAAGTAAAACTTTTTAAATGTCTCAGACACCTAAATGTAAGAACTAAAATTAAAATTCATAAAAGAAAACATAAATATAAATCTTCATGATCTTGGGTTAGGCAGTAAGTTCTTAGATCTGAGGCCAAAAGCGGAGACAACAAAAGAAAAACAAAACAAATACATTTCATCAAAATTAATAAGTTTTGTGTTTCCAGGGAAATCATTGGGAGAGTGAAAAGGCAACCAGGGGGAAATCATTTGCAAATCATATATCTCATAAGGAACTTGTATCTAAAACATGAAAATAACTTTTAAGGCTCAATAATAAAAAGACAAACAACTCAATTTAAAATGGGAAAAGAGTCTGAACATTTTTCCAAAGAACATACACAAATAGCCAGTAAGTACATGAAAAGATGCTCGATATCATTAGTCATTAGGGAAATGCAAATCAAAACCACAGTAGGATTCTGACTCATACCCACTCAGATGGCTGTACTAAAAAAGATAGATAATACCAAGTACTGGCGAGAATATGGAGAAATTGAAACCCTCATATACAGTTGGTAGGATTTGTAAATGGTGCCGTCACTTTGGAAAACAATTTGTCAGCTCCTAAAATGGTTAAGGTTAGTTACCATATGGCCCAGCAATTCCACCAAAAATAATTATAAAGATAAAACACTTGTATACAGATGTTCATAGCAGCATTATTCATAGTAGTCAAAAAGTGGAAACAAACAATCCACGTGTCTATCACCTGATGAATGGATAAATAAAATGTGGCATAGCACACAATGGAATATAATTCAGCCATAGAAAGAAATGAAATGCTGATATATGCTACAACACAATTGAGCTTTGAAAACATTGCACTAAGAGAAGCGAGTCATAAAAGACCACATATGGTATAACTCCATATGTGTTATATGTGAAATGTCTCAAATAGGCAAAACTATAGAGATATGAAATTTCTGTGAAATGTCTCAAATTGGCAAAACTATAGAGATATGAAATAGGGTAGTTCTTTCTTTGGGCCATATCTGGGGGGATAAACTGCTAAAAGTTTCTTGTTGGGATCATGAAAACATTTAAAAATTAATGGTGATGATGGTTCCAGATATCTGAATATACTAGAAATCATTGAATTTGTACACTTTTAAAGAATGAATTGTATATGTAACATCTTAAAAAGATGTTAATGGGTCAGCACTAGATCCACCATTGTCAACTTGTGACATTGATTTAAAAATACCTTCAGAATGGGCAAGACTAGAAAAAGAGATATGAGATGTGAATCATATAGAAGGATGTGAAACATCCTTCATGGTATTAAGGAATATAAAACTATTTATATTTAGATTTAATGAATGTGAGTTTATTACAGTGCTTTATTTACAGTAAATAATTTCCACTAAAATTAAAGAGACATTGGTCTTATCATTCTTTATCTCTATACTCACTCTTTTCAGCAAACAATATGAACAAGCATCTTAAACCTAGAAATTGTCCCCCAGCTATGACAATTGCTCTCCTTCCTGGAACTGCCTTTCCTATATGTTAATTTCCTCAGTGCAAAAGCTGTTATTTTCATTCAGAATGTTAAAGATACCCCTAGGAAAAGTCATTTTAAAAGTCTTGATTTTCACAGCCTTCTTCTGCATTAGAAGCTTAAGAGATATCCTAGGGCTAGACTTCACTCCAGGTTTTAGGAGCAATCTAGGTAAGAATCTGCAGAAGCTAGGTGAAAATGCAGATCCATGGAAGCTATTTCAAACCTATCACATCCTTCCCCAGGTAATTTTTATACTAATATTTGCTAGAATTGGATAAGGTTAAAAATATTCTACCTCTCTACTTTATCAGAGAGGTGGGAGTTTTGAAATCTCATTGCCATGCAGAGAACTACAGCCCAGAATGTGATAAATGAAAGGCACCTAAGTCATGTAGGGCAGTCCTTTTATTCTGTGAAGGAAGAAACAAGATGATTAGGCCAAAGCCACACAGATATTAGCTGCACAACCAGCACAAGATTGAGCACGAGATGGGGCTCGGGTGTTGTGACGTCCAGCGCAGTTTCTTCAGCTCAGTTAGGGCAGAATTAGGTTGATTGGGCACCATTGAAGTACATGCTACATCCATCCACCATTAGAAGAAACCTCTAATTTTAGTTCTGCTTATTATTTTTTATTTTATATTATTTTTTATAGTTTATATTTATTTTATTTAATTTTACTATTATTTTTTAAGCAGGATCTTGTGCTGTCACTCAAGCTGGAGTGCAGTGGCGCAATCACAACTCACTGCAGCCTCGAACTCTTGGGTTCAGGAAGTCCTCCCACCTCAACCCCCCAGTAGCTGGGACCACAGGCACGCAACCACCACGCCTGACAAATTTTTTAATTTGTAAACGTTTTTGTAGAGATAGGGTCTCACCATGCTGCCCAAGCTGCAATTTTAGTTCTATATAAATAGGGTAATCCAAGGAAAGGAGAGGGGAGCTACCATGGGGAAGGGGTTACTGTGGATATGATTTTTAAAATTTTCTCTGCTACAGCTCTTCCACGTTTACCCACACAAATTTGAAGTTTAATTTTTAGTCTCTAGAAAGCATTTCGTGCTGTCTTTTAAAATATTATGTATGTATTAAGAAAGCTTGCATCCATATATGTAGAACCGACTATTTCCTTCTCTTTTTGGGCACCCGTGGCTCTCTATTAATATTAAGAATTTCTTAAATGTTGCAATTCTTCAAGGAAACAATTTCAGAAGATAGTTTCTTTTCCTCCCTTCCCTTCCCTTGCCCACATTTCTCTCTTTTTACTTCTAGTTCTGGAAATTGGCCAGCAGAATTATTTATGGCTCTTAGTTCCCATCACACCTTAATAATAAACAGAAGGAGTTTTCCTTTGTTTTAAAATTTCAACAGTACAGTAGTTAAAAATTGGCTTCCATCAGAAAACTCTTTCTCCAAGTCTAATTTGCTATGCCATGTATATACATGATTAACCAGTACAATACGTACAGCAAAGAAACCAGGTGAGAGATTTATTGATTCTGGCTGAAACAAATTGAAAAGTAACCTTGAACACTTTGTGAAGTCCATAATTGAGTTCCACAAATCAACTTTGGAGCCAGTTTAGCATGTCCATTTAGTTGAGGCAAAGAGCCTGTGTTTGATCTAACTTAATACAGTAATTCCAGTGTAAAAAGGTAGGTCAAAATGACTACCTTCTAAAATTCAAAGTTCCTTTTTTCACGAGAGAAATTATCTTTATTTCAAACAGAACTAATGATACTATATTTGGTACAATGTGTTATTTTCTTAGATATCTTAGGGATACCTTCTACTAACTAATACTTTGGGATAGACTTGTGGGATTCATGAGTGTCACCAAGTTCAGAGCTGATCTTAAGCAAAACTGAATGGCTAGGCCCTTCTAGAAAATTATCTTGCCTCTGATAACTCAAAATTCAAATTGAGACTGTAAACTATAACATAGAAGTATTTAGTGTAGGTGATATTGTAGAACAGGTATCTGTTCTACTGATAGTTGCCCCATTTGAGTTAAATATGCTATGTGACAATATTAAGAAGCTATGTCTTCTGAAATTAAGTGTAAACTTTAAAAAATATGTGAAAAATTAGAATACTATACAAAACAACAATTATTAAACCTTCTCCCACTTTCTGGGATATCCAAGTCTAATTTGCTATGAATTATAATTATTAAACCTTCTCTCACTTTCCGGGATATCCAAGTCTAATTTGCTATGCCATGAGAGTGGCACACTGCCCAAGCTGCAATTTTAGTTCTATATAAATACGGTAATCCAGGGAAATCAGAAATGGAGAGTGTGTTTATAAGCACATGTGAATAATTACAATAGCAGACACACAATTTTGAATTCAAATTTGTTTTTGTTTTTTGTTGGTTTTGTTTCTTGTTTGAGAACCATAAAATAAGCCTGTCTTTCTTTGGATCTTAAAATTTATTCACAATGTTTTCATGTTTTATATTAGGAATTATCTAGTTCTACAGAAGTAGAGAATTCCATTTCTACGGGAATATCAGAAGGAGGTTAAAGTGGGCACAGGTAAATCATCCATTTGGCTATCAAAAAGTCTGATTCTGGCCGGGCGCTGTGGCTCACGCCTATAATCCCACTTTGAGAGGCCGAGGCGGGCAGATGACCTGATGTCAGGAGTCGAGACCAGCGTGGCCAAGATGGTGAAGCCCCATCTCTACTAAAAATACAAAAATTAGCTGGGCGTGGAGGCGGCCGCCTGTAATCCCAGCTACTTGGGAGGCTGAGGCAGGAGGAGAATCACTCGAATCCGGGAGGCGGAGGTTGCAGTGAGCGGAGATCGCGCCACTGCACTCCAGCCCGGGCGACAGCGTGAGACTCCGTCTCGAAAAAAAAAAAAAAAAAAAAAAAGAGGCTGATTCTTTTTTCTGGTCCCAAATAAAAATGACTAACTTCTTCAAAATATAGGGTAATAAAATACACTGAAATGAGTAAAAGTTATTCATTCTGACTATAATACGCTTTGTTTTGGTAGAAAAAAAAAATCTTCATAAATTTAAAAACTGAATAGTAAGCCCTTGGTTAATCATTTAACATTAGAACTCCTATTTTCTCTTCTAGCAAATGTTTCCAAACAGAAAAACGACCACAATCAATTTTAGAGAAATGTTTCCCTTTGAGCAAGGAAGGACAAATAAGATGTTTAAGCTGCAGTTGGTAAAATCATTTGCTAATTCTCCGCGTGGTAATGATGCCACATCACCTGCACTTTGCTGTCTTGATTCATGCTGAAGTGATATGTTCTTGGACCCAAGTAGAACTCTCTAGCGATTTGCATGTTTTGTCATATTGTCACAGACACTCATGGTTAAATAAAAACAATCTGGTTGGTATGAAGCTCAATTTGCAGAGAAATAACTATTCTCTTTGTCGTGAGTCCACAGGCACCCGAAGAAAACATTTTCACACAGAACATGGCTATGTGCCTTTTAAATCTATTTGCAAAATTGTTTCATTTCTTATGTAAAAAGGTGAAATATTGACTACTGATAAAAATTTCCTCCTACACAAATATTTTTCAGGTTCATCCAATCCCATCCTTACTCAATATCATGGAACATGAAGCTAAATTCATCTGGAATACTTCACTAACTCCCAAAATAAACAAGGGAGTGGATACTTGATAAAAAATACTGGCCCATACATAATTAGAGAAACAAGGGTTGTATGTTAAGTGGATTTTCTTCCATCCGTGTGATTATCTGAATGTCATTTTTAACTTGGTTAATTTAAGGTAAACTTATCTCTCTCTTTTTTAAGTTCATCAATATTCCTGCACAAACCTTCATTGCCATTTAATTTTAATAAAACTGAGAAAGAGAGAGTGAAAACTCATATTACCCATTCCAGGCAGGAAGATGGGAAGAAAGGAAGCACACCATTTGGAATTCTGAATTGATTTGTACAATGTCTTAGGCAAAAGCTCTTCCAGAAATATCTATGAATTCAAGTTGAACATAAGACACAAAAGTACAGATAAAGGTTAAAATCAAACTTGTCAGATGTTAACATTATCCTGACTACTCATAAATCGATTCATTTATGTGCTAGAACATTTTTCTACCACCTACCCCGGAGGAGGAGAGAATCCATTTACTGCAAATGTGGAATGTGCTTCATCCGGGAGGGGAGGGGAAAGAAAGAATCCTGACTGGTGCTATGTAAAGTGGCTGCACCTTTCAACCAGTTTTCAATTTCAAGCAAGACTTTTAATATCTATGTCTTTTGATTGTTTCTGATTTTTAATTTTTGAAATAACTGCTTTATTAAGATATAATTTAGATACCAATTTCCTCATCTGACGTGTACAGTTCACTGATTTCTTGGTATATTCAGACTTGTGTAATCATCACCATAATCAAGTTTATAACATTTTCATCACCCCAAAAAGAAACCACACACCTTTTAGCCATCACCCCTCAACGCTTTTTTTATCCTTTAGCCCTAAGCAACTCATAATCGATTTTCAGTCTACAGATCTGCCTATTTTGAACATTTCATATAAATGGAATCAGGCAATTTGTGTTCCTTTGTGATGGGCTTCTTTCAGTTACCATCATGTTTTTAAGGTTTAGTGTTTAAAGAATTTTTTAAAATTTGGGAATCTTTTCAAATTTACAAAAAAGTGGCTAAAAAACATTGTATGGAAAACCTCCATTTATCCCTTATCTAGAGTCATGGTGTTGTTAATCAGGTTTCTAAAGGTTTTTAATGTCTGTTGTTATAGCAATAAAACATTCAAAATGGTTATATTTATAAAATAATGGTCTGCAAATGCTTATAAATAATTTGGATTGTCATTTGGAACATTCTGAAAATGACATGGAACTCAGGGCTATGAAAATCCATTGGTAGGTGTGTAGTTGATGTAGGCAGATTGAATTTCCATATGTGCCTGGCATTATTAACCATACAGTTGTACAGTCTTGCACCACAGGAACCTTTAGTCAATGACAGACTTCATATATGACTGCAGCCCCATAAGATGATAATGCCATATTTTTACAGTATTTTTCCTGTGTTTAGATATGCATAGTTACACAAATACATTTGTGCATGTAATACTGCATTATAATTGCCTACAGTATTCAGTACAGTAACATGCTAGGCAGCCAGGAGCAATAGGTTATACCACATAGACTAGGTGTGTAGTAGGTGACACCATCTAGGTTTGTGTAAGTGCACTTTAGGATGTTTTCATAAAGACCAAATCGCCTAAGGAAGCATTTCTCGGAACACATCCCCATTGTTAAGTGACAGAATACCATATAAGAAAACTCAAGATTCTCGCAATCAGAATGAACACATATGAAACAGGGCTTAAGAAGGTCATAGGGCTGGGTGCAGTGGCTCACGCTTGTAATCCCAGCACTTTTGGAGGCCGAGGCAGGTGGATCACTTGAGATCAGGAGTTCGAGACCAGCCTGGCCAAGATGGTGAAACCGCGTCTCTACTAAAAATACAAAAATTAGCCAGGATTGGTGGTGGACGCCTGTAATCCAAGCTACTCAGGAGGCTGAGGCAGGAGAATTGATTGAACCCGGGACGTGGAGGTTGCAGTGAGCCAAGATTGCACCATCGCACTCCAGCCTGGGTGACAAGAGTAAAACTCCGTCTCCAGAAAATAAATAAATAAATAAATAAACTCATAGGGATACCAAGTCCTTTTCCATCATTCTTAATCAACTGGAATTACAACCAATTAGTATTTATTAATACTAATTAATACACAAATACTAATAACACAAATACTAATAATTTGTGTCAAAAAGTTGTACAAAGAGGTAAGGAGTAGTATAAAGAAGAATAAAACAAGGTGGTCAGTTTTAACAAGATGATCCACACTGTGACCTGAACTCTGTCAGCAAAATTATGACAAAATAGCTATGGAAGACATAAAAAATTAATTCTTTCTGGGAGTAAGACACTATTGGAACCACAAAAGAAGATGTACTCAACAAAGCTTCGAGTCATAATTTTTTTTTCCTTCTGACATTAAAGATTACCAAAGCTCTAGCTCTCTTATGGAAAAAAGTAATAAGATGAAGTTAAGGGGATCTTTTCCTTAGTTTTATTATTTACAAATAATGAGGGGACTAAGAACCTAAGGTAGTTGTTGTTGTTGACTTTTTAGGAATAATAGTACTCAGGGCACCTTGAATTTAAGCTTAGCATAATTACAGTTTTAATCTATGTTGCAACAGTTCTACGGAATATCATTAACCTTTTACCACTTTTAATATATTAAAGCATTGCATCCCAGTCTTGGCTAGGGAACATAATTTAATCTGTATTCAAGCTTGGGGTGCTTGAATACAGATACCCAGTGTTCTCTGCAGATCCCCTGAGGAGAACCTTTGTGAAAAAAAGTTTGGAAAACTCTTTGAAGGACACTCCTTTAGGAGTTTATCAGCTAAATTTAGGATGCTCTGGGTTACTATATTCATTATTGACACCTGGTTTATGGACATAGAAAGTATCCTCACTAAAATATTTAATAAGAAGCATGTTCTACTGTCTTTGAACCAAGACAGAGTGCTCTTAGTAATCAAGGTCAACTGAGCTGGGTGCAGTGGCTCATGCCTATAATCCCAGCACTTTGGAAGGCCGAGGTAGGTGGATCACTTGAAGTCAGGAGTTTGAGACCAGCCTGGCCAACATGGCGAGACACCGTCTCTACTGAAAATACAAAAATTACCTGGGTATGGTGGCAGGTGCCGGTAATCCCAGCTACTTGGGAGGCTAAAGCAGGAGAATTGCTTGAACCCAGGAGGTGGAGGTTGCAGTGAGCCAAGATTGCACCACTGCACTCCAGCCTGGGTGACAGAATGAGACTCTGTCTCAAAAAAAAACCAAAAAGTGAACTGGAGTCCTTCGAGCATTGGATAAATACTACACTGGCTAATAATTTCCCTCTTTACATGTGTAAAACCATGTTAGCAGTTTGGGACACAGAGGGCACAAACTGTGGAATGAGAAGTTTCAATTCTTCCTCTTGTGTGACCCTGGGGGAGCCATTTCATCCTTTTGAACCTCATTTTCTCTTGTAGAAAAAAAAAATGAAAAGAGTAAGAATATCTAACTGGTAGGGTTATTTTGATGATGAAATTGAAGTATGTATATAAAAGTCCTGTACACACTGCCATTATTATTTTATTTTGTAAAACAATAATTTTTCCACATTCTTGTCCTTTAGAAAGCAGTGCTAACTATTGTAACAACTTTTTTCTTTACGAAGCTACATACCATTTTAAATATATTGTGCAAGTCTATTATATCTGAAAATAAATCTACAAAAGAAATAATTTTCCCCTTTTGTGTACTATTCTGTACTATAGCAATTTTGATCCTTTCACAATTTCAGATCTCCTCCATACAGAAAGTTCTTGCTCTAAAAGACTTGACGATGTTTGTGGATGCCTGGGTTAGAGAAAGTGTGCAGATATATAAAATAATAAAATAAGATAATTTGAATTCAAAAAAGTTATTTATAAAGAAATGTAACATGCAAGGAATATGGCTACCCACTTTAAGCATCTTCGAGAGTACAGCTATTTGCAATTTAGAATGAAAGGAATTGTGGATAAACAGTTCAAGTGTCTGCCTGGAAAATACAATGGCACATCAAATAATAATTTTAAGTCCTCTGTCTGAACAAAGGCTTTGGTATGGTAATAAGTAGTACAAAGCAATCAATGTTTCATATATTATAATTTTTCACATATGGAAACTTGCAACTACATCTCTTTGTTGGCTGTGTGTGGTGGAAACAAAAGGAAGATGGGAATTTAAGGGACTCCAAGTGTATTTATAAAGTTAGAAGTTACAGTGAGTTGGAGGATAGGGTGGAAGGCATGACTTGAAATATCTAGGTGAGGAGAGTTTGGATAAAAACCCTGATCCCATTAGAAAGCCAAATGGCACCTCCCAGGTATGGAGCAGGCCTGTCGCATCTCACAGGCGGAACAGCGGGCACAGCCGAGGGGACACCCACTCTAAAGAGGGTAAAGAACTAAACCCCTTAGCTTAGGCTTCTGCCACCAGATCCCCTGGATTGACTATTAGAAACTTCACTTCCTTTTCTCCATCAGTAAAACAGAAAAAGAAATATTCGATGGGTAGGAGTAGCTATGGTTAATAAAATAAGTTTAAATATTTGGCAGCAGAAGAAAGAATTCAAATCTGTGATTGAGAAGCAGGTCACTGGAAGGTTAAGTTAACCTGAAAACTCCAATTCCCCCTTTCCTCGTCACTGTGTAGTTTGCTTTTCAGTCCTTTCACTCAGTCTGCACCTACACTAAATCCCAGCAGCGAAGTTGAAGGCATTCATGTCTCCACTCACCAAGGCCCTTGGATCTGAATGGCCAGGCAAATAACCTAGCTGTGCAACAGCGAATGCAGTCAATATATGGCATAGTGTTCATCTGGTGCTTATGAGTGATAAAAGTTTTTATCTAATTTCACTTTTATAATCAGTTTGAGGTCTCATTATTTTTCCTTTTTTAAAAATAAGGACCAGTAACATAAAATTGCAAAAAAAAAAAAAAAAAAAAAAAAGGGCTCCTGTTTTAAGGCCCCCTGTGAACTGTTTGTATCCCACCTGCAGGAGAAGTACAGAAACTGCAAGTAAGCAGGTTGGGAATTTGGGAGCAATTTGAGAGGAATCTGACACCTGCTGAAATCTAGAATAAAAAAATGTGTATTTTGTATGCCTTTATTTTATTCTTCTAGTGACTTATTTTTAATGTACGTTAAAAGTACTACTGTGTGACAGATTGGAAATAAAGGAAAAACCTGATTCCTCTCCACAGGTAATCAGTGAGAACATTGAATTTTGATGGGCATTTCAATGACTGAGTTATCTTCTCCATAGAAAGAGTGACACGAGTAAGGGGTGAGGGGGTGGGGAGGGAGCCCTGTCTTCAGATCTCCTGTTGTTTGACTTGGGCATAAGGAACTTTCTGAGTCAACCTGCAGGTGGCTTGGCAGGGATTCCTTCTTCCCAGCTCCTGGCTCCAGGTGATAGCTGTGGTCTCATCTCCTCAGCAAACACCTTCAAAGAGCTCACAGCAGATATGCAGTGGGCAGGGAGATTGGCTTTCTCCAAACACAGGGGAGATTGTAGAGGGGGAGCAGGTGAAAATCATATTGTTAATCACAAACAAACACAATTAACTGGCAACTGGATTAAGATACCTAATCAGTCAAAATTATTTAGAGGCTCTTATAACCATCACCCTTCTTTTGGAAGTTCCTGCTTGCTCTGTGAGATAATGCTCTGTTAATGAAATACGTGTCCATAGGGGTCCCCTGAAGGGGACATTCCTCCTCTTAAAGTGACATAATGAGGCTTCAATAAAAGCTCTAAGGGGGAAGAGTGTTTTAAAGAATAAGAGGAGATGTGAAAATGTGTGGTTAAGGACTAACCAAGAGTCAAATGCTTGCCCAGCTTTGGTCCCTCTGTGGGCTTTAAAGAAATCCTTCAGTAAGGCTCGGTCTCAGGTGATCTTTCATTCATTCAACAAATCTTGTGGAGTTCCCATGATGGGCCAGTCGCCAGCAGTTCTAGGCATAGGGGGCTGGGTATAGCAATGAACAACACAGGTAACACCCCAGGGAGCTAGCATTCTAATGGGCAGAGGGTAGACAATACAAATAAATATAGAATATAATGATTGCTAGTAATGAGTGCTTTAAAAAATTATAAAGCAGAGAACAGTGTGTCACAAGTTTGTGGAGGAGGTGGGGGACAGTAACGATTCTAGGTAGGATGTCTCTCTGAGTAGGTGTCGCTGAATGAGGGGACTGTAGTCCCAGGCAGAGGCAAGAGAACATGAGTTTCGAGCAAAAAGGAGCTTGGCATGTTCTGGGAATGGCCAGAAGCCAGTTGACCAGAACACTGTGATGAAGGCAGAGTCATGAGGTATGGGAGTAGAAGGATAGGAACGAGCCACTTCGGCTGGGCGCAGTGGCTCATGCCTGTAATCCCAGCACTTTGGGAGGCCGAGGCAGGCGGATCACTTGAGGTCAGGAGTTCGAGACCAGCCTGACCAACATAGTGAAACTCTGTCTCTACTAAAAACACAAAATTAGCCGGGCTTGGTGGCGAATGCCTGTAATACCAGCTACTTGGGAGGCTGAGGCAGAAGAATCACTTGAACCCGGGAGGTGGAGGTTACGGCGAGCTGAGATCACGCCACTGCACTCCAGCCTGGGCAATAGAGTGAGACTCCATCTCAAAAAAAAAAAAAAAAAATTAGACGGTCATGGTGGTGGGTGCCTGTAATCCCAGGTACTTGGGAGCCTGAGGAAGGAGAACTGCTTGAACCTGGAAGGCGGAGGTTGCAGTGAGCGAAGATCGTGCTGCACTCCAGCCTGGGAGACAGAGCAAGACTCCGTCTCAAAAAAAAAAGAAAGAACCAGTTCATATGGGACCTTGTAGGTCACCAGCATGGATAGGATATTTATGTAGGATTAAATCAAAATTGATGATTGTGATGTTATGCATGTGCACAAGAAAGTGCAAGGAGCATTCACTAATAAAATGTACCTAAATCAAATGCTAGGCAAAAGGTTAAAAAGTAGCTATAAGTTAAACATCTTTATAAATAATATAACCATCTTTATAAATAATGTAAATTCATGTGTTAAACAGCATAAAATATGTACTGGCAAAATCAAATTAGCATAGGCCTTCCAACTGTTGAAGACTTAGACTGCTCAAGAATTAAAGCTTCAATTCGAACAACCACCCTAAAACTGAGTTGACATGTTAGATATTTGTGGATCACACTACATACAATGACCAAACTAGTTAGCACATATACATATGATTGCCATTTGTTAAATCATTCATGCTCAGAGTCTTTGCTTAACCAGAGGCTGCCCCTTCTGGCTCTGGGATGTCCTATCATCACCTTTTCTGTAGACACGACCCTGTCAGATTTTCCTCCTTCAGTCCTGGAAAGGGAGAAAAGATTTGCCAAGAAGAGAAGCACTTGTTTACGTGCCCTAGGTCATCCACTGCAGCTAAACTTCTGGGGTATGTTTGTTTTGTTTTTTTGAGGCAGGGTCTCGCTCTGTTGCCCAGGCTGGAGTGCAGTGGTGCAATCATGACTCACTGCAGCCTTAACCTTCTGGGCTCAAGTGATCCTTCCACCTCAGCCTCTCGAGTAGCTGGGACTACAAGTGTGCACCACCACGCCTGGATAATAAAAAAAAATTGTAGAGACAGGCACTCACTATGTTGCCCAGGCTGTTCTCGAGCTCCTAGTCTCAACCAATCCTCCCTCTTCTGCCTCCCGAAGTGCTGGGACGATAGGCATGAGCCACCGTGCTTGACCCGTAGATAAACTTGTACCTGCGCACTGTCAGGTTTCCTGGGGCTGCCAGCAGTGCCGCTCCTGAGCTCTCTAAAAGAAAGCACCACACCAGGGATGCAGAGTTCGGAGAGCCACTGAGCCTGCTTTGGAGACAGAGGGGTTGATCTTCATTTTAATGTAGTTCCACTGAACTTTCCCTCTCACACTGAAGATGGAAATGACTCATGGGAATTCAATCATGCAAAGAAGCAGTATAAATTAGATTGGCCAACCTCTGCACTTGGGGCAAGTCATGCAATCTGGCTTGTTATGCATTATTTTCTTCATCTATAATGGAGAGTAATGTGTGTGTGGGTGTGGCTGACAGTGGGGAAAGGCAATATATTTATGAAGTATTTCCTCAAAGTTGCCACATATTTTATTAACACATCTGGAAAATACTATTTAATGCTTACTCCTCTTTCTTCCTTAGGGTTTTTTTGTTTTGTTTTGTTTTGTTTTTGAGATGAAATCTTGCTCTGTCGTCCAGGCTGGAGTGCAGCCGCACAATCTTGGCTCACTTCAACCTCCAACTCCCAGGTTCAAGTGATTCTGCTGCCTCAGCCTCCTGAGTAGCTGGGACAACAGGTATCTGCCACCACACCCGGCTAATTTTTGTATCTTTAGTAGAGATGGGGTTTCACCATGTTGGCGAGGCTGGTCTCGAACTCCTGACCTCGTGATCTGCCCACCTCGGCCTCCCAAAGTCCTGGGATTACAGAAGTGAGCCACCGCGCCCGGCCCCCTTATGGTTTTTAAGAAAAGAAATCCTAGTTTTGCTTTACCCATGGCTAAAAGCCCAAGGCGCAAAGAATACTTTTTTGTTTGTTTGTTTTGTTTTTTGTTTTTTGAGACAGAGTCTTGCTTTGTTGCCCAGGCTGGAGTGCAGTGGCATGATCTCGGCTCACTGCAACCTCCACCTCCCCAGTTCAAGGGATTCTTGTGCCTCAGCCTCCCAAGTAGCTGGGACTACAGGCACACACCCCCAATATTTTAGTTCTTAATGATACAATCTCACAGTTTTAAAACGATGAGTGACTGCATCCAAGACAAACAAAAATTGTGCCTTGTAATTTTGTTTTTAACTGATGCCCGAGGAACGTGCCAGCAGGTAAAGGGAGTGAAGACGAAAACATCAATTAGCTTAGAGTTTATGGTCACACTTGATACTTAAAATAATTTTTAAATAGATTTAAAGAAGTAATTCTTTCTCTCGCTTTGGGGCATGGAGGAAGCAGGGTGCTGGGCGAAACCTGCACAGAGGCACTGGCACGCCTGGAAGCCAAAAAAATGGGGGCTGGGAGCAGGCAGTGGTGTGGCCGGGAGCCTGATTATAGTGAGCACATATGTGCACATATGGAGAAAAACAGGAGCCAGGTTTCTCACTGTGGAAAAAGAGATTTACAAATACAGCAAACGAGCAGTCGAGAAAGAACCCTAAGATGTTGGACTGGAATTGGAGACCAACACAAGACATATATATACACACACACAGAGGTAGATTTAGAAATAGTTATAGATATGTGGGTATGTGGACACACACGTATACGTACATGAGCATACATTATTTCCTAGCTCTGTCTTTTGAGGGTGCCTGGAAGCAGGGACACTACAGTACTGATGAGAACCCAGATTTCCACTTCTAAATGCCATCCTCCACAAAAAGATGCTCCTGATCCTTGGAGAAATGCCTGGATCTAGGGCTAAATGAAGGGAAAATTCAAAACGAGCCTGGAATATCGTGTTGCGCTAAAAAGTATGAAAATGGTCAAAGGGTTACAAGGACATATAAAAAATATACAGGAGCTAGCTCGAAAGGCACGTCACTGGCCAAATCTGTGGCAATGGCAGCACCCAAACTATTGATACAAACTAGGGAATAAAAAGAATCAATCGGCTGGGCGCAGTGTAATCATGCCTGTAATCCCAGCACTTTGGGAGGCTGAGGCAGGCGAATCACCTGAGGCCAGGAGTTCAAGACCAGCCTGGCCAACATGGTGAAACCCCGTCTCTACCAAAAATACAAAAATGTTAGCTGAGTGTGGTGGTGGGCACCTGTAATCCCAGCTACTCGGGAGGCTGAGGCAGGAGAATCACTTGAACCTGGGAGGCAGAGGTTGCAGTGAGCCAAGAATGTGCCATTGCACTCCAGCCTAGGCGACAAGAGTGAAACTCCATCTCAAAAAAAAAAAAGGAATCCGCAGAAATACAAATAAACAAACAAATAAAAGAAGGGAGAAAAGGGAGAACTTCCTTACAGTAGAAGGAATACACGCCATTTCATTGTCAGAGTTCTCAACACAAACACACACACAAAATTCTCAATTACAAAGGGGAAAAACAGTGACCTGAAGGTAGAGAAACTGGGTAGACACCAACTTGATGAAGTGACCAGATTAGCATCACCAGTGATGATGAGACGTCTGACGGCCTTCCTTGTCATATCCTGATGGGAGCACACCACCATATCAATGATTTTCCTGCAAAGAATGTATGAGTCAACATAGACAGACCAGGGTGTGGGACATCCTTGGCATGAAAGGCCTGTACTCTTTAAAACTATAAAGGTTATAAGATAGACAGAAAAATATCGAAGACCTTTGATAAATAAATGTAACGTGATCCTGAATTGGATGTTGGGTCAGAAAGAGAAAAGAGGCATTGTTGAAGCAGCTTGCAAAATTTGAATTGAGTATGTGGCTTAGATGGTAGTGACGTATGGTAGTAATGTCAATTTCCTAATTTGTACGGTATTTGATGGTTTTGGGGAGAGTGTCCACATTTTAAGGGAATATACACTGGAGTATTTGGAGTAAGTGATGAGACATTGTGCCACAGCTTGCTCTCAAATAGGTCAGAAAAAGACTAATGGCATGCATATATGCATATGATTTAATATAAAATATGTAACAATATATACATATTACATAATTATATAGTATCTATAATTAATATATCTATTATATACTAATGTATTCTATATTTCTATTGCACTATGTATGTATATTTAGAAAAGAAGAATGAGATGGAACGAATGTGGGAAAATGTTTATCTTTATTTAGATAGAGATGGAGCAAAAGATAAAATGCTGGTGAGGCGCAGTGGCTCACGCCTGTAATCCCAGCACTTTGGGAGGTCGAGGCAGATGGATCACTTGAGGTCAGGAGTTCGAGACCAGCCTGGTCAACATGGTGAAAACCCATCTCTACTAAAAATATAAAAATTAGCCAGGTGTGGTGGTGCACACCTGTAATCCCGGCTACTCCGGAGGCTGAGGCAGGAGAATCGAGTGAACCTGAGAGGTGGAGGTTGCAATGAGCCCAGATTGTGCCACTGCACTCCAGCCTGGGCGACAGTGAGACTGCGTCTCAAAAAAAAAGAAAGCTAACACAGCAGTCTCAGAAAAGGTGATACAGTTCTTTGTGTTATTCTTGGAACTTCTCTGCAAGTTTGACATTATTTCAAAATAAGTGATTTTAAAAGAATATCTGTGTATTTGTATAGTGGTATAAGTAACAAACACTTTCATTTTTAGTGGAATATGTAATATTTCATATGGAAGATATTTCCATGTTTCAATACTCTCTCTAGGAATGCTGGAACTTGGAAGGAAGGGGGTGGGTTATATAGTCTTTTTTAGCCCCTGTAAAAATGTTATATACTCAGAAAATGTCAAAAAGAAAGAGTTGTCTATTCTCTGTCCAAATTCCCAAATTCTGCTTTTAGATTAGCTACTGAAATAATCAATTAGCTTTACTAACCTAATGGAAACCCAGTAAATCCATAGTCATTCCTCATAAAAGTAGAATCTGCCTTCCCCTGGATCAAAGGTAGGACCCTCTGTGCAATAATTAATTTCAAATAATTTTAAAAAGGGTTTGCTCTATAAAAAAATAGCATTCCATTTTTGCCCAAAGCAGTATAGTCTTCTTTACAGTCCCTGACTTGCGTTTTATCTCAATTTGCTATTTTTTTCTGTACAGAAAATTTTCTCTAAATCATTATATCCCTAGGCGCACACACACACACACACAGTTTTACTCAGCACTTTTACTTTACAAAAATGTCTGTGATCATTTTTTTCACTTCTTTATCTGACAAAGATCTGACATTTTCCTCTTCTTTTTCTGGGAAAATTGAGGGTGAGGACTTGGAATTTACCTGGTAGCAAGTTATTGAACAACCAAGACTAGAATTTAGAGTCTTTTCACTCTACAACACAGAAAGATCTAGCCTAGGTTAATACATTTGTGGGTTATTCTTCCTTTAAAATACTTGTATACCAGGCACACTTATTGAGATTGTACTCTGCCTCTGTAAGTCTTTAGGAGAAGAATTTAGGCCTACCCATGTAAATACTCATTTGCAAGGCATCTCTTTGCATTGCAAAGATATACTAATAGAATATTGAGTGCTTTGCAATTGTATTTTTGCTTGCCGGTTGTAACAGGGTTTTAGAAGGTTGACATTCACAAAACAAAGACTTCTTTTACCACCAGAGTAAAAATGTTCACATTCAAATATAACTAGAAAATGAACAATAATTTATAGAGAAATCTCTGAAAGTTTTGCTAGTGTAAGACAATTTTGATTAAATTATAACACTGTTGTTACCAGCTATCACAGATGTTAACACATGATATTATACATTTCATCTAGTTGCTATAATGCATGTACCCTCAACACTGTGGTAGTTTTATTTTATTTTTTCTCACAATGTTTTCATAAGCTAACATGCATTTGTTTAATTTAATTTTATTTATTAAATAGCTGTGTAGAACTTACTATGTGCCTGGCCCTATTATAAGTAGTTTATGAATAATTAATGCATTTCATCCTCATAAAACTCCCTGAGGTCATTACTATTAACATCCTCCAGTTCACAGATGAGGTATAAAGAAGATTAAGCAACGTGTCCAAGAAATACACCACTGGTAAACAGTAGAACTAGAATTCCAGCCCAAGCAGTTAAACTCCAAATATGTGTTCATAACCAATGTGTCATGCTGTGCTAAGCCTCAGATTCACAGTTGTTGGATAATTATTTGTGGATTAAATGAACAAATTACTCTCTTGTCTCTTAGGCTGATTTGAAAGCATTAAGCAAATTACCCAATTGTTCTGTACCTTATTTTTTCACTTTGTAAAACAGAATTGATAATATTTGCCATCCATTTTCTCTTCCAAACAACAGGAAGAATGGAGAGCATTTACTTTACCTACCTGCTGTATGTTTTTATGTCTTTAAGACTGGATCTGCAGTGGGTCTAGAGTAGGCTAACAGCTTATACCTTAAGCAGGTAACAAAACCACAATTCAGTATAATTAAGTTGCTTTCCATCTGAATGAGCATGAAGTAGAGGGGCAAAAGTTTGAGAACTTCAACTTCCTTATACATGAGCTTTATTCCCATTTATCCCTGAACTGTTCTCTCTTTTTTTCAGCTGAATCAGAATTTGTTTGTATAAAATAATAGTTAAAATAAATGAAATGTTATCTAGGGCTTAGATTACATGATCTAATAAAAATATCAAGTTATAGATCTTCTAAATGAAAATGCTTTCCTCTTACAGCACTACATCTCTAATATTTAAAAATTATCAGGAACTAGTTAGGGATAACACTGGAAATTTCTGTGCCAAGGGTCCTTACTCCATCTCTGTCTATCCACTGTCTTTACTTTGTCCCTGCACATTCCATTAGGTTCCTTATTGGCTGTAGACATGGCATGAAAAGAAATTCAAAAGAAGACCCACTAATGTTTTGTTTTGTTTTTTTAGAGACAGGATCTTGCTCTCTTATCCAGGCTGGAGTGCAGTGATACAGACATGGCTCATTGCAGCCTCCAACTCCTGAAGACCCACTACTGATAGCAGTAAGGGCAGATAGCTGGTCCAAGCACTCTTGTCGTGTGCTTTTGAGCAAATCATCTGTCCTTTCTCAATCTTAATCTCCTCTTCCGAAAAATGAGGCTAATAACAAAGGCTGCACTGTCTACCTCCAGAGCTGTTAGGAGGGTCAGAGGAGTCAGTGAAACTGCTTTGTAAACTGTCCTCTACCATTATGAAGACATTAATACTAAAGATCAGTTTCAAAAAATTTTCCAAATATAGACATTTGCTTTTGCATTATATCCACATGCGAAATTATCCATGTACATTCTTGGCCTGGAGCTCCAAGTGGAATCGGTTCAGAAAAGAAACAGAATTTGACTTAATCCTCAAAAAAGGTGGTATTTCAGATGCTTAATTAATGTCTGGAGACTAAACTCCTGTTGAATGAGAAAAAGAATATGACAGACCTGAAGTCAGGTGACCACAGGCCTACACAGATGTGTCTGAGATGAGAACAGTCTTTGCTAAGGTCTACAGAGGTCATTCTCAGTGCCTTGCCTTGTAGGGAGATGACCTTAGGACTCCAACCATGACAGCTGTAACAGTATACTGAAGAATATATTGAAGACCAATGAATTGCTTGTGCTCTCAGGATATAAAGATGAAATGTACCAAAGACCCTGTGTTGTTATTAAAGAGTATTGACAAAGTTTTAGCAAGGTCCAAAAAGTGGACAGAGAAGAAAATTTAGTTAACAGGTTAACCAAATACTGACTGCAAAGGAACCTAGCAAGGATCCCTAACATTTTCTCTTCTGTTCAGAAACTTTGGAAGCCAACTCAGATACCCTTTCAAAATCTGATATGTGTGTGGCTAAAGTTGTACAAAACAGTGGGTAATGAGTGTTGTCAGAATTAACTTTGATCACTTCCATGATAACAGAATGCACACCTTGCCCTAACCATCTGGCACAATCCAGCACTGCTTACTAGGGAAACTTGGCAAGCCAGAGTTTTCAGGGTGGAAAGGAAACCTATTATCTCTACTAGAAAAAAAAAAAATCTCAAAGCGCTTGACCTACTGACGTCAGCATCACCTTTACATGCCAGGAACAAATTATTACAGAAGACCATACCTAGAACACCCAGCTGGAAGTTAATGAATCAGGGAGGAAGACAAATGACACGGCACGGTACATTCCTCCGAGGCAGGGACCGCATCCATTCTCCTTCGGGTGGGAGTGGAAGTGCTCTGCGCACAGTGGGCACGCTGCTGATAAGACTGTCTGGTCAGGTGAGGACACAGGTCTCCAAGGAAAGCCCTGCCCTCTCCTAGGGTGTGGATGGGGAAAGTGGGAGTAGGAGTTCAGCTGCAGCATAGAAGCTCTGCCGCTATTGAAATCCCTTTTAAGGCTGAGTGGCAGATCTGAAAGGGGTGAGCAAGACGGTACTGTTTATGTGACGAGTCCTGGGTAAGGAACGGGACCCTCTCCCTCATTCCCAACGCCATCTCCCCCTGGAGTCTGAGGTTCCACAGCCCAGGCAATAAAGGGAAGTAGCCCACACACCTCAACCCGGGGCCACAGCTAGAGGTGGGGAGATCTAAGAAACACTCCACGGATGAGTTTCTGAAGAGGGAAGTGGACCGGGAACAGCGCATTTCCTGCTTCGCCTGTGCAAATCCCAGGCGGGGCCAAGCGGGAACGGGGACGCGGTCTAGGAGTAGCCCGCTGCCAGGGCGGGGTTGGGGGGCAGCCTCGAGGGGACACCGCGGAACCAGGGAGGGATGCGCGTAGAGGCAGTGGGAGAAGGCGTCCAAGTAAAATGTATGCTCCCGTCCTCGGGGGGAACGCGCGTCCCCAAATCCCCTCTCGCTGTCGCCTCTTTTTTCAGTCCTCACGGGGAGAGGCCGGCGCAGCAGAGGAGCACGGCAGGGGCTGGGGTCGGACCCGCACTGCAGCATCTGCAGGGCTCCGACCTGGTGCGGGCCTCCAAGGCAGGGGGCGCGCGGCGGCACAGCCGGTGGCCGCGACTTTCCGGGCCACTCCTTCCCCCCTACCCCTCCCCTCCTGCCTGCGACCTTCGACCTCCATCCTGGACCCACGGGGAACTGGCCCGGGGACAAGGAGGAGACGTTAAAGGTATCAAGGGGCGCGGCACCGCCGCCTAGACGGCGCCGGGGCGCGAGGTGCGAATCGGCGGCGTCCGGCTGCGCTGCCCTACCTGGGAGGTGCTGGACCCTCGGCCGCGCTCCACCGCCACGCGCCACCTCGTGCTGGCCTCCGGGAGGCAGCCACCCGCGCACGATTTATAAATGCAAAGACCTTATTGTTGTTCTTTGTTCAGGGATACCATTGTCTAGTCATCCACGGGCAGCCTGGAGTTTTCCCAGGGTTTGCTGCGCGCACTCCCCTCCCCCGCCCCTACAGACTTGCTCTCCAGCGCCAACCCGGATCTGCCTAGGTGCCCATGGGTCCTTCCCGATCGACTTGATTGTCCTTCCTCCAGCTCCTGCTTTCCCAACATCGAAAACACAAAAGCCTGCCGGAAATCACCCAGCCTTTGCCTGGTCACTCGGGGGCCCACGGATAAGCGTGGCTCTGATTCCTCCAGGTCAGCCCCACGGTTCGCCACCTACCCGAGTTAATTTCTGCGCCCGCTGACCAAAGGCCCCAACTGGCAACGGGCACAGCTTCTTGGTGCGCTAGTCGCTTCCTTGCCCAGCCTTTCGAGCCTCGGGTCCGGCCCAAGGACCCGGGGACGTGAGTGCAATTAGTAGCCAGGAGACCTGCGACCCTGGACCGTGCAGTGCTAACGCACCCGGCCGGCTATGCGAGCGGTGTACTCGGCTCTTACTTGTGAAACTTGTTTCCCCCAACCCCCTGCGTAAATCTCTCGTGTTGAGAAAAGCAAGGCTTGCAGGAAGCCACTCCGGATGTTTGCTGCTTTACATGTGGCATTTGTGGCTGGCTCTGATAACGTCCCGGGGCACCACATATTAAAGTGAAGAGACTGAAATAGAAGGCTCCACGCACCGCTCGCGGGTCAGCGACGTCGCCGCCCTCCACACTGCCCCCCGAAAATATATGACAAGCGAATGATCAGAAGAAATGAGATCTAACTAGGTCACAGTATGTAAAAGGGACTAGTCTTGGAAAGCCACCACAATTCCTCCCCTGTAAATTTGTAAACTGTGAATTTATGATCTCAGGGAGGGTGTTATAAGAAGTAGGGGGAGGGGCGCCAAAATCTGAAGCTCCTACTCCAACCTATGATTGTGTACTTTCACCTGATTTCTCTTACCCGACCAAGATCAGTCCCCAGGAACAAGGGCAAATAAAAATAGGGAAACCCGGCCGGGCGCGGTGGCTCACGCCTGTAATCCCAGCACTTTGGGAGGCCAAGGCGGGCGGATCACCTGAGGTTAGGAGTTTGAGAACAGCCTGACCAATATGATGAAACCCCGTCTCTACTAAAAATACAAAAATTAGCTGGGCGTGGTGGCATGCGTCTGTAATCCCAGCTACTCGGGAGGCTGAGACAGGAGAATCGCTTGAATCGGGGAGGCGGAGGTTGCAGCGAGTGGAGATCGCGCCATTGCACTCCAGCCTGGGCAACAAGAGGGAAACTCCGTCTCAATAAATAAATAAGTCAATAAATCAATAAAATATGGAAACCCCACGTTTTCTTCCCCATCATTTTCTCCACCTTCTTGGCTCCCAAGCGCACCTCTCCCGATAATGAGCTGGGTGAGGAAGAGCATGAGGATGAAGAAAGTGTACAGGGCTAAATCTGTATATGTACATTTTTTGGACTCACAACTGGATTGTATTTCCTGTAGTGTTTTTTAAGGAATTAGTCAAACAGATTAGACAGATGAAAATGAATTCTGGACCGGACATTGTTTTTAATTTTCAATGTTTATTCTAGGAAAACTCCTTAGTTCATAAAAGATTTTGTGTTGAGAAAATTCTGCTTTGAGATCTTTGAAAAATATTTATTATTATCCAGAAAAGTTAGAAAAGATCTCAAAAAAAAAAAAAACAAGGTAATACGGGGCTAATTTGTAGATTGCTCTCTGTCCTCCTATAGTTTTGTTGCTTATTTAATCATTGGCAATGTGCTTTTGCTTTATTCTGAAGCCCACTTTTTTCAGAAAAAATAAAGCTTTAAAAGAAAAGTACATCATCATTTAAATTTGTCTAAAATCAACCGCTTTCAAAACTACCAAGTAAAAGTAACACCCCTCTATGATTTCTTTATGCAGATTTAATTTTTTTTTTCTTGTTTGAATCTTAGAGACCCAGGAACTAGAAACGCTTTCTTAACTTGTCCCCTAGCCAAGGCTTCACAGATACTTGCAGAATTAAAGATAAGTTGGCTTAAAACAATCGTGTAAGAGTTCTTTTGAGAAAAAGCAATGCCAGAGAAACTGAAGGCCAGGAGTTTGCAAAAGTTTTGTGTTTTTATGGATGCCACTAATAAGCAAGACTGGACAGACGGTCTTGTTGTTGTAGTATCACACTCAAAACAGCAGCATTTTACTTCTCAGATTCTAGGTGTAAGTTCTACTTTTTTATCACGCCTTCATAATAAAGAAAATCTGTTCTGGAGATTGGTATATTGATTTCTTTGCAAAGTTATCTCTAATTATGCAGGAATGGCTGTTAGTTGCCCTCAAAAACCAACACAAATACACAAACACAACAGCCTGGCTTAGTGATTATTAAGAGCTGCAAGTCTGAAGGCAGACTGCTGGGTGTGAATTCCACCTTCTCAACGCTGTAGTCTCCAGCAAGTTCCTTAACTTCTCTGCCTCAGTTTCCTTTCCTGTAAGATAGAGTCTACCTCAGGGTTATTATGAGGATACACTCCTTTGCTAATGCTGGAGGGCGCTAGGAATAGCAGTGGTAGGCTGTGTCATTTCTTAGTGCTGTATAACGGCTTGTTTTAAAAGTCCCACTGAAAACTTTTTTTTTCCAGATCGAAACACAAGTTTAATAGTCATTCAGATTTCATTCCAGTCTAAACAAACGTATAGAAATCTAATTATCTGCCAGAATAACCGCTTTAAACTGACTCTAAGAACCACAGTTACTTTGCAGCTAAAACAGATTGTTCTCTTCCCCCTAAAAACTCGGACATTTAGACAAATATTGCTGCTGTCTTTACATTTTAGAAATCAGTATTAAGGCTCACCTGTTACTGAACACATACGAGAAACAGTTTTGTTATGCGTATCTTATATACATCATGTACACATTTTCATACTTTCACATGATGTCTATAATAAGATACACATAAAAACTGGTTGGTTTGTCATGAGTAAATGCTTTATTCTTCAGAGTGATGGAATATTGGATACAGAACGTCGTTCCATATTTAATCTTGCTTTAGAAAATTAGGATTTATCTTGGACACAGCATTTTGAATACAACGCAGGCAAGTTGAGTCCTGGGGGAAAAATTGTATTTTTAAATTTATTATCAACGGTGTCTTTCGCACTCGAGAAAACACATTTGAAGAAGATGCCCGTGCAGTTCCTTGGAAGTAAGCTGGGTCACCCACCACTGAAACACCCTGGGCTTCTACAAAAAGATGTGCTTTAAAGAGAACAGAATGCACGCTCAGTATGTTCATCTAAACGACCTTGGGCAAGTACGTGGATTCCAAGGTACAATCAGCCCTCCCAGACGGCTTTTTGAGCCTCCCTAACCCGGGTGGGAGAGGACGCGGCGCCAGACCCAGCTCCGGCTAGTTTTCCCGGGGGCAGGTGTAGCCCTGGGCGCGGGGCCGGGGGAGGGGCAAGGGGCGGGCGTGGGGTTGGACTGGGACTTGGGACTCGGACCACGGCCTGGGCGTGGGCCTAACGACGCGGGACCGGCCCGCCCTCGCCGCTCCATTGGCCACATCTGTGCAGAAAAGGCCCCGCGGCCCAGGGGCGCCCGCAGTGTCACTAGGCCGGCTGGGGGCCCTGGGTACGCTGCAGACAGCCACAGGCCAGAACACGGGCGGCGGCTTCGGGCCAGGAGACCCGCGCAGCCCTCGGGGCATCTCAGTGCCTCACTCCCCACCCCCTCCCCCGGGTCGGGGGAGGCGGCGCGTCCGGTGGAGGGTTGAGGAGAGCGGGGCAGGCCTGGAGCGCCATGAGCAGCCCGGATGCGGGATACGCCAGTGACGACCAGAGCCAGACCCGGAGCGCGCTGCCCGCGGTGATGGCCGGGCTGGGCCCCTGCCCCTGGGCCGAGTCGCTGAGCCCCATCGGGGACATGAAAGTGAAGGGCGAGGCGCCGGCGAGCAGTGGAGCGCCGGCCGGGGCCGCGGGCCGAGCCAAGGGCGAGTCCCGTATCCGGCGGCCGATGAACGCTTTCATGGTGTGGGCTAAGGACGAGCGCAAGCGGCTGGCGCAGCAGAATCCAGACCTGCACAACGCCGAGCTGAGCAAGATGCTGGGTGAGTCCGAGTCGGAGACCCAGGCGGCCGGGCGCGCTGGCGCGAATCGCTAGGCCGATTTCTTAAGCCCCAAACAGTGTTCTTTGCGAGCCCGAAGCCCAAGACCAGGGGTGTGTAGCGGCCACGTCCTTTCTTAAGGCTCTGGGTTCCCTTCCCGCTTCCCGCTCTCCGACCCTCCAAAGCAGCTTTCCGCCTTACTCTCCGGCTCCCGGATTCCCCAGGTGGCCGGGGGCCCGGGTCCAACGGCTCTGGGAAGGCGACTTCCCGGCACCTCTGGGCGGCGCGAGAGCACCCTTGGCCCTGAACTGGGCCGGTTGTGTCCATCCCTCGACCGTTTCCCTAGCTAGGTGTCCTTTTCTGCTTTTCGAACGACCGGGTGATGGGTGAGCGGAAAGCCGCTTCCAGGAGACCAAAAGAAAGGGGTGCCTTTAGAGGACGGGTGTTTCTAAGGGCTCGGACTCAGGAGTCCCAGACCTCCCTCTTTAACTTCACCCCGGTTGCGCAATTCAAGGTCTGAGGGGAGAGGTGCGTCCGGATGGGGCCAGGTGGGGCCTGGAGCGGGAGCGCAGCCGATAAGCCCTGCGCCCCTCTCTCCCTTCCTTCCACTGTGCAGGCAAGTCGTGGAAGGCGCTGACGCTGGCGGAGAAGCGGCCCTTCGTGGAGGAGGCCGAGCGGCTGCGCGTGCAGCACATGCAGGACCACCCCAACTACAAGTACCGGCCGCGGCGGCGCAAGCAGGTGAAGCGGCTGAAGCGGGTGGAGGGCGGCTTCCTGCACGGCCTGGCTGAGCCGCAGGCGGCCGCGCTGGGCCCCGAGGGTGGCCGCGTGGCCATGGACGGCCTGGGCCTCCAGTTCCCCGAACAGGGCTTCCCCGCCGGCCCGCCGCTGCTGCCTCCGCACATGGGAGGCCACTACCGCGACTGCCAGAGTCTGGGCGCGCCTCCGCTCGACGGCTACCCGTTGCCCACGCCCGACACGTCCCCGCTGGACGGCGTGGACCCCGACCCGGCTTTCTTCGCCGCCCCGATGCCCGGGGACTGCCCGGCAGCCGGCACCTACAGCTACGCGCAGGTCTCGGACTACGCTGGCCCCCCGGAGCCTCCTGCCGGCCCCATGCACCCCCGACTCGGCCCAGAGCCCGCGGGTCCCTCGATTCCGGGCCTCCTTGCGCCACCCAGCGCCCTTCACATGTACTACGGCGCGATGGGCTCGCCTGGGGCGGGCGGCGGGCGCGGCTTCCAGATGCAGCCGCAACACCAGCACCAGCACCAGCACCAGCACCAGCACCACCCCCCGGGCCCCGGACAGCCATCGCCCCCTCCGGAGGCACTGCCCTGCCGGGACGGCACGGAACCCAGTCAGCCCGCCGAGCTCCTCGGGGAGGTGGACCGCACGGAATTTGAACAGTATCTGCACTTCGTGTGCAAGCCTGAGATGGGCCTCCCCTACCAAGGGCATGACTCCGGTGTGAATCTCCCCGACAGCCACGGGGCCATTTCCTCGGTGGTGTCCGACGCCAGCTCCGCGGTATATTACTGCAACTATCCTGACGTGTGATAGGTCCCCGATCCGCCCCAGCCTGCAGGCCAGAAGCAGTGTTACACACTTCCTGGAGGAGCTAAGGAAATCCTCAGACTCCTGGGTTTTTGTTGTTGCTGTTGTTGTTTTTTAAAAGGTGTCTTGGCATATAATTTATGGTAATTTATTTTGTCTGCCACTTGAACAGTTTGGGGGGGGGGGTGAGATTTCATTTAAAATTCGTTCAGAGATTTGTTTCCCATAGTTGCATTGTCAGAACCCTATTTCCAAGTTCAAGTTAACTAGCTTTGAATGTGTCCCAAAACAGCTTCCTCCATTTCCTGAAAGTTTATTGATCAAAGAAATGTTGTCCCGGGTGTGTTTTTTCAATCTTCTAAAAAATAAAATCTGGAATCCTGCTTTTTTGCTCCACTAGTACCTCTGTCACACTAGTCTTATCAAAAACTAGTTCTTAAGATCAATGTTAAGTTTATTAATGTAAATTTCTCATCCTCTTGAAAAGGGTGAACATAAATGCCTTTAAGGAGTATATCTAAAAATAAACATTAGGATATCTAACTTTGATGTAATTGTTTCGGGAAGGAAAAAAGAAAAGCATTCTGGAATGAGCCTACTTCATTTCAAGTAATCTTAGTTTCTAAAACTAACGGTTAATATTTTCAATTCCAGTATATCACTTTAAGTAGAAGGGGATGTCCAAGTAATTTTGGTTTTCTAACTGTTGAATCATAAACTTGACCTGCCCACAGAGGCTTTTCGGATGTTTTTATCTGTGTTCTGCCATCTCTTTACACTCCTCGACATTCAGTTTACCTTAATCTTCACATTTTTACACCTTGGGAAGTGGCAAGCGTTGCTGGGTTTAAGATAATTTAAAGGAGTCACAGAAACTAATCAAAATAAAATTTGCATTATGACAACTTTTAATACACTTTAGCATTTTATTTGATTAGGTTTTTTTTTTTGTTTTTTTTTTTTTTGCTTTTAGATTTAATACATACACGGACGATTGCACAGACTTAGGGGAGAATCCATGAATGGTTTGTGTGTAGTGTCCCTATCTATCACCATCATTACTTTATCAAGAAGAAACAGTTACAGGGTTGTGAGTAAAAGATGGGGATCAGCCCCTGTAATCTACCATACTAATTGCTGTGGCACGTCTCACCACATTTGAGATTGAGACATAAATGGAAACAGGTGACTTATAATGGGTATTTCCTGTGCCAGATATTTGCTCAATGCTATTCTAAACAGTTTGAGCCTCAACAAACCTGCAGGTTTAGGTGCTATTTTTCCCATTTTGTGAGAAAAGGAGGCACCAGGCCTTCCCCTGCCATGTATATGAAGGCTTGTATTACAAGTTCTTTTGACATATTTCTCACCTGTTTTCCTCTGGACCAGGATGTATTCATGGGCACTGGGAGAATTTACATTCTGTTGGTTTCGCACTGGGAGAATTTACATTCTGTTGGTGAGAAACCATATAATTATCCTTAGCAGCAAGTGCTATAGAAAACGGAAAGGCTTGGAGGATAGCTTCCAGTATTTACATGGGAGAGATGTCTGAGCTGAAATGATCGGCTGGATTCTCTTGAAAAAAGGCATGGAATATGTTTTTCAGAAGGGACTCCTGGAATGTGAAGGATAGACAGTTTCAGTGAGGAAAGGTAAGTTTATTCTGTCAGGCATAACAGGTTTCCTTTAAAAAGGTTAAATTCTTTCTCTTAGCTCGGATAGGTTGTTTCTGCTTCCAGCCTGAGCTCCTTCCGCAGGGTGTCCCAAGAGATCCCAGTAGATAAAGTGGGCAGAAGGGCTACCAGCCCAAGTTCAGGGCTGTGCTCACATTACACTTGGCATTTTCATCATAGTCAGCCCAAGAAGACTCAGCTGTACCCTTGGCTGCCATCTCTTAACGATATTAAGATAAGTACAGAAAAGAGAAAGAAAAAGTTCTTAGGGGAAAGATCTAAAGTCCTGTAAATTACATCTTTACTCACTAGGTGCAGGTGGAAAAGCAGTAAGAGCTAAAATTGTTAAGGTAATACTCATGCATTTACATGGATGGAGGGATTGGTGTTCACAAATAATTTTTTTGGGGTAGAAGCGTCAAGCCAATTCCTTCTCTTTCCTCAAGCACACAGATCAAGTGACTGCAGGTAGCAGCTAGTGATTTTTTTTTAATTCCTAATTTTAATTTTTATGGGTACATAGTAGGGGTATATATTTATGGGGTACATGAGATGTTTTGATACAGAAATGCAATGTGTAATCACATTATATAAAACGGGGTATTCATTCCCTCCAGCATTTATCCTTTGTGTTACAATCCAATTATACTCTTATTTTAAAATGTACAATTAAATTAATACTGGCTATAGTCACTCTGTTGTGCTATCAAATACTAGGTCTTATTCCTTCTATTTTTTTTTTTTTTTGGTAGTTTTAAATTACCAAAACATTTGGTATCCTTACACCCTTTCTCATTTTAAAGTACAGGGATATGGGCCCTGGTGGCAAAATTAGAAATAGAGCTTTGGGGTCCATTACAGACCATTATAGTTTTAAAGTGAACGACAGAATGTAAAACTTCTGCCTAGGTTGAACGACTCTATATCATCACCAAATGCACAGACCTCCCCCCACCATCAGCTGTGACATCACCAAATGCATAAATCCCCTCTGTGACATCACCAAGTGCCTGGATACCCCCATGACATCACCAAGTATGTAGACCCCTGTTTCCTCAAGTAGATTCAGATGAAGTGACCACAGGTACCAGCTAGTGATTTTTTGAGACAAAATATTAAATCTGTCTCAAGTTTTTACTGTTTTATTTTGGAGACAAATACACATAAAGGATACATTGCTTTTCTACCCATCTTTAATTTGGTACTTTAGAATTATATTAGGAGGTAAGAATCCAGCTCTTTTATGAGCTAAGATAGCCAGACTTGATGCCAGTATAGAATGTGCATGCCTTTGAGACATCCGGAGCAATAAGGAAGAGGGTATTTTTTCCTCCATGAGAATACTGACTATATCTCTATTAAGCTACCAGGTGGGTCTGATAAATTACAGATAAACTTGTAAATTACTTATACAAGCAGCTAAGAGATAATATTACAATGAAACAATTTACTTATTATTCTTATCAGTAGATTATTGTATCTTTAGTTTGAATCACGCTGCAGAAGATATCAGCTTGAATTTGTACTGATATTAGGAAAAGCACATCCAAGCCAAAGGAATTCAGATAAAACGGAAAGGGTGCAATGAACCAAAAGACATCATCTCAGCCTAACATTTTAAAATGTCCCATTTCATTTTGTTTTTAATACTGTGCCTGTCACATAATAAATGTTCAACATTCCCTTCCTCCCCCTGTTCCTCTTTGATTTGTTTTGACAATAGTGGACAGGGAGAAGTATTTTACATCCATTATTTCAGCACAAATTTATTTTTCCTGCTTACAAGGTGCTTCCTTCTGGGTCCACAATATTCATCTGAAGAAAAATGGCACTGATGTTCCTACCCAGTCCCCATCTGGAGTAGGCTCAAGTTCCTCCACAGGGTGGGCTCCTAATGGAGAGAGTACTTCTTTAGGTCCTCTGGCCTGGGATCCAGCAGCATCTCAGTTTTTCACCATAAGACCTATCCCTACCCTCCTTCTAATGAGAAGGTGGCTGTGTGCTTTCTCTGGAATTATCAAGCAGCTTTATGGGAATAATTCAGTTTGCACCATCCTCCGTATACAAACACTGAACCCTCACCACTGATATTTTTCCAAGGTTGGTTCAAGATACTGGAAACTACAGTGTCTTAGTGCAGCACTCAGTACACAGCAAGTGCTAAATCAGTTGTTGTGATAATAATGTTCTTTAATGTAAAAATTTCTCTGTAGCTAAGATTCAAGAAACCATTTGGCTAAATAAAGTATTTTAAAAATCTCTTCTTTCTGAAGAAATTTTAGCTTTGACAATCTTTTTTCCACCTGAATCGAAATCTTAAACCTTTTGCCAAAGTTGACTTCCTAACAAGTATTTCCCAAACTGATGTTGCTCCAAAAGATGATCTTGTGAGGATACTCTCTGTGTGCAGGTTCAGATAAGAAAAAAAATAAACATCAGTAGCTGTGCTGTGGATCCCAGTTCTGTGAGTTAGTGCCCTCCCATAAGCCTGATAACTTGTTAGGCAAGAAAAAGAACTGTGGTGCGTGTGCAGTTAAACCCAGCAGTTTTTTGCTCTTGGTTAAGGACTGTCTCATTTTCAGTATTACCCGACTTGTCACCGGTAAGTGCTCAGAAAACTGAATAACTTGCTTGGTAGTTGGTATCTCAGTTTTCTCTTGGGAAGCCTCAAGGAAACTCAAGAGTTCCTGCTTTGCCTCTCTTTTCTATTAGAGGCAGTCACCTGGTGACTATTATTCCTTTCTCTTGAATAATGTGTTTGAACACAAAAATTTAACCCCAGACTGTAAACTACTGGAGCAAGGACTAGAGAATAGCTCTATGAATAAAGCTAGCAGTGTCTGTCCTCCGGAAGAAGAAAAATCTCTGCAGTTTGAATCAGAGGTTCACCTGGCTCAGAAACGTAGCTCTGTGAGTTTGGAAACATCATCCACCATTTCTGCACTCCAGCCAGCTTATCTGTAAAAAGCAGGGGTGACGGTAAAACATTTTGCCAAAGTTTTCGTCTGGATAATGACGAAAGCTTCACTGAACTGTTGTAGGGCTTAGATGAGATTACGCTGAAGGGAGTGCTTCAGTGCCACAGAAAGTGATCTCCCTCTCTCCAGCTTCCTATATTTTGATTTTATGTATCTCTCTCTATCTCAGCTGACTTGGGGAATTTAATCTCATTCTTCCATTGGGAAAGAAAAAACAACAGTAACTCGCCTTCCCCGGGTGCCTTCCTTAGTGGAATGAGAATTTTACAGCCTTATAAGATTGTCTGTGTTTGCTGGAGACACAGCATCTGTGTTTTACTTTGTGCTTTGGACAGCTTAGTCTCTTTGATTATAAAATGAGAAAAAAATAATTGTCAGTTGGAGAACTTTGTATAGAATGTCTTAATAGACAGGAACTCCCATCCTGCATGAAAATCTTCAGATCTTTATAAAAGGGACAGTTAATTGGGACATACTGAATGCGATATCAAGTTTGCCAACATTTATCTTTCTGTTAGCCCCTCCTCCCACCAGTATGGTTTCTGAAGTCCTGAATCTATTTCCACGCCGTTTACTTTTTGAGAACTGAACAGGGTCTGAATTCTTGAGGAGGAATAAGCAGAGTGTAATGGGGAGAAAGGCAAATTAAGAAAAGATTCTGGCTTCCAGTAGTTCCAGGTAATACTGAAACGCGATCCGCAGGCTTTTAAATCCCTCAGTCCTCAGAAGTTATTTCTGTGAACTGATGGATACGGACGGACTGATAGGAAGAAAATTAGTAGACACCAGCAAAATGGAAGGAGCAATTTTATAGCTGCCCCCTATATAGTGGATTTTTCTGCTTTTTAAAATAAATATTTCTTCGGACGTTTGAATACAATAGTAAGGATCAGAGGTGCACACATGCGCACCAAGAATGTTGACCTGAAAAAACTGACTGAGATAACAGGAAGGAAAAATAGAAAATAAAAATTTAGGTTTGTAGTTTCAATAACGAGACTGTGGATATAGAAAACGTATAGTTTTATTCATTTAAAAATAATTTTAAAAATGTAAATGATGCACACGCTTACAACAACTCAAACAACATTGCAGATGGGCTTGTAATATAAACAGAGTTGTCAGAAGTTACCATCTCTCCCCAGCCCCAGTCCCACAGGTCACAATCAATTCCTTTTTTCTTCCCCCTACTGGGCATTACCTACATTAATAATTCTGCTTGTCTAGCGGTTAATTAATTAATGTCCCTGCATTGCTAATTTTAGGCTTATGAGTTTTAGACATTTACTTTCTGCTACGACAGCTAAGAATTTCCTGCCCCGCTCTTCCTCGGAATATAGTTACATCCTTATTTCCACTTCTGTTAATTGTCTTTTAAAGTCCAGGACTACATACCCTTTTCTAGTTCCATCGCGAAGGCGGGAAGTCTTGATTCCTCACTGGGCAAAGTGGGGACATCGGTGCCTCCACCCTTCCCTGAAGCACTCCTCTCCTCTTTTGCGGAGATGGATTTTTAAAAACAGATTGGGGTTGGGGTGGGGGAGGGACAGCACGCGGAATATTGATGCACGCGTCATATGAAAAAGATATATATATATAATATACATGTATGTATACCTGCAAAGTGCTGTTACGTATACGTGTGTATATTAACAGCATTAGGAATCCCAGACAGTTGGGGCCGCTTACCGCCGTGGCTGTGACTTTAAATTCACTCACTTCTTACATCCACTAGGAAAAGAGGATTTGTTTCCCTAAAGCCTATAAAAGGGGAAAGCCTTAGGCGCAGTGGCAGCCCCGTTCTCCGCACCCTCCTGCCCTCGGGTCCCGGGCGGGCTGCGGGAGTCCCTCCTGCGCGGGCGTATGAGGCGCTAGAGGTCACCGGAGCGCGCTCCCCTCGCCAGGGACCTACACTCTTCCCGCTGCTACATTAGGCCGCATTAACAAGGCTCTGGATTCACTTTAATTTAAAAGGTAAAAGATCTGTAGGTCTGACGCGGGAGTGAGGCGAGGAGCGCTCGGACCGCGACGTCGCGCGCCCGCTTCGAGGAGTTTTGAGCCCTTAGCTTGGTGCCGGGGCCCGCCCGGCGCTAGATGAAGTGCTCGTTTACTCGGCCTAAGCCACGGTGACTCGAAGGTGAGAATGCAACTTCGCGGGGCACCGGCTCAGGGGCCTGCCTGCCGCGCCAAGGCTTCGGAAGGTCTCAGCGCGACCTCTGGGACAGGCTTTCCTCTGAGGGAAGGGGAGGGGATTTGTGCCTCTGCACGTTCTTTCCTGTGGAGGGGAAAATCAAACCCTGTAGCCGTCCGCTGCCGGGTAGGGATCGGGCGATGCTCGGCGCCCGAGTTCTCCGCCGTTCAGGCGGAGCCTGGCGGCGGGAGCTTAGGTTGTCGGTGGGTCACATGGTCCCAGAAGAGGCCCCGCGGCCCGGAGGCGCCCGCAGTGTCGCTGGACCAGCGGGGGCGCTGGCCACGCCGTGGGCTGGGACTGGCCCGGAACGCGGGTAGCGGGTTCGGCCTCGGAGACCCCCGCAGCCGTCGGACCATCTCCGTGCCTCGCTCCCCACCCTCTTTTCCTCCGCGTCCGGCGGAGGGTTTCGGGGCGCGGGGCAGGCCTGGAGCGCCGTGAGCAGGCCGGATGCGGCATACGCCAGTGACTACCAGAGCCAGACCCGGAGCGCGCTGGCGGCGGTGACGGCTGGGCTGGGCCACTGTTCTTGGGCCGAGTTGCCGAGCTCCCTCGGGGATTTGAAGGTGAAGGGCGAGGCGCCGGCCGGGGCCGCGGGCCGAGCCAAGGGCGAGTCTCGCATCCGGCGCCTTCCAGGTGGGGCGAAGGTCGAGCGCCAGAGGCTGGCAAGGGACCCCCGCCCAGCTTGACGCCCAGCTGCGCCCGACGCCGGGGGAGGCGGAGCGCGGGGAACCGAGGCGCCGGGAACCCCGGACGTGGGAGGGCTGGGCTTCTGCGCGGGGAGACACCGGGCCCGGTGAACATCCTCAAGAACCGGTCGGTGGCTCTACCTCCGAGAACTCTCTCGTGTTTAGCGATTCTCATATTTAGTGTTTCCCTTTAGGGAAACTTGACCGGCAAGTGCAGACTTGTCTTGGGAGCTGGAGATGACATTAAATAAAAAGGTTCAAAACCAAATTGTTAATTATCTCCAGGTATAAACGGTAACACAAAATTTTGCAGTCTTGGGAGAAAGGTTTTAATGTGCCGCCTAATTAGGCCAGGTTCTGCAAAAACAAAACAAAACAACTCTATTCCAAGTTAAAAAGAATGCCCCTATTCCAAGTTAAAAGAAAAAAAAAATTGTGTTCCTTGTTCATTTATGGAGTAAGGAATTGAGAGATGGGTGCTGAGTTATTTCAGATTCAAACTGCTCGCCACAAATGGAGCTAGAAATACATTTAACAGCCTTTCAGGAAAACGCCTAAAGCTTTAGAATTTCAAGCTAGCCAGGTTGCAATCTAGAGCTCTTGTTTGTTGCTGAAGTTTGGGAGAGGATGGCCTCTACCTGTGCACACATCGAGTTAATTTTCCAGAGTCTTTTGAAGTTAATAGGGAGCGGCTTTTCTGTTTATTTTTTGAGACAGGGTATCCTTCTGTCGCCCAAGCTGGAGTGCAGTGGTGCATCGCAGCGTACTGCAACCTGGACCTCCTGGGCCCAAGCGATCCTCCTGCCTCTGCCTCCCAAAGTGCTGGGATTATAGGCATGTGCCACCGCGCCTGGCCTGTTTTTTGCTTTTGAGAGAAGGAATAACGTGGCCAGAGTTTGTTTGTTTATTTATTTTTTGAGACGACGTCTAGCTCTGTCGCCCAGGCTGGAGTGCAGTGGCGTGATCTCGGCTCATTGCAACCTCTGCCTCCCGGGTTCAAGCGATTCTCCTGTCCCAGCCTCCCAAGCAGCTGGGATTACTGGCGCGTGCCACCACTCCCGGCTAATTGTTTTATTTTTTAGTAGAGACGTGGTTTCGCTATGTTGGCCAGTGTGGTCTTGAACTCCTGACTTCAAGTGATCCACCCGCCTTGGCCTCCCAAAGTGTTGGGATTACAGGCGTTACCCACCGCGCCCGGCTTGTTTTTTGCTTTTAAGAGAAGGAATAAAATGGCCCGAGTTTATTTTAATCAAACCAGTGTAAAACCCTTTATATTCTGCATTATAGCTTTATTTAAAACTTATTTCATAAAAATGTAAGCAGCATATGAAAACAGTGTCCCTGCTCCAGTCCCAACTTCAGATATTCAGATATATGTCCTGTGTTCCCTTGAACACATTTTCTTTCTTTCTTTTTCTTTCTTTCTTTCCTCTCTTTCTTTCTTTTTTTCTTTTTTTGAGATGGAATCTGGGTCTGTCACCACGTATGAAAACAGTTTCCCTGCTCCAGTCCCAACTTCAGATATTCAGATATATGTCCTGTTCCCTTGAACACATTTTCTTTCTTTTCTTTCTCTCTCTCTCTTTCCTTCCTTCCTTTCTTCCTTCCTTTCTCTTTCTTTTCTTTTCTTTCTTTCTTTCTTTCCTCTCTTTCTTTCTTTTTTTCTTTTTTTGAGATGGAGTCTGGCTCTGTCACCACGCTGGAGTGCAGTGGTGCGATCTCGGCTCACTGCAACCTCCGTCTCCTGGGTTCAAGCAGTTCTACCTCAGCCTCCCGAGTAGCTCGGATTACAGGCGTCCACCACCAGGCCCAGATACTTTTTGCGTTTTTAGTAGAGACGGGATTTCACTACGTTGGCCAGGATGGTCTGGAACTCTTGACCTCAGGCGATCTGCCCAACTGGGCCTCCCAAAATTCTGTGATTACAGTCGTGAGCCACCGCGCCCAGCCGCACACATTTTCTATTTACAGTAATACAAAGGAGTTTCTCCCCCCAACCCCCCATGGGATCGCATTTTCCTACTGTTCTGAAACTTGCTTTTTCAGTTTACAGTACACATTTGGCGATCTTGTATTCCTAGAAGATGGACTTCGATTTACCGGTTGATGGTCTTCTCCACTCTTCCGTGGGGTCAGCCCCACTTGTCCCGTCTCCAGTCCAATGTCAGTTTGTGACTTAATCTTTGACATCGTGTACAGTCTGAGCCCTGAGACCCCCTCACACATGCACAAATTGAGTTTATGCACAGAACAGATAGTACCTGTACTTTAAATGTAGACTCACTGGGGAGCACGTTTCACTCCATAATAAAAGGGGTAAAAATTGTGGACACCATAATTGCAATATTTTACAAGACCGGTGCTTTCTTTTTCTCAGGGGTGCTGGCAGAGAGAGGTGCATAGAAAACTCTGGGTGGGTTACTTCCTCCTGGTGCATTGCCCCTCCGTTTCCTGCTTACCTGGGCAAGTGCTGGTCTGCGTGGATGGCTTATTGGCATTTCCGGGACCCTCATGTCTTAAGGCTGAGACCTAAGAAGCTGATTCCGTCCAGGAGGTGAGATCTGCCCCGATCGATAATCGTAGGCTGATGGGGTCGCTGCTCTGGCGTCATAGTTAATGTTAACTTCCACTCACACTGTGTTCGTCTGGGTGATAAAGTGTGTGGGGCGCCTCTTTGCAGGCTTCCTGTCCTCTTGGGAGATGTCTGCGCTTTGTGAGTTTGGGAAACAACTGGGTACCCAGCGAGGTGGGCGCAGGAGGAGAAGCTGCCTTCCTTCGGGAGGCGGCGCAGGGCGGGGGTCTTGCGGGACCAGGCCAGAGACCAGGACCGGCCCCCAACCGTTGGCGGCCGCGTAGCCCTGGGCGGCCTGGGCCTGCCCCTCACCGAGCAGGGCTTTCCCTCCTGCCGGTCGCTGCCCCGCACATGGCTCTGGTCGTACTCCGCTCCACCGCCACCGCTGCCCACGCCCTCCGTCCCCGTTTGACCGCGTGGAGCCGGACCCCGCCTTCCTCGCCGCGCGCTGCCCCAGGCCTGCCCCGCACCAGCAGCTAAGCGCAGGTCTCTACTGCAAGCCCGCAGCCCCCTCATCGCTGGGCCTACTGGCGACCGCCGGCGCCGTGCGCGTGAACTGTGGGCGATAGGCTCGCCCGGGGCGGGCGGCGCGCGCGGTTTCCAGATGCAGCCGCCGCGCCGGGGCAGCTGACGCCGCCTCCAAAGACGCGCCCTGCTGGACGGCGCTGACCCCACACAGCCTGCCGAGTGTCCTGGGAACAGCCCAAGCCGGTGCCGACTTTAACCTCTCTGCTCAGGCCTCAGAGTTGCGTTACCAGTTTACCATGTATTACTAAGATTGACAGAATATAGGAAATACTCCTGTCTTTCTCAGAAGGAACTTTCCAGTAAAGACAGCGTTTAAGATTGTTAACGTCTCAAAGGAGGCAGTGAAAAATGTGCTCAGGTTAAGCATGTGCAAAGTCAGTCTATTTCCATTTTCTACTTATGCACATTATATTTTGCATTAAAGTTTGATCATTTTAAAAGTGGAAAATTAATGGGCAGTGGCAGAAACCGCTTTTTTCCCCCAAAAGTAATCTTCTTCCAACTAGTTTTTAAATATTTTACTAACAATTATTGAGTATCTTCGACATTTTAAGTCATTATTTTAAAGTTCTTGGTTATTGACATGTTGTAAATTTGAAAAATAAAGTTTTTCTTAAAAAATTGTGTGTGTATGTAGATTTTATATTCTGCAAAATTAAATGAAGTGTGTGTGTGTTATTCAGGGCCCCGCAGGAAACAGCTAACATACTTAAAGGGTGCCCGAAGAAAGATCATGAGTGGTCTATACATGTGAATCCATCTTGGGACTGGAAGCATCCAGGGCCCCAGGCGCTCAAAGCTGCACTCATCAGGCCTGACTGGGATGATGGCAAAGCAGTCCCTGGAGCCCAAGATGACTGTGGCTTTGGGAGTTCTGCCAGCCAGGAGCTCTGACCTAATCAACTAGTGCTGATTGTGGCCCAGAAAGATGGGACTAGGAAATAAATCCCGGAGAAAATCCTGTGGCCCACCTGGTTTGCTGGCCAAACCTGACCCCCAAACCAGAGGACAGGAGGCCAGTGGACGCAGGAACCCGGAGAGTGGGGGGAGAAGGCATATGCTGGGGGACACCCAGGTGGAAAGGGCCAGGCTTTCCTTTAAGCAGCTCCATGGGAGGCCGTTTAGCAGAGCACCGCCATATTATGGGTGCAAAGCGTCAGGGATGGGAGGAGGGAATCTTAGCTGCTGCTCTTCTCATTCTCAAGAACTTTATGGCCCAGGTGGGGACCCAACAAAATATGAGTAACAATACAACATTGTCGGGTGGAACGTTCCTTCCCTACTTTCTCTGGTTGACATTACTTCCTAGAAAGATTGGGTGACACCCTCTTAGGAGCTTGTGTTTTGTCCCTTAAATGTTAGAGGTTTGAAATACTAGTTTCTGAGGAGGCTTTTCAAAGGTTGGGATAGATTAGTACCTGCGGAATGAGCTAATAAAATGGATTAATACATGCCATTCTCCAGGATAAATGTAGAGTGTATATCTTGCTATTTTTCATACTACTTACTTAGGACTTTGAATGAGCTTGGCTATTTCCCGACCAAAAATTAGCTATGGTTTTCAAAAGAGCTTTATAATGTTTGAGTGCTTTTCCCTGGAATCAGGGATGTGGATGTAGGGTGAATGATTTCTGTAGAGGATTTCTAAAATTGGTTTTTCAGGAAGCATATTTGTGATCAAAGGTGCAACTCAACTCCCTGGATTCATGTTAAATAAATTTTGAAATGAAATACCGTAGGCCGGGTGCAATGGCTCATGCCTGTAATCCCAGCACTTTGGGAGGCCAGTCTGACCAACATGGAAAAACTCCGTCTCTACTAAAAACACAAAATCAGCTGGGTGTGGTGGCGTATGCCTGCAATCCCAGCTACTTGGGAGGCTGAGGCAAGAAAATCGCTTGAATCTGGGAGGTGGAGGTTGCGGTGAGCCGAGATGGCGCCATTGTACTCAAGCCTGGGCAACAAGATTGAAATTCCATCTCAAAAAAAGAGAAATACTGTAGTACCCCATGGCCAGCACTGTATTGCTATTTAAGAACTGGTGACCAGCACTGTATTGCACTTTAAGAATTGGGGACAGAGCTCCCTGTTTGGCCTCTCAGATGGGATGCGACCATGGCAGTTGTTGCTGTCTCCCCAGAAGAACTTTGGTTTTTCTTTGGAGAACTTGCCCTTTCAGCATCCTCAGTCATGAGGTCTGGGTGGAGGTCACTCGGGTGAGCCCGGCATGTCTCAAGCTTGTTGGCATTACCCATCCCCCTACCCCCCACTGTTATCCAGTTAAAGGACAGACGTGACTCAGAAGGTGGGTGGATCGCCTGAGGTCAGGTGTTCGAGACCAGCCTGACCAACATGGAGAAACCCTGTCTCTACTAAAAATACAAAAATTAGCTGGGTATGGTGGCGGGTGCCTGTAATCCCAGCTACTCGGGAGGCTGAGGCAGGAGAATCGCTTGAACCCAGGAGGTGGAGGTTGCGGTGAGCTGAGATTTTGCCATTGCACTCCAGCCTGGGGAACAGAGCGAGACTCCATCTCAAAATAAATAAACAAACAAACAAACAAACAAGTAAGAGAGTGACTGGAAGCAGCCCTCCTTGGACACAGTGGGGGTGACGGTCCATAACCAATGCAGCCATTTTCATGAGAGCTGGGCCAGGAGGTTACCGGTGGAGAACGGACACAAAGCCAAGCAAGGACACAGAGAACCTGGATCCCAGGTGACAATATCAAGGCTCCCAGGGGGTGAGCTGTACCTCTGACTACTTCAGTTATGTGAGCAAATTCAGTTCATTTACGGTGAGTTCATTTTCTTTTCACTTGAAACAAAGGGATTCATAACAGATAATCAGGGGACAGGGCAGGCTGGAGCAGTGATTGCTAATTCCACTGGCTGGCACAAGGAAATACCAAATATGGAGTCTCTTTGGACCGCCGGCATTTGCATTGCCTGAGATCATCCAGAAATGCCGAATCTCAGACCATCGCTGCACTTCTGCTTTAGATTGGTCCAGAACAGTACTTCTCAAATGAATGTGCATGCAGATCTCCTTGGGATCTTGCTAAAAATGAAGTTCCAAGATTCTGCACTTCTAGCAAGTTCCCAGGCTAGGCTGATGGATCATACTCAGAGAGCAAAGCCCTGGTCTACAGTTACTTCATAGGGACCATTCTTTTTTTTTTTTTTTTTTTTTTTTTCCTGAGATGGAGTTTCGCTCTTGCTACCCAGGCTGGAGTGCAATGATGCGGTCTCGGCTCACCGCAACCTCCACCTCCCAGGTTCAAGCTATTCTCCTGCCTCAGCCTCCCAAGTAGCTGGGATTACAGGTGCACGCTGCCACCACGCCTAGTTAATTTTGTATTTTTAGTAGAGACAGGGTTTCTCCATGTTGGTCAGGCTAGTGTCGAACTCCCAACCTCAGGTGATCTGCCCTCTTCGGCCTCCCAAAGTGCTGGGACTACAGGCGGGAGCCACCGCGCCCAGCCTTAGAGACCATTCTTAACCTAAAACACTTGAAGTTCAGGTACGGACACTGAAGATTCATTTCAGAAAAGTCACTAGATGAGAATCTTGGGTCATTTCTCCTCTGCTCCTTACCTCGGCACAGCCTGTCCTCCTGACTCACCAGGGTCCTCTTTCTTTTCTCCAAAGTCTTATCAATGATCTAGTTAGATCGAGACTGACATGAGCTGACAACACAGACACCCTGTTGGCAGGCGGCAAGCAGCCCCCTCTTCCTCATGCATTTCCACTGGCCTCACTGCCAAATTCATTATTGCTCATCATTTCAAGAATCTGTCTCTGGTTTGCTTGTCTCTCTTACTAGATTAGAGTCAGGCTCTTGTTGTAACACAACATACTGAATTAGATACTGAGTTTCTACCTTCTATAAACCAATGATTCTCAAAGCAGGTTGCACACTGCAATCAGTGGAAGCTTTAAAAAAAGACTGAGGCTTGGTCTGGCCCCTTGAGATTCTGACTTAATTGGTTTTGCCTGCAGTCAGGGTGTTTCAGTTTTAAAATCTCTCGAAGTGCTGCTAATTGCTGCCATAAGTAGATGAACATGTTGATATCACAGAGCTACCTGAGAAGTCAGTTACTTATTTAGGTATTTATTTCATCAAATATTTATTGAACATCTATTATATGCCAGACACTATACATTGTCTTCAAAGATAAGACACATACATTCCCTGTCCTAAAGGAGCCTGTCATCCTGTAGAAGGGAAAGGTGTATAGACAAATAATTGTAATGGTGTGTTCAATATAATGAAAAGTATAAAAACTATCCTTTGGCAAAAGGCAGAGTGGTGGATTCCATGTTAAGGGGCATGGGATAAAGGTAACTATGGCTGACAGTAACTGAGCATTACTATGGAAGAGGAAGGCCTCCAGAGAGTGCTGATGTGTGTGTGAGGCCTTGAAGGAGGAGAGAACCCAATGAGGAAGGTGAGTGGGAGATGGGATGGGGAAGGTTTTTCTGGGTTGAGGTTGGGGGATTTGGGGATGAGATGGTGGAGGAGCTGAGGGGGCTCCCTTCTGTTTTCTTTGTAAAATCAGAGTGGGGTGAAGACCTGAGAGGGCACAGTGGTGGGTGTTGGGAGGGGCAGGGGCATTGGCAGGGGTGGACCTGAGAAAAGCAGTGAGCTCTGTTCTGCAACATTGAAGGCTGTGATAAAGGTGAGTTCATAGATCAGCATCCCTCTTCAGGCTCTTGGGAGCAGAAGCTCCCATGTAAACAGAGATGAGACTATAGGATTCATCCAAAGCTGTGCTTTCAGCAGCAGGGGTGAAGGCAGACAAGAGGGCCAGAGAGTGTTGGTGAGACTGGGGTTCGAGAGTTCCAAGTTCCATGTGGAGGAAGTGAGATCTGAAGAGAGCTTGGGAAAAAGGGAGGGAGAAGCTGGGATGACAGGAGAAAGTATCAGAGGGGAATTTCAGAGACAAGTAGGTCAGGGTGACCAAAATGTGCAGGATGGGCTGCTGAGGGGGTGACGGTCACTGGAGTTGTGGAGCTCTGGGACGTGGATGCTGAAACCCCCCATGGTGGGGCGGGGAAGACTGTGATCCTCTCTACATGGTTCATGAGATGCTCACCAGTGGGTCCACCCAGAGGGGAAGGCAAGTCTAGTGGGAGTGGATTTGAAGAAATCATTCAGGAGGGGGAGTTAAAAGAGAACACAGGGACACGGCACTGAAATGCAAAACAGAGCAATGGAGAAACAGGAAAATACTGAGGAAAAAGGACAGAGGTTCCTAGTGATAAAAGGAAGCCTTACACATCCCTCTGAAAACTGGATTTTTTTTTTTTTTTTTTTTTTTTTTTTTTTTTTTTTTTTTTAGTTTAGGGGTAAAAGACCTAGAGTTCTGAAACTTTGCTAGAGGCAACAGTGGAACTGTTGCTACCAGCTCAAGGCCAACCTAGACAGCATCTCTTATCAACTCTGTAATTGATAGCAGGCTTTACAGATAAGTGATTTCAGCAATGCACTCTTGCTGAGAACTTCCAGTTAGAATTGATTGATCAATGGGTGCTAAACTTCAAAAATCATTATTAAAAAATATTCTGCCCAACAGCTCCATATTGATACGTTGAGGCAAAGCCCCATTCATCTGGCATCAATTACAGTTCTGCTCAGCCTGGAGGGATGCCTGACTTCCCACACTTGACATTCCTCTCCCCTCCCCCAGACCCTAGAGCCTTCCCTTATCCTATTACTGAGCATTAGCGCCAGGTTCTCTATCTGACAGCACAAGGACAACACCCAATGTCAAGAGGAGCACTATCTGACCCAAGATATAATGGAACTTCAGAAGGTGGCTGGCTTTCCCAGAATTTCCCACTAGAGGAGGGGGGATGCACCTGGGGTGCTGGAAGCATGCGTGCTAGGGTCCTCCTGGAGCCCTCCTCCTCCAGAGAAGTCCAGTGATCTCCAAAAACAGGGCACACAGACCCTGCAAGATGCGCCCCCTACTTGGAGAGAGACAGAGCCGCCCAAAGACCTTCAAGGACAGAACCCGAGTTCACCAGTCAATGAACGCCGGGAGCATCCTCAGACCCTCTGCAGCCAATGCTGGTGTGAAGGTGGAGTCAGTTCTTTCTTGGAAGTTTATTACCAGTGGCGGCTGCGACGTCCATGTTTGCAGAGGAAGGGAGGCCTTCCTCTTCCCAAGTGGATCCTACATCCCGTTCCACTCACTCCACTCAGGAGAATCAAAAAAGAGGAAGATAGGGCTTTCTGCCTTCCTTTTCCCAGCTTTTCTTTCTGGGCTGTCTCACTCGGGCTTTTGCTGAACCATACACCCCAGAACCATCCAAAAGCACAAGGGTTCTGTGCTGTGGGGGAGTCTCCAGGTGCAGTTATATATAGTGTGGGCCAGCACACCCACTCCCGTTACTCATGCAGTTTGGCCCTGGTTGAATGCATGAACAATCTCTTCCAGGCACTCCCTGTTTTCACTTCCCGCTGCCCACAGGGCCCCTCCTCTGTCTGACCCTTGGGGGTCAACATCCTTTCTAGCTAATCCACCCCACTTCCTCCCTCAGGCCGGGCTGGAGGCTGTTTTTTAACTTCAGGGGTTCCTGGAGAAGAGCTTCCTCTGCCCCTTCACGATCACATCAAACACACTGGATTCAGGGTCTTGAGATTTGAAAATTTGAAAGCAGAAAGATCAGTGTGAGTCCAAACCGTGGGAAGGAACATGATGAAAGAGGCTGGACTTGAAATATCCACCAGCTAAGGTGGGCAAAGGGCCGCCTCAAACAGGGAGAAATGGGAGCACCTTGCATTCTGGGTGCCCTGGACAACAGCCTGAGCAGCTGGAGGAGGGGCTCAGGGGTGTCTGAGGGGCTCTGGCGAGAGTTCGTGCAAGTAGCATACTCAGACAGGGTGGGCGCTGCACAGGTGACGGAGCTGGGCCTCTCATTTTGAGAGCCCCCTAGCTGGGTCTGTGACCTGGGGCCAGCCCCAACCACTCGGAAGGTCTGTTTCCTCCCTGTAAAATGCAGGTAATTATATTAAATAACTAACTGCAGAGTCACTGTAAGGATTGGAAATATTTGCACAGTGCCTGCCTGAATGATGGTATTGGGAGGAGACCTGTGTACCTGAGTTCCTCTGACCTGATATTTCCATGGGAGCTGGGGGGCAGCTGATGAGGAAGAAGCTTCTGCCCCACCAGCCCAATTCTGTACCGAGCAATGCAGCCTGAGCCTCCGAGTGACCACCCTCCTGAGCAGTCATAATTCACTGGGACAGAAACACGAAACGGTTTTTTCTCGAAGTATGGCTTTAACCATGCTCTCTTAAATCTCCCTGTCTTGATCTTTAATGATCCCTTGGGAAGATTTTATTACTTTTTACTTTTATTTGTTAAAATCTAACAGTATTTATTTGAAAACTAAGAATGCAAAAAGTCGATTCGCTGTAAAACCTCAAACATAGTTTAAATCTTATCCCTTTTATTCCCTTCCCTAAAGGTTTAAACTGGGACCCTATCTACCAGCCATGGAGGAGGAGGGACACTTTGCCTTGCAGATACCCCTTCTCGCCTCCCTCTCTAAGGCAGGCTCCTGCTGTGTGTGTGTTAGACTGGGGTGTGGAGGAAAGAGAGGGAAAGGGACAAGGGTCATTTTACTTACCTGGTAGCCACTGCTGTACTTATCTCTGGTGCTTCTCTGCAGGTCATTTACTGGACTAAGATCCCTTATGTGGCAGGGTCCAACTCATGGACCACATGGGATGCTTTAGAAGGTGCTGGGGGCCATCATACTGCCTTCTTCCTGGGAGATGGGCCGCGGCTGGCCACTTCCACATCCACCTGCCTATCCTGGGCAGCAAGCCCACAGCCCTGTGCTCAGGCGCCCTCACCTGGAAGGCAGTTTTCTCTGTGGTGCACTGGCAAGATGACTAGGGCCTGATCACTTTGCATGGTGCCCACTCTACACCAGGAAAATCCATGCACTCTGGAAGGTGGTGAGATGGCCCCTACTGCCCCTCTCCCAGCCCTGCCACTTCCCCTTAAATTCTTTTTTCTTTCAAATTTGATTCTTAGACATCAAATCAGAAACCAAAGTTCAACTCTCCTTTATTGCATTCCCTGAAACATCTGTCTTCCTTTTTTTTTTTTGAGATGGAGTCTTGCTCTGTTGCCCAGGCTGGAGCGCAGTGGCATGATCTTGGCTCACTGCTAACTTTGCTTCCCAGTTTCAAGCGATTATCCTGCCTTAGCCTCCTGAGTGGCTGGGACTACAGGAACGCACTACCACGCCCAGCTAATTTTAGTATTTGTAGTAGAGACAGCCTTCACTATCTTGGCCAGGCTGGTCTCTAACTCCTGAGCTCAAGTGATCCAACTACCTTTGCCTCCCAAAGGGCTGGGATTATAGGTGTGAGCCACCATGCCCAGCCTGTCTTCCTTTTCAGAAATTATTTAACCTACAATTATTTATTATGTAATTTATAAGACATTCAAGGACTGGGTGTGGTGGCTCACACCTGTAATCCCAGCACTTTGGGAAGCCGAGGTGGGTGAATTACCTGAGGTCAGGAGTTCGAGACCAGCTTGGCCAACATAGTGAAAACCCTGTCTCCACTAAAGATATGAAAATTAGTCTGTAATCCCAGCTATCTGAGAGGCTGAGGCTGGAGAATTGCTTGAACCTAGGAGGCAGAGGTTGCAGTGAGCAGAGATCGTGCCACGGCACTCCAGCCTGGGCAACACAGCAAGACTCCGTCTCAAAAAAAAGACATTCAAAATTACACAGTGTAATAGCATACCACCCATCATAAGAAACAAACATCTTCTACAGTTGGTTCTTTGTATTCATTTGTATAATACTACATCTGAACTGTGTTTGTAGTGATTGTTTATTTGCATATGAAAGAAACCCAACTCTGACTGGACTAGTAAAAAGAAAGGAAGTATTGGCTATGTAATTAAGCCACAGAAAGGGGAGGTAGACTTTTTTCTTCTTTTCAATTTTGTTTTGTTTTGTTTTGAACCTTTAATGATAATATATATGCATACGTTGGGCTATAGAACACCGTGTTTGGTTTGACTTTGGGTCAAGGGTTGGGGATGTGCATGGCAGCACTAGTGAGCAGGGTCTACATCAACAAAGATACACGTGGTCATAAAGCAAGAAACTGGTGCCCGGCATGGTCAACTTTCATTTCCTCATCACTCAGTAGCATGTTGGGGTCCCCACGGCTGATGTGGGACAGATGTCCAGACTCTGCGCATTGCAGGGTGTCCTCTAACACATCCAGCTCCAGCAGCATGTGGTGCATCTCCCTTGGAAATTTCTCATAATGCTCATACCCCTGAATCAGCCCTCTGGAAACCTCAAGCAGGTCCAAGGTCTTGGCTGCTTCCAGGAGTGCTGCCCACTCCACCCTGGATAGCATACACAGGTGTTGAACTTTGTAGGGTTGATGTGGACCTCGGTGTAGTGGGGAGGTGGAGGGGGAAGCCACAGGGCCCCATCGCCTGCACATACGAGCTCAGCTGATTGTGGGGTGAGCAGTTTCAAGTCATCCCATGAGCTCTTGCCAGGCCAGAAGTGGAACGGTCCTCTTTTCTCTTCTGAGCTTCTGTTGGCCTGTTGGCTTCATTCCTTTGGGCTGTGGATCCCCAATATATTGGATCCATTGGGACAGGTCTTTTCAGCCTCATCGCTAGATAGGGCGTGTGCCCTCCACCAGCTCCAGACAGAAAAATGCAGGGGAAGTCATATGCCTATCATTGAATCAATTATTGTGCGTAGGGGGACCGGGTATTGCATTAGGCTGAGCCTGGTTTTTTAGGGTTAGGTATTTTATTTTTAGAAAAATTGAGAGAGAATGCTTGGTACTACTTAGTATCCACTGTATAGATCCACTCAATTCTTTAAAATGCTTCATTGTATTCTGCTTCAGGGCTGTGCTGTTATTTGGCCAATCTCTATTAATGGATATTAAAGGTGTCTCCATATGGAATCAATCTAGCGTCCCATCAATGGTGGGTTGGATGAAGAAAATGTGGAACATGCACACCATGGAATACTATGCAGCCATAAAAAAGAACAAAATCATGTCCTTTATAGCAACTGGCAGCTGGAGGCCATTGTCCTAAGCAAATTAACACAGAAACAGAAAACCAAATGTCATATGTCCTTACTTATAAGTGGAAGCTAAACTTTGGGTATACATGGACATAAAGATGGGAACAATAGACCCTGGGGACTTCAAAATGGAGAAGGGAGGGGAGCAAGGGCTGAAAAACTTCCTAATGGATACTGTGTTCACTATTCAGGTGATGGGTTCAACAGAAGCCCAAACCCCAGCGTCACACAATATACTCTTGTAACAAACCTGCATGTGTACCCTCTGAATCTAAAATAAAAAAAAAATTTAAATAAGAACTTAAATGGACTGGGTGTGGTGGCTCACCCTGTAATCCCAGCACTTTGGGAGGCTGAGGCAGGTGGATCACTTGAAGACAGGAGTTTGAGACCAGCCTGGCCATCATGGTGAAACTCCATTTCTACTAAAAAAGCAAAAATTAACCAGGCATGGTGGTACATGCCTGTCATTCCAGCTACTCAGGAAGCTGAAGCAGGAGCATCATTTGAACCCAGGAGGCGGAGGTTGCAGTCAGCCGAGATCACCCCACTGGGTGACGGAGCAAGACTCTGTATCCAAAAAAGGAAAAAAGAAAAGAAAAGAAATTGTCTCCATTTTTTTCCTGATATGAACAATGCTTTCCATAACATTCTTTTATTTTTGTAAGCATGCGTCCATATTTTTTATAAGACAAAGTTCCAGAGGTGGAATTGCTGCCAAATGGTATGCGGGCGGATCACCAGGTCAGGAGATCGAGACCATCCTGGTTAACATGGTGAAACCTCGTCCCTATTAAAAATACAAAAAAAAAAAAAAAAAAAAAGGAAAGAAAATTAGCCGGGCGTGGTGGCGGGCGCCTATAGTCCCAGCTACTCAGGAGGCTGAGGCAGAAGAATGGCGTGGACCCAGGAGGCGGAGCTTGCAGTGAGCCGAGATTGCGCCACTGCACTCCAGCCTGGGCGACAGAGCGAGACTGTCTTAAAAAAAAAACAAAATTGATATTGCCAGATTACTTTCTAGTTGCACTCTACCAGTAGTTCACAACAGTGTTGGCTTTTCCATACTCCCACCAACATCAACGTATTGGTTAACTTGTGCTGTGTAACAAGCTTCTGAAAACTTAGTAGTTTGAAACCAACAACCACTTATTTGCCCACCATTCCGTGGATCAGCAATTTAGGCAGGGCCCACATGGGATGGCTCACCTATGTTGACCATAGTGCCCCAGTTTTACAGTCAGCTGGAGGTCAGTGACCCCGCTCACATGTCTGGCAGTTGGCTGGCTGTTAGGTGGAGTGATGGAGACAACTAGGTCATTTGTATTTGTCAGTCAGCATGTTGTTGGTGGCCAATGGATTCCTAAGAACTGGAAGATGCAAGTTCCATTGCATCAGTACTTTTCAAGCCTGCATTTGGGTAACATTTGCTAATATCCCTTTGGCCAAAGCAAGCCACTTGGTCAAGCCGGGATCCATGGGGTGGAAAATAAGCTATACCTCTTCATGGGACAAACTGCAAAATATTGTGGTCATTTTTGTAATCTATCATAGCCAGGTTATATCATTTTGTTAATCTTGGTCAATATGACTGGTAAAAAATGAAATAATCTTTTCTTAAATTTTACTATTATGATTGATCATTTTTTCCCAATTTTTATTCATCATTTTAATTTGTTATATAACTTGAGTGTCTGTATTTTTGTTTGGGGTTTTGTTTTGTTTTCCACTAAATTGAAACACCATTTTTGTCATATATTAACTTTCTCATATGTACTTGGATTTGATTTATTCTGCATCCTCTATATTTTTCTGTACCTTATTTGTTAATTCCTGAAAATATTTTCAATAATTTTTTTTTTTTTTTTTTTTTTTTCAGAGAACAGGGTCTTGTTAAGTTGGCCAGGCTGGCCTTGAGCTCCTGGGCTCAAGCAATCCTCTTGCCTCAGCCTTATGGGTAGCTGGGATCACAGGTGCTGCCACCATGCCTGGCTCCTATTTACTATTCTTATTTTAAAATTTCTTTTTCTGGCCGGGCATGGTGGCTCATGCCTGTAATCCCAGCACTTTGGGAGGCCAAGGTGGGTGGATCACCTGAGGTCATGGGTTTCAGACCAGCCTGGCCAACGTGGTGAAATCCTGTCTCTCCCAAAAATACAAAAATTAATGGGGCACGGTGGAAGACGCCTGGTCACAGCTACTTGGGAGGCTGAGGCAGGAGAATTGCTTGAACCTTGGAGGTGGAGGTTGCAGTGAGCTGAGATCATGCCACTGTACTCCAGCCTGGGCAACAGAACAAGACTCTGTACCCCTCTCCCTAAATTTATTTTTCTATTAATTAACTTTTATTATTCTATTTAAAGTTAAAATCATACTTATCCAGTTTGAAAAGAATTGGAATTTAAATTGGAATGATAGTACATTTGTAGCTTACTTTCGGTAAAATACATATTTTTATGATTCATTCCCATCTCATATTTCCTAGCCTGGTCTAGAGATTCAATGCAATCCCTATTAGAATGCCAATTGCTTTTTCTTGCAGAAAAGACAGCTTGATCCTAAAATTCATATAGAAATACAAGGGTCCTCAAATAGCCAACACAGTCTTGAAAAAAAAAGTTGGAGGATTTCTGTTTCCTGAGTTCAAAACTTAATACAAAGCCACTGTCTGATACTTACAACTCAACAATAAAAGGACAAATAACTCAGTTTAAAAATGGGCAAAGATTTTGAATAGACTATTTTTTATACTGTCTTTGTCTGGTTTTTGGATCAGGGTAATATTAGTTTCATAAAATGAATTGGGAAGTCTTTTCTATTTTTTGGAGGAGATTGTGTAGAATTGGTGTTACTTCCTTTTGGATTGTTTGAGAGAATTTTCCTGTGAAGCCATCTGTGCCTGGAGATTTCCTTTTTGGGAGGTTTTTAAATTATAGATTCAATTTCTTCAACAGTCATAGGATTATTCAAATAATCTCTTTTATATTGAATGGTATTTTGTGATTTTCAAATAAGTGGTCTATTTGTTCTAAGTTGGTAAATTTATGGTTATAGAATTATTCATAGTATTCACTTACTATCCTATTGATATCTGCAGTGTCTGCAGTGATATTCTGTTTCATTCCTGATATAGTAATTCGTATCTTCTCTCTTTCTTTGTCAGTCTTGCTAGCAGTTTGTAACTTTTATAGAGTTTTTCAAGGACCCAGTTTTTGCTTCATTGGTTTTCTCCATTGTTTTTCTGGTTTCAATTTTATTGATTTCTTGTTTTTCCCTGCCCCCACCACACTTCCTTCCTTCGTTTCTTCCTTTCTTCCTTTCTTCCTTCCTTCTTCTTGCTCTGTCACCCAGGCTGGAGTGCAGTGGCACAATCATAGCTCACTGCAACCTTGAACTCCTGGGCTCAAGGGATTCTCCCACCTCAGCCTCCCAAGTAGCTGGGACTACAGGCAAATACCTCAAAAAAAAAAAAATCATTCTACCATAAAGACTCATGCACACAAATGTTCATTATGCACTATTCACAATAGCAAATACATGGAACCAACTTAAATGCCCATCAGTGACAGATTGGATAAAGAAAACTTGGTACATATACAACAGGGAATGCTATGCAGCCATAAAAAAGAATATCATGTGGTTTTGTAGGAACATGAATGGAGCTGGAGGCTATTATCCTCAGCAAACTAATATGGGAACAGAAAACCAAATACTGCATATTCTCACTTAAAAGCTAAATAATGAGAATTCACGAACACAAAGAAATAAACAACAGACACTGAGGTTTACTTCAGGGTTGAGGGTGAAAGGTAGGAGAGGAGCAGAAAAGATAACTATAGGGCTTAATACTTGTGTGATGAAATAATCTGTACAACAAACCCCTGTGACGTGAGTTTACCTGTGTAACAAACCTGCACATGTACCCCTGAACCTAAAATGAAAAAAATTAGCTTGTGACTTCGCTAGCTCACTTATTAGTTCTAATAGCCTTATTGGTAGATTGAGATTTTCTTTGTAGACCCATATGTCATCTGTGAATAAAGACAGTTTTAATTCATCTTTCCACATTTATATGCCCTCCTTTTTTTCTTGTCTTACTGAGCAGGTGAGGGCTTTCTGTACAGTCTCAAAAAGGAGAAACACCCAAGAGTCTTCCTTCTTTTTCTGGTGACATGACTCATTGGCAAGTCATTTCCCAAGAGGATGAAAGTACATTTTTAATTACTAGACTCTGCCTCCATGACACTCACCTTTGGAGGCAATCAAACCACCTTAATTTGAGAAGGGAGTAGAGTGAACTTTGGTAGTGTGAGAACTGGAAAAGTGAGTGACTCAACACTTGTAGTGGCTCATCTCCCAGAATGAATGCCCAGTGATTATGGGTCCCTGATAGACTCTAAACATGTCTTCGGGGAAGCTGGGCTCAGAGAAGAATGGACATTCATTGAACTGAGAGGATAGGGCTCTTAGGCTACAACATGGCAAATATGGTGAGAAAGTCTTTGCATCATGTGTGGCTCTGAGGAAATGGAGGCATACAGGGGCAACATCTAACTTCAGAAGTCCTGGTCAACCAGTGCTGGGAGATGGGCCTTTGCTTTGGACAGAGGGAAGACTGTGTGATGGCAGTCCTGGGTGGCAGAGATATGGCAATGCCAGTGGCAATGGTTTGAGAGACACCAGGGCTGTTGGAGTCCTGGTCCTGGATCTACTTGGCAGTGAATGTTTGAAGGATCTTTGTTTGGACTCCATGTGACTCTGAAATTCTTGAATGATCCAGAAGAGGATAAGAGAGAGCCCCCAGGGGGGTGAAAATGTACTTCCTGCTGGTCACACATTTGGGGGTTCAAATCAGTTTTAACTCAATTGTGGGAAATGAAATAAATAAAAAGCAGAACCATTAAATGTTTTGAGAAGGAAACGATGGACATGTAAAGTGCATGGTGAGCCACTGTATACTGGTGTGTACTATTCTCACAGGTCAAGGGAAGAAAAGGTGTGCACAAGCATGGAGGCTGGAGCAGGTAAAGCCTGTACTGGAAGGACAAGTTCATTGGCCTGTTCAGAGTGGAGAACCCAAGGCTCTGGGGCCACCAGAGGGGGGGCACTTGAACAATGCTTCTGCAGAGGACTTTTCCTACAATGAGTTAAAAAGAATTCCAAGATCTGGAAATATTTCCACTTCTTTTTCTTATCAGACTAAAATCCATTTTAGTAGGTATTTCTTGAAGTTATTAAGGGAATAGACTTATTGTTTAAGGAGAGGGTGGCAGCTCCATTTACCAGGGAGAACCTATTTAAGAACCCACAGTCTTGGGCTCTTTCCAAGGCATTGTAAATTTACTTTACAGTGTCTGATTTACTTTAAAGCTTCTTGTTATTGCAGTTTAAAACAAAATTTATCCTGCACACATCCTGTTTAAAACAGAATTTTCTCCTCTGTTAGGCAGAGATAAAGAATGCAAGAACGTGTGCTTTATAGCATTGATTGCACCTTGATATTAGGTGAAAATGGGCCCTGATGCTTTAAATTATCACGTTGATGGCTGAAGGGAAACCAAATCAATATGCATTTTAAAATGTAATTTCGTTATGTCTTAATTTAGTTAGGGTGGTAGTTCTAACAAATCTAAATGGAAGAAAAATTCATTTCGTCTCCTCCTTTTCCTCTTGCTCCTTCACTTTCTTCACCGTCGTGTTCCTCTTTAGAAGTGTGACATGTACACATTTTTATGTATAGCATTATGGTACTCCTCCAACATTTAGATCCTATTTTCTTTTGGAAGACAGCAGTATGCTCCCCAGGCTGCGTGGCACGCTGGTGGATCACACCTGTCCCTGTCTGGCACAGAATCACTAGTAGCTAGAGCAGCTCTCCCTTGCTGAGCAGCCTGGGGTAACTGGGACCTTCTTGTGCAGCACTTTTATTTCCTTTTGCCAACTCACAGCAGATTTGCCTCTTGCATATAGTGAGCAAAGCCCTCAGAAGTGTTGTATGTGCTACCCCATGTCATGCAAAGAAGGAGGCAGCAGGCTCCATGCACTGTGCATGCCTTTCTCTCTTTGATAGGGCTCAGGTATTTGGCCCACATCTTTATAGTTTCCAAGACTGCTAGTGGAACAGGAGTCATGCTTTTCAGCTTATGACCTCTGAAAGAAACACATCTCATATATGCTTGCTTTGGAGATTGAGCTGGTTGACAGTGGTTGACATTGACAAAAAAGTCAAAAATCTACAAGAATAATATTTTACTGCAAGTCTCAAGGAGTTTTGACACAGATAGGCCTTGACTATGGCCCACGGAAGTGTCATGAGAACTAGGTTTGCTTGCTTTTTAGGTAATCCCCTGTCATTTCTGGATAATCTCCAGGAAAATGCCAATTTCTTGCTGAGGATGAGCAGCCTTCTTGGTCTGAAAATAGTGCTTCTGCCTCAGGGCAACTTCCTTCACCTGCCCTCACAGATGCCCCCAGTGCTTTATGCTGCCTTCTCCTAAGCTCATCAGCATCCTGCCCTTATCTGGGACTCCTCTGTGACTTTGACATGGGAAGGTCCTTCCACTGCTCTGGGCATCACACCCACTGGTCATCACATCCACTGGGTATCACACCGACTGGTCAGTTGCTAGGGAAGGTTCTGGTTGTAGACCTTGGAACTGGCCTTGTTTTATGGTAACTCTGTGACTTCAGGGTAGAGACTACGTGTCCCATATTGGTTCCCTTTAAAACAGTCAACCAGAATTGTGTCACTTACTGTTTCAAAACTTGTGTTTCTTGTAGAACCTAGGCCTCAGTTGTGGTTTGAATGCTTCTATATTCAGATGACTTTTCAGGCAAAAAGATTGGCACTTCATTGATGACTGGTCAATTCTTCCTAGCTAGACCACCAGTCCTGCTCATCCTCTAGGCTCTCTTTGACTCAATTCCCCCAACAATTGTCAATCAAGCTCTCTTCTTCCCCTCTATCTATCTCTCTATCCCAGCTTTGGTGTTCTACAATATTTAAATGTTCTAATTTACAGTTTTTGTGACACTTTGGTTCCATGTAACAGAAAATCCAACTGTAATTTGCTTAAGTAACCATGATCTTTTTAACTCACACAACTAAAATGTTTACAAGTAAGACATATTTCAAGCATGGCTGGATCTAGGGACTCAACAATATTCTCAGAACCAAATTTTTCTCCTTTTCTTTTTATAAATTTTGCCTCTGGTTCCTTAGAGGTGAATCCATTTTTAGATACCACGTGGAGGCAAGATGACTGGAGAAGCTCTAATACCCACATGGCAAGAGGTACCTACATGGCGTGGTCCCCATTCCACTAATGGCATCTTAAGTTGGCTGCTTCTTGTGCAAAACCCAGTCTCTGTTGGGTAAATACTGTCAGTTCAAGATTTCCTCCTTGGTTTTCTCCCCAGGGGCTCTGGAAGTCATGGTGCATGGGGGCGGGGAAGTGGCTTCTCTCTTGGTGTCTTCATGGGCTTCCATCCCTGCTCAGTCTTCTGATGAAACATTTGCCTCCCCTTCTGCTCTCCAAGTAGGTATCAGTCATTTTTGTCCCAACTTCAAGGTGTCCTCACTCAGCTACTTCCATCTTTCTGTGGCAGAAGAGTTTTTGGTCACCCTGCTGTTTCCTGTGGGGACTGCCTGAGCCTTTAAAACAAAACAAAACAAAACAAAAAAACACTGGCTAGGGGCAGTGGCTCACGCCTGTAATTCCAGCACTTTGGGAGGCTAAGGCAGGCAGATCACCTGAGGTCAGGAGTTCCAGACCAGCCTGGCCAACATGGCAAAACCCTGTCTCTACTAAAAATACAAAAATTAGCTGGGCATGGTGGGCACACCTGTAATCCCAGCTACTCAGGAGGCTGAGGCAGGAGAATCACTTGAACCCAGAAGGTGGAGGCTGCAGTGAGCCGGGATTGTGCCACTGCACTCCAGCCTGGGTGACAAGAAAGAAACTGCGTCTCAAAAAAAAAAACAAAACCTAAACATACTTGCTATCATTTCTAGCCTAACATTTTAAATATAAATTGAGTCTCAGATTAGCTTACTCACATATTTCCAGCCCTGTGTTGGTGTTTCTAACTCCTTCTCACAAGGGTTTTGACAAGGTTGAGCAGGGACCAAGGAGTAAGCTTTGATCATAAGTATTGAAAACCTTCTCCTTTGTCTAGCTGGTTAGATTAAAAAAAAAAATCACCTATTGCTTAAAAAAAGAGCTGCATTCCTTTCTGCGCCCTCTCTAACTCTGTAAAGCATATTCGTTCTCTGCTTGAGTCTCCTAGGCTTTGCTCTTGCTGGTCACAGGCAAATATCTGGAATTCTAATACACACAGCAAACAGCAACAGTTACAAAACATTTTCTTTCTTAAGTTTCTCTGAATCCATGGCTTTCAAGACTGTTCTCTGTGTTTTAAACTTGAAAGAGTACTGTGAGAGATGGAGAAACCAAGAATTGGACCCTCCATTGACTCAGAGGCTCCTGCTGAGATGTTAGGGAGAACAAACACTGGGAAATGAGGCAGGGTGGGAAAGGGTGCGGTGGAGGACATGTATTGGTTTAAGTGGTCCAAATTTTAACTTATTTCTATTATGCCTAACAGCTCTTGTATCCTGAAATCATATATAATAAAATGCTGTAATGACCATCACAGGATGATCTTACAAAGGACATAACTAGTAGAGTTTAGGAGCATTGGTGGAAAGGAGGGAGGAAATATACATATTCTCCCAACATCTCAGGTTGAATCAGGGGGTAGTGAGTGTTATGTCTCGGATGTGATATGCTGAGATGACAGTGAGGGTATTTGTGAAGCTCAAGCTTCATGGTGTTAGTTCTGAACAGGAAGAAGGAAGGAGGTGCTACGGCAGTGGTTCCAGCCTCTGGGTACATCACCCTGGGGGTACTTAACAAAAATACACTGGGCCTCCTGAGCCAGAATCTCTGGGGTTGGTGATAAGCTTCCAGGGTTTTTTTTTTTGAGATGGAGCCTCACTCTCTTGCCCAGGCTGGAGTGCACTGGTGCAAGCTTGGCTCACTGCAACCTCCAGCTCCCAGGTTCAGGTGATTATCCTGCCTCAGCCTCCCGAACGGCCGGAATTACAGGCATGCGCTGCCACACCCGGCTAATTTTTGTATTTTTATTAGAGACAGGGTTTCACCATGTTAGCCAGGCCGGCCTCAAACTCCTGACCTCAAGTGATCCGCCAGCCTTGACCTCCCAAAATGCTGAGATTATAGGCGTGAGCCACTGCGCCTGGCCATAGGGAATTTTATTGTAGCCAGCCTAGTACAAGTCAAGTATGTTTGGGGAACACTGTGTTAGATCAGGGAAGAATCAACAAAATATAAAATGGCAGCAGGATCCCCTGGTAGTCTGGTTTTAAGAGACTACACTGGCAAGTGCTCTGATATGAATAGTGCTAGATAAGAAAGAATACTGAGCTGAAAGAATTTTAATGATTTATATGTGGAGGAGAAGATGTTTTCTTTGTAAAGTTGTCAAAGCTACCATATTTGGAACTCTTTAGAAATGATTGGCTGATAAGAGACCCTGATGTGCGAAACAAACCATTGGGGAAAGATGCTAAACTGTTTTTCTTCTATTGATTGAACCTAATTAAAATGATGTCTTAACATTAAGCTATATTCCACTTGACAAGCTATGAATAATTTTATCTGCCTTGCTCTCTTCTAACCAGGCTAACATTAAGAGAGGCCAGTATTGAAGGCTGCATCATTAAAAATCCTGTCCAGGTAGGAGAAGTCTCTGGAGCAAGCCCTATACATCATAAGACTGCTCTGTTTCTGTGTGGTAGGATAGAGCAAGGAAAGCCTGGTCTTCATCATTTCCCATGGATTTTAGGACTCCTTTCGCAGCTGCATTCAGATACTCACAAAGTAAGCCTTTGATTAGGAAGGCGGAGAAACAGAGATGCTTAAATGGAACTGGGCAAACTAAAGTGAGCACGTAGCTTAGTTTGTATTCCCTTTCCTTTTGTTCTCTTCGATAGTGTTTGTTCTTTCTTATCTGAAAGCATTTTATAGTCTACTTAAAAAAAATCTCAGGTATAAATTTATAGAGCTTGGATTTTAGGATTTATATAATCTCTGCTTTGCAGAACATTGAGGTGCTTTTAACAACTGAAATCTTTCAAGTCATATGCCAGGTTTTTGTGTATGTAAGGTTTTCTATGGAAGAAGATTCAAATATTTCCTTAGATTTTCAAAGGAGTCTTTGGCTTCAAAATGATAAAGAGCTAAGCAGAAGTCTTGATGCTAAGTCAACAGTTCTCTTTGGGAATTTGACAGTGCTAATCGGTAGTTTCTGTAGATTACAAGATGCCCCACATCTGAACAATAGAAAAAAATCTAAGGTCATCAGATGAGACCCTTGAGGGGCGGTCCTCCTTGCATCTGGTCTGAGGGCGGTAGCAACTGGTTCCTCTCTCGATAATGCTTTTCTTGTTTGTTTTGAAATGTGGGTTGCTAGAGAGATTAACTGAACTAGGAGAGGTTCTCAGAGATGTGGCAGTGCAGAGAGGGCTCATGACTTAGATAACTCTTTAGCAAAGTGCTGTACTGGGCCAAACTTGGCATCACCTGGTGCAGTCTTGTCCAGGAGGCATGCACCTGAGCTCTGATGAACAATCCTCTGTAAGACTCTATTCTTCTTGCTTTGGGTCTCCTTGCAACCCCAGGGAGCCTGCTCAGAGAGTCTGTCATGGTCATGGCATAATAATTGATTTTAAACCGGGCATAGTAGTGTGCGCCTATAGTACCAGCTATTTAGGAGGCCAAGGTGAGAGGATCACTTGAGGCCAGGAGTTTGAGTCCAGCCTGGGCAGCATATCGAGATCTTATCTCTAAAACAACAAAAAAATTTAACTTTATAAAAAACTATATATTTTATCCTCTGTGACTAAAAATTTATTCAGAATAGGCTTCTATCTTACTCCTTAATATACTTGAATGTCAATAGTTATTTCAAGAGGAAGAGAGGGCAAAAGTAAACATTCTTGAGCATTAGTATATCTGAAGCTTTCCTGTAGTAACATTCCATCCACAGACAAGTCTGTAAAGTAAGGCCATGCCAATTTATAGATGTGAAAAATGAGCGCTCCTCTAGCAATTCCGCCTCAGCAACGGTTTCTCTAATCCTTTCCACTCTGCTGTCTTCTCTGACCTAAAGCAAACCCATTTCTTAGGCTGACCTTCTTCCTTTTAAGTGAATGAACAATTTCTGTCCTCTTCATGGCCAGCTATAAAGAAAAAAGTTGCCTTGACTTTCTGTCTTCAGACTCTCATTTCCTTTCTCTCCTCATCATTGCTTCTGAAACACCCCAGAAACTCCTACTTGTCAACTTATCCTGAATTCCAGAGAACTGATGCGAGTTGGAAAGGAATGGTGGGTTTGAGAAGGCTGCAGAAGGCTGGGAACTATTAAAAGGATGGAAGTGGCAGCCACGGTACAGACTGGGTCAAACCAAGAGGGGCCCGTCCCTGTGAGAGGGTCAAGCTTTCACAGAAGCACAGGTGAGTGCAGAGGTGCAAGCTGTGAGTTGTTGCAAGAAAAGCAAACATGCATGTGTAGAAGGCAAATGCACTGGAAACATTGTCTCTGCTGAATGTGCTTATGATCAGTGAGAGCCTGCATGGCTCTTGGAGCACTGGAAACAGTTCCCCTGACAGCTGCCTGGTAGTTTTTGTTCTTCAAACTGCACATCAAATTGTTCTTTGACTGGTCTCATGGATTTTATTCCTACACAGGTGCAGACTAATATGCAGCCACAGACTCGAAGGGACCTTGTATGCAATTTCTGGAGCTCTTTCTGTCACATCATCCTTTCTGCCACTCTGCTCACAAATTCTAGTTGCCTCAGTCTCCCAAACTCCAACTTCTGTTTCCTGAACTCAGCAGAACTGCTGCACTATGCTTGCAGTCTCCTTTCACAAGTCTTTATAGTCTTGTACACTAGCTGATATATTGTGTATTATTTGTTTATTTTCTGATATTGTACAGCTATAGTAGGTCCTCAATGTGTTAAATTAATACACGAATGCATCAACAGAAGGGTTAGGTTAGTTGCTGTTTTTACTATTTTATTTCAGTTTAGTTTTATTTCATTTTACTATTTTATTTTATTTTATGGAGATAAGATCTCACTCTGTCACCCAGGCTGGAGTGCAGTGGCACCATCAAGGCTCACTGCAACTTCAACCTCCCAAGCTCAGCCTCCTGAGTAGCTAGGACCACAGGTGTGCCACCATGCCCAGCTAACTTTTTATATTATTTGAAGAGATGGGATTTCACCATGTTGCCCAGGCTGGTCTCAAACTCCTGGGCTCAAGTGAGCCTCCCTCCTTGGCCTCCCAAAGTGCTGGTATTACAGGTGTGAGCCACCACTCCTGGCTTTCAGCTGGTTTTTATTCAGATTGTTTGGAGGAGGTTGAGTATGGTGCAACCTCAGATGAAGACTCCAAATTCTCTTTCCCTTACCCTCTTTTCTGGGACCCACAGTCCACCCACATACTATTGATGTTCTGAATGCCAAACCAGACTAATTATCATCTTCCTTCTATTCTCAAGTCTGCCTTCCTTAGATATTCCTTGTCTGGAAAATAATACTATATACATGTTTTACTTTATTCGTGGTAAATTACTTGCTGTCCTGAACTTACTCTTTCAACCACAATATTAATTGAAAATTTTTTGCATCTCCTATGTGCCAGCCACTGTCCTAGGAGCTGGGCTAATAAAAGCACTGCCCTCTAAGAGCTTACATTTCAGACAGGGAGACATGCAGGCATGCAGGTGCTACTACACTGTAATAAATCACAACAGAGGCAGAAAACAAGATGCTCGGAGACTTAACAGGAAGGTAAGGTCTCCCTGTTTCACCCATGTCTCTGACTCTTCCCCAACCGCTGTCTCTAGACTTCGAGAACTCCCATTCATTCTCTGTTATTCAGCACAGATATCTCTCGGGCATAGTTCAAAGTCCCTGGCTTTATGTTGCTCCAGTGTGTTTATACAGCTACCATAAGACTTACTGCTTGTAAGGCTAGGATCATGGTTTTTTGTGCCTCTTTAGTCAAATCAAAAGCATAGCTCCTGGCACATCATAGGTGCCGAAAGAATCAAAAAGCCAATGTGATATGTCATTTTCCTCATGCAAGGCCCAAATCTCACACCGCTGTATAGATATTTTGTGGGGTTTGGTGACAGGAGTACTGGTGGTGGTTATATACCGTATGGTATCACTAGAGCGTGGGATTTTTTTTCCATAGGTTATTGGGGTACAGGTGGTATTTGGTTACAAGAGTAAGTTCTTTAGTTGTGCTTTGTGAGATTTTGGTGCAGCCATCACCAGAGCAGTATACACTGCATGCTATTTGTAGTATTTTATCTTTTGCCCTCCCTCATCCTTCCCCCCAAGTCCCCAAAGTCCATTGTGTCATTCTTATGTCTTTGAGTCCTCATAGCTTAGCTCCCACATATCAGTGAGAATATACGATGTTTGGTTTTCCATTCCTGAGTTACTTCACCTAGAATAATAGTCTCCAGGCTGGGCACTATGGCTCACGCCTGTAATCCCAGCACTTTGGAAGGTTGAGGCGGGTGGATCACCTGAGGTCAGGAGTTCAAGACCAGTCTGGCCAACATGGTGAAATCCCGTCTCTACTAAAAATACAAAAAAACCCCAAAAAACCCCAAACAACAACAACAAAAAAAACATTAGCTGGGCGTGGTTGTACATGCCTGTAATCCCAGCTACTCGGGAAGCTGAGGCAGGAGAATCACTTGAACCTAGGAGGCAGAGGTTGCAGTGAGCCAAAATTGTGCCACTGTACTTCAGCCTGGGCAACCTAGTGAGACTATGTCTCAAAAAAAAAAAAAAAAAAGAAAAAAGAACAATAGTCTTCAATCTCATCCAGTTCGCTGGAAATGCCATTAGTTCATTTCTTTTTATGGCTGAGTAGTATTCCATCATATATATATATATGTCTATCTCACAGTTTCTTTATCCACTCATTGATTGATGGGCATTTAGGTTGGTTCCATGATTTTGCAATTGCAAATTGTGCTGCTATAAACATGAGTGTGCAATGACTTCTTTTCTTCTAGGTAGATACCCAATAGTGGGATTGCTGGATCCAGTGGTAGTTCTACTTTTAGTCCTTTGAGGAATCTCCACACTGTTTTCCATAGTGGCTGTAGTAGTTTACATTCCCATCAGCAGTGTAGAAGTGTTCCCTGATAGCTGCATCCATGCCAACATCTACTGTTTTTTGATTTTTTGATTATGGCCATTCTTGCAGGGGTAAGGTAGTATTGCATTGTGGTTTTGATTTGTGTTTCCCTGATCATTCATGATATTGAGCATTTTTCCATATGCTTGTTGGCCATTTGTATATCTTCTTTTGAGAATTGTCTATTCATGTCCTTAGCCCACTTTTTGATGGGATTGTTTGTTTGTTTTTCTTACTGATTTGTTTGAGTTCATTGTAGATTCTGGATATTAGTCCTTTGTCAGATGTATAAACTGTGAAGATTTTTCTCCCACTCTGTGGGTTGTCTGTTTATTCTGCTGACTGTTCCTTTTGCCATGCAAAAGTTCTTTAGTTTAATTAAGTCCCAACTATTTATCTTTGTTTTTATTGCATTTGCTTTTGGGTTCTTGGTCATGAAATCCTTGCCTAAGCCAACGTCTAGAGGGTTTTTCCAATGTTATCCTCTAGAATTTTTATAGTTTCAGGCCTTAGGTTTAAGTCTTTGATCCATCTTGAGTTGATTTTTGTTTAAGATGAGAGATGAGGATCCAGTTTCATTCTCCTTCGTGTGATTAGCCAATTATCCCAGCACCATTTGTTGAATGGGGTGTCCTTTCCCCCACTTTATGTTTTTGTTTGCTTTGTCGAAGATCAGTTGGTTGTGTTGCAAGTATTTGGGTTTATTTCTGTGTTCTCTTTTCTGTTCCATTGGTCTAGGTGCCTATTTTTTATACCAGTACCATGCTGTTTTGGTGACTGTGGCCTTATAGTATAGTTTGAAGTCAAGTGATGTGATGCCTCCAGAATTGTTCTTTTTGCTTAGTCTTGCTTTGGCTATGTGGGGTCTTTTTTGGTACCATATGAATTTTAGAATTGTTTTTTCTAATGCTGTGAAGACTGTTGGTGGTACTTTGATGGAGATTGCATTGAATTTGTAGATTGCTTTTGGCAGTATGGTCATTTTCACAATATTGATTCTACCCATCCATGAGCATGGGATGTGTTTCCATTTGTTTGTGTCATCTATGATTTCTTTCAGCAGTGTTTTGTAGTTTTCCCGGTAGAGGTCTTTCACCTCCTTGGTTAGGTATATTCCTAAGTATTTAAATTATTTTTGCAGCTATTCTAAAAGGGATTGAGTTCTTGATTTGATTCTCAGCTTGGTTGCTGTTGGTGTATAGCAGGGTTACTGATTTGTGTACATTAATTTTATATCCTGAAACTTTGCTGAATTCATTTGCCAGTTCTGGGAGCTTTTTGGATGAGTCTTTAGGGTTTTCTAGGTATACGATCATATCATCAGTAAACAACAACAGTTTGACTTCCTCTTTACCAATTTGGATGCCCTTGATTTTTTTCTATTGTCTCATTGCTCTGGCTGGGACTTCCAGTACTATGTTAGATAGAAGTGGTGAGAGTGGGCATCCTTGTCTTATGCCAGTTCTCAGGGGGAATGCTTTCAACTTTTCCCCTTTCAGTATAACGTTGGCTGTGGGTTTGTCATAGATTGCTTTTATTACATTGAGGTATGTCTCTTGTATGCTGATTTTGCTGAGAGTTTTAATAATAAAGGGATGCTGTATTTTGTCGAATGCTTTTTCTTCATCTATTGAGATGACTGTGTGTTTTTGTTTTTAATTCTGTTTATGTTGTGTATCATATTTTTTGACTTGCAGATGTTAAACCATTCCTGCATCCCTCGGATGAAACCCACTTGATCATGGTGGACTACCTTTTTGATATGCTGTTGGATTTGGTTAGCTAGTATTTTGTTGAGGATTTTTGCATCTATATTCTACAAGGATATTGGTCTGTAGTTGATTATGTCTTTCCTTGGTTTTGGTATTAGGGTGATATTGGCTTCATAGAATGATTTAGGGAGGAGTCCCTCTTTATTCCATGGAATAGTGTCAATAGGATTTGTAACAATTCTTCTTTGAATGTCTGATAGAATTCAGCTATGAATTCGTCTGGTCCTGGACTCTTTTTTTGTTGGCAATTTTTAAATTACTGTTTCAACCTTATTGCTTGTTATTGGTCTGTTCAGAGTTTCTATATCTTCCTGGTTTAACCTAGGAGGGTTGTATATTTCCAGGAATTTATCCATCTCCTCTAGGTTTTCTAGTTTGTGTGGGGAAAGGTGTTCATAGTAGCCTTGAATAATCTTTTGTACTTCTGTGGTATCAATAGTAATGGTTCTCATTTCATTTCTAATTGAGCTTATTTGGATCTTCTCTCTTCTTTTCTTGAGAATTGTCTATTTTCTTGGTTAATCTCGCTAATGTTCTATCAATTTTATTTATCTTTCAAAGAACCAACCTTTTGTTTCATTTATCTTTTGTAATTTTTTTGGTTTCAGTTTCATTTAATTCTGCTCTGATCTTTTTTATTTATTTTTCTTCTTCTGGGTTTGGGTTTGGGTTTGGTTTGTTCTTGTTTGTTCAGTTCTGTGAGGTGTGACCTTAGATTGTTTATTTGTGCTCTTTCAGACTTTTTGACATAGGTATTTAATGCTATGAACTTTCCTCTTAGCACCGCTTTTGCTGAATCCCAGAGGGTTTGATAGGTTGTGTCGCTATTATCAGTCAGTCCAAAGAATTTTTAAATTTTCACCTTGATTTCATTGTTGACCCAACAATCATTCAGGAGCAGGTTATTTAATTTCCATGTATTTGCATGGTTTTGAGGGCTCCTTTTGGAATTAATTTCCAGTTTTATTCCACTGTGGTCTGAGAGAATACTCAATATAATTTTGGTTTTCTTAAATTTACTGAAATTTGTTTTGTGCCTTATCATATGGTCTTTCTTGGAGAATTTTCCATGTGGTGATGGGTAGTTGCAGATCTTTTTGTAAATGCCCTTTATAAAAGGTTAAAAATGTTCTCTTGTAACCCCAGTTTGCAGATAATTTATATCAGGAATGGATGACAATTTTTGTCAAAGTTTTAAATTTTCAGTATCTGTTGAGATGGTCAGTTTTTAAAAGTTTGATATTATTATGAATTAATTTATTTGCAAATCAACATTAATTGATTTTCAAATGTTAAGCCAGCCTTGTCTAACTAGGCTAAACCACACTTGGTCATGATGTCATTTAATATGTTGTTGAATTCAATTTGCTAAAATTTTGTTTGGAATATTTGCATTCATGTTCATAGGGGATGTTGGTCTGTAGTTTTACTTTTGTGTAAAATCTTTTTCTGATTTTGGTATCAGGACAATACTAGCTTCATATAATAAGTAGTGAAAAATTCACTCTTCTTTCATTTTTGGAGGAATTTGTGTAGAATTTGTATAATTCCTCAAATTTCTTGGTAGAATTCACCAATGAAGATATTTGGTTCTGTAGTTTTTTTGTGGGAAGGTTTTAAAAGCATATTTTCAATTTCTATTAAACATTTAGGGCTTTGTAGGCAATTTATTTCTTCTTGAGTGAGCTTTGCTAATTTGTGTCTTTCAAGAAATTTATCAATTTTATCTAAATTGTCAAATGTATCAGCATAAAGTTGTTTCTAATGTTTTATTATCTTTTTAGTAGAACCTGTAGTATCACCTCTCTCATTTCTGGTATTGGTAATTTGTGTCTTCTTTTTCTTTCTAATCAGTTTGGCTAAATGTTTATCAATTATATTGATGTTAAAGAACCAGCTTTTGATTTCATTGTTTTTTTCTATTGTTTTTCTATTTTTCTATTTTACGGCTTTTTACTTATTTTTTTGTTATTTATTTTCGTGAGCTTACTTTAGGTTTCATTTTCTCTTCTCTTTCTAGCTTCTTAAGGTAAAGGCTAAAACAGAGTTGGGAACTATCTTCTTTTCTAATATAAGCATTAAGTGCTATAAATTTTCTTCTAAGTACTGATTTAATGGTCTTTTGACAAATTTTGATGGGATATATTTTTATTCAGTTAAAATACTAATAAATTTTTGTTTTAAGCATTTAGTACCATAAATTTTCTTCTAAGTACCAATTTAATGGTCTTTTGACAAATTCTGATATAATATATTGTTATTTTTATTCAGTTAAAATACTCATAAATTTTTGTTTTGATTTTTTTGGTTCATGGGATATTTAGAAATGTATTATATAATTTCCAAATATTTGGAGAATATTCCAAAGGTCTTTCTGTCATCGACAGAGGGGCATTCAAATCTCTGACTACAATTGTGAATTTATCTATTTCTCCTTGATGTTACTGTAGTACCTGCTAATCCATGGTTTTACTTCCTGTGGTTTCATTTATCCATTATATAATACAATAAGATATTGAGAAAGACAGAGAGAGAGAGAGAGAGAGAGAGGCTATACTCACAAAACTCTTATTACAGAATGTTGTTATAATTGTTCTATTTTATTATTAGTTATTGTTAATCTCTTACTGTGCTTCATTTACAAATTAAACTTTATCATAGGTACATATACACAGGAAAAATCATACTACATATAGAGTTTGGTACTATCTGTGGTTTTAGGCATCCATTAGGGGGTCTTAGAATGCGTTCTCCATGGATAAAGAGGAACTACTGTCTATCAGTTTGGTTCCGTTTGTTTGTTTGTTTGTTTTGAGACGGGGTCTCACTCTGTCACCCAGGCTAGAGTGCAGTGGCGTGATCTTGGCTCACTGCAACCTCTGCCTCCTGGGCTCAAGCAGTTCTCCTGCCTCAGCCTCCTATGTACCTGGGACTTCAGGTGTGCACCACCATGCTTGGCTAACTTTTTGTAGAGACAAGCTTTTGCCATGTTGCCTAGGCTGGTCTCAAATTCCTGGACTCAAGGAATCTGCCCACCTTGGCCTCCCAAAGTACTGGGATTACAGGTGTGAGCCACCTTGCCCAGCCTGTATATATCATCTATTTTTGATTCATCTATTTTGAAGCAATCTGTTAATAGATGCATATTCATTTAGAATTTTTATGTACCCTTGATGAATAAATTCTTTATTATTATGAAATGGCATTCTTCAGCCCTCATAATATTTTTTGCTCTGAAATCTACTTTTTCTGATATTCATATAAGCCTTTTCAGATTTATTTTTATTATTGTTAGCATGATATCTATATTTCCATCTTTTCATTTTTTAACCTGTTTGTATTTAAAGTGTATATATAAACACACTTTATATTTATATATATATTTATAAATATATATACACTTTATATATATACTTACAAACTTATAAACTGTATATACATTTACTTTATATATATAAAGCGTATATATAAATACACATATATAAAGTGTTTATACACTTTATGTATATATAAATATATATATTTATATGTATTTATATATATTTATATATTTGTATATATTTATAAATATATATATATAAAGTGTATATATATATACACTTTATATTTAAAGTTTGCTTTCTTTTTTTTTTTTTTTTTTTTAAAGTGGTAATAGCTCTTCATTGTTTATTCTGTCCTGGGTACTTGATACACAAGCTTCTTAGAGTCAACCTCGTAGTGGCATTCCCATTTTAATAAACAGAGAGATTGAGGCCCAGAGAGGTTAAGTAATTAGTTCAAGATCATCCAATTTGTTTGAGCAGAAGCAAGATTGAAATCCAGATATGTTTGACTCCAAAACTGTGCTCTTTCCACTCCACCATAAGCTCCTACTTAAGAAGTCTATACCCAGAGAGAGGGCATAGGAGTGGGTGTCTGGGGAAGGTTCCCCAAAGTGGGCAGGAGACTTGGAGAATGAGTTGGAGGAAGGTGGAAAAAGGGGATGCCAAGCCAAGGGAAATACATCAGAGGCCAAGTGCCCTGTGTTTCAGGAAGAGTGAAAAGCCTCACCTGTCCAGGGCCAGGCTGGACCCTCAGCCCTTCAATCTGGTGGTCTTCATGACAACAGGCTCACCCAGGTCTTTAGAAGTGCATTTTCCTGGAATTGGCACAGCAGAGGCATGGCCCATCTCTTTGTCTCTGACAGGTGAGCTGGCTGTTTCCCAGGCTTCCCCCTCTCCCAGATTGCTCACTCTCTGCTCAGGCTGTCTCTTCTCCCAAGAGCAGCAAGAGACTCACTTATCTTTGCAATTTCTTTCTATTTGGAAGTTACTTTCCTCTTTAGCTGCTCGTATGCATGCTTCAAGAAACAGAAATATTTTCTGAGTATTTTCAGTTGCACGGCATCTTCCTATATGGTATGTTATAAGGATCCTTTAGGAGAAGCTGTGGGAGATTTAAGCCATTGCTACTTTACTCCCAAATTCATCACTAGGATTTAAAGATTTTAAGCTCATAACTCATGTTGCCATATGTGAACTGCTCAGAAAATGTTTTCCTAGAGCACTTCTGCAGAGCCATCTTTATTACTCTTATCTGTTTGGTAAGTAGGTTTGTGAACAATAGTTTTGATAAATTCTACCAGCATTTTACCAATTCGAAAGCACCCTTTTTTTTTTTTTCTTTTTTTTTTGAGACAGGGTCTTGATGAGTCACCTAGGTTGGAGCGCTCTCATGGTGCAACCACAGCTTACTGCAGCCTAGACCTCCCAGCTCAACTGATCCTCCCACTTCAGCCTCTCAAGTAGATGGGACCTCAGGTGCACGCCACCACACCCAACTAACTTTTAAAAATTATTATGATTTTTTTTTCTTTTTTTTTTTAACTGAAAGTTTTTTTTTTCCTTTTATTATTATTATTATTATTATTATACTTTAGGCTCTATGGTACATGTGTGCAACGTGCAGGTAAGTTACATATGTATACATGTGCCATGCTGGTGCGCTGCACCCACCAACTCGTCATCTAGCATTAGGTATATCTCCCAATGCTATCCCTCCCCCCTCCCCCCACCCCACAACAGTCCCCGAAGTGTGATGTTCCCCTTCCTGTGTCCATGTGTTCTCATTGTTCAATTCCCACCTATGAGTGAGAATATGCGGTGTTTGGTTTTTTGTTCTTGCGATAGTTTACTGAGAATGATGATTTCCAATTTCATCCATGTCCCTACAAAGGACATGAACTCATCATTTTTTATGGCTGCATAGTATTCCATGGTGTATATGTGCCACATTTTCTTAATCCAGTCTATCATTGTTGGACATTTGGGTTGGTTCCAAGTCTTTGCTATTGTGAATAATGCCGCAATAAACATACGTGTGCATGTGTCTTTATAGCAGCATGATTTATAGTCCTTTGGGTATATACCCAGTAATGGGATGGCTGGGTCAAATGGAATTTCTAGTTCTAGATCCCTGAGGAATCGCCACACTGACTTCCACAAGGGTTGAACTAGTTTACAGTCCCACCAACAGTGTAAAAGTGTTCCTATTTCTCCACATCCTCTCCAGCACCTGTTGTTTCCTGACTTTTTAATGATTGCCATTCTAACTGGTATGAGATGGTATCTCATTGTGGTTTTGATTTGCATTTCTCTGATGGCCAGTGATGGTGAGCATTTTTTCATGTGTTTTTTGGCTGCATAAATGTCTTCTTTTGAGAAGTGTCTGTTCATGTCCTTCGCCCACTTTTTGATGGGGTTGTTTGTTTTTTTCTTGTAAATTTATTGGAGTTCATTGTAGATTCTGGATATTAGCCCTTTGTCAGATGAGTAGGTTGCGAAAATTTTCTCCCATTTTGTAGGTTGCCTGTACACTCTGATGGTAGTTTCCTTTGCTGTGCAGAAGCTCTTTAGTTTAATTAGATCCCATTTGTCAATTTTGGCTTTTGTTGCCATTGCTTTTGGTGTTTTAGACATGAAGTCCTTGCCCATGCCTATGTCCTGAATGGTATTGCCTAGGTTTTCTTCTAGGGTTTTTATGGTTTTAGGTCTAACATTTAAGTCTTTAATCCATCTTGAATTGATTTTTGTATAAGGTGTAAGGAAGGGATCCAGTTTCAGCTTTCTACATACGGCTAGCCAGTTTTCCCAGCACCATTGATTAAATAGGGAATCCTTTCCCCATTTCTTGTTTTTGTCAGGTTTGTCAAAGATCAGATAGTTGTAGATATGTGGCATTATTTCTGACGGCTCTGTTCTGTTCCATTGATCTATATCTCTGTTTTGGTACCAGTACCATGCTGTTTTGGTTACTGTAGCCTTGTAGTATAGTTTGAAGTCAGGTAGCGTGATGCCTCCAGCTTTGTTCTTTTGGCTTAGGATTGACTTGGCGATGCGGGCTCTTTTTTGGTTCCATATGAACTTTAAAGTAGTTTTTTCCAATTCTGTGAAGAAAGTCATTGGTAACTTGATGGGGATGGCATTGAATCTGTAAATTACCTTGGGAAGGATGGCCATTTTCATGATATTGATTCTTCCTACCGATGATATTGATTCTTCCTACCCATGATATTGATTCTTCCTACCCATGAGAAATTTCTCCACAGAAATTTCTGTAATACTAAAATGTCAAAATTTGCTGGAAAATTTTTTAAATGTTTAAAAAAAATTGTACAAATCTAAGACAGTAGTGCTAAAATAATACTAGTTAAAAATGGACTTTATTTTATTTGGTAAGAATGCCCATATTTACAAATAACTCCATATAAATCCAGGTCTCTGAAAGCAATACAGTCTCTGAGAGGAGCTCGGTTTAAGTGTTATATGTGTATATCTTTGCATTCTTGAGTCTGTGTTTTTTAATAAATTTCATTTTCTTTTACTGTTAAAATATAACTATTAATTAAATAAATAATTATTATTTACTAATGTGCAAGCACTATACGGTTCTTTGTATGGTGCATAAAAAATGACAAAACACTGTCCCAGTCATCACAGAATTTACACTGCTCACATTATCTTGAAAATATGCATTTTGATATCAGACTGATTTGTGGATTTTATAGGTGTGCTTCCTGAGATCATTGGGTGATGAACAAAATTGATCATGGCCTGAGTATCAACAAGATTTTCAATGTAACAGCCTTCATCAGATAACATAATGTGTTTCTTAGAAAGGAAGTTCAAAAGGACCAATTCTGTTAGATTGCTGACCTTGACCTCCTGTGGCCAAAAATCCTGTTTCCCTATGTTTTGAAAGGAAACACGTTTGAGAAAAGCTCCCCATCCCAGATTTGGTGATTTTCCTTAAAGGCTGTTTGGAGAGACAACAATGGAATTCTGGGAGAGATCTGACATCAGCAGGTTCATCTGATCTCTCTCAGGAGAGAGAAGTGTTTGTTTACTCTGCTCAGAGTGCTATATTCCTATGCATGTGCTATTATTAGAGTCCTTTGAAGTAGAAAAGTCATATGTCATAGACCTCTTTGTAATTAAAAACTGTAAGGCTGTTTTTCTGATATGTATGTAGAGTAGATGGAGAAGGAGTAACACTTGTTTGTTGAAAATGAATTCTGAGGAATTTGGGAGCAGAGCTTTGCAAGTTTTGGTTTTCTGTACAATGTCACATTTATTTATCTTACCTTTTCAAATGTCTTTGAAGAGATGGTACTAAAGAGAAAAACATGATTGGACCTTTGCATCTGGACCTCAAGAAATTTATAGGAAATTGAGTGGTATCCAGAAACTGTGTTGGGCCAAAGTTAATTGGGAGTAATACTTGCCCTGAGTACATACATTGTGAATATCAAAGGAAATGAGCCATATGAAATAGCTTCCAGACCATAGCTATTGAAAACTGAAACATTTCTTATTTATTTGGCTCAGTATAACTTAAAATTCAAAATTTAAGAAAATCACAATTTAAAAAAATGATATGCAATTTAATTGTTGTCACTCTATAGCAATATATCCTAGAGTTTTTTACATGTATATCTCATTTTTTAAGTGGCTGCATAGTATCCTCTTGTATGAAAGTAAAATACGTATTCTGTGTTGATAGACATTTAAATAATTTTCTGTTTAACTATTTTTAAAAAGCCACAGTGGGTACCCAAGTTACACATACTTTTATACATTCTCAAGCATTTCTTATTGATGGTAAAATGTGTGAAAAGAGAAGAAACACACAAAAGATGATATGCTGTTGAAGATGTGGACTAATTATGTTTATATTTATTAAGGAATGAAATTTTGCATGAGGCAATTAAGACAATAGAGTGTAAGAGTAAAGCCATTTAAAAATTGTAAAAAACGGGCCGGGCACAGTGGCTCACGCCTGTAATCCCAGCACTTTGGGAGGCCGAGGTGGGCGGATCACTTGAGGTCAGGAGTTTGAGACCAACCTGGCAACATGGTGAAACCCCATCTCTCCAAAAAACAAAAATTAGCTGGGTGTGGTGGCACGTGCCTGTAATCCCAACTACTCAGGAGGCTGAGGCAGGAGGATCACTTGAACTCGGGAGTCAGAGGTTACGGTGAACCGAGATCGCACCATTACACTTCAGCCTGGGCGACAGAGTGAGACTTCGTCTCAAAAACAACAACAACAACAACAACAACAACAACAAATTGTAAAAAACAAGCCATCTTGGCTCCCGCCCCCAGGAAGATGCAATAGATATACTTTTCTCTATTCCTCTTGCTAACTACAGCTAAAAACTGTGGGCATTACACAAAAAGTAAATATCAGAAGACTTTAAAAGATGAGAAACAAAAAGGACTGGCTAGGGATCATGGGACCTGGGTTTTTGTGTTGCCTCAGGTATTCTAGATTGGGTATTCAAGAAACGTAATGTGGAAATGCCAAAGGATTTAGACTAAAAAAGCCCAAAGGTGAATCTGTTTCCCAAATGACCAAGAAAAGTGTACTTGCTGTGGTTTAAATGATGGCATCTCCTGCAAAATTTATACTGCAACTTAATTTTCAGTTCAACAATATTAAGAGGTATAGTCTTTGGGAGGTGATTAAGTCATGAAGGCTTTTCCCTCGTGAATGAGATTAGCACCCTTATCAAAGGGCTATAGGTTGAAAGAAGTGCTCGCTTGCCCTTTCTGTCCCTTCTAGCATGTGAAGACACAGTGTTTCTCTCCTCCAGAGAATGCAGCTACAAGATGCTATCTTGGAAGCAGAGAGCAGCCCTTACCAGACACTAAATACCAATGCCTTAATCTTGGACTTCCCAGCTTCCATAACCAAAATAAATAAATATCTATTGTTTATAAATTACCCGGCCTGTGATATTTTGTTATAGCAGGACAAACAGACTAAGACACCAGTCTAATGAGACAACTTTTAGATAATATCTGCTCTATTCCATCATAATATCACAGAAGCTGACGATCTCCCAAATTTGGCAAGAGACATAAACCTGTAGATTCAAGGAGCTGCGCAAACCACAAATAGGATAAACTCAAATATTTCTGTGTCAAGACACTTCATAACCAAACTTCTAAAAACCAAAAACCAAGAAAAAAGCCTTGAAAGCAGCAAGTGAGAGATTACTTGTAACAATTCAAGTGATAGTGGAGTTTTCATCAGAGACAGTGGAGGCTGAAGACAAAGTGGCACATTTTTCAAGTGCCTAAACAAAAGAACAATTAACCCAGAATTCTATATTCAGAGAAAATATCTTCCAGGAATGAAGGGAAAATAAAGACCTTCTTAGTGAGTCAGGCTGAATAGTTACTCCCCTCCAAATGCTCATGCCCTAATCCATAGAATTTGAGAACATATCACCTTCCGTGAAAAAAAGGACTTTTCAGATGTGATTCGGTTCAAGACCTTGAGGTGGAGAAGTTATTCTGGACTATCTGGGTGGGTCCAATGTAACCACAGGGTCATTATAAGAGGAAGGCAGGAAGGTCAGTGTCAGAGAAAAGAAAATGATGATAGAAACAGAGGGGAGGTAGAGAGGGGAGAGAGAGAGTTTGTGACAGATTTGAAGATGCTACCTGTTGGCTTTGAAGAAGAAAGGGCCACAAGACAAAGAATGTAGAAAAGGAAAGAAACAGATCCTCCCTAGAACCTCCAGAAGGAACTAGAACTGCTGACACCTTAACTTTAGTCCAGTGAGACTCATTTTGGACTTCTGACCTATATCATGGTAAGATAATACATTTGTCTTGTTTTAAGCTACTTAGTCTGTGGTAATTTCTTACAGTAACAACAGGAAACTAATATACTCAGATAAAGAAAAACTAAGAGAGGTATGTTACCAGCAGACATGCCTTAAAGAAATGGTTAAAACGATTCTCGAAATAGAAAAGAAATTACATTTAAAAAAAGAATCTTGGAACATTGGGTATAAAGACAGAACATGGTAAGCAAAAATAGAGGTACACGCAATAGGTTTTCCTTCTCTTGACTTTTATAAATTATGTTTGACAGTTGAAGCAAAAATATAACACCATCTAAGTGGTTCTCAATGTATGCATAGGGAATATTTAAGAAAATTATATTATAAATGGAAGAGAGTAAAAAATGTAACAGTAGATAAAGTTTCTACCTTCATCTGAACTGCTAAATTGTCAACACCCATTGTGTTGTATACATACAATGGAATACCTAGAGTAACCACTTAAAAAGCTATACAAAGCAATACACCCCAAACACATAGAGAAATCAAGTCAGAATTCTTTAAAATCTTCAAATAATACACAGGATAGCAAGAAGAAGATATAAATTGAAAAATAAGCAGGAAACAGAAAATGAAATAGCATATTTCAGCCTTAACATATCAATATTTGCAAGGAACTGTCCATAAGAAACTAATTTCAAATATAATAATAAAAGGAGGTTGAACGTAAAAGGATGGTATGACATTTCATTTTATGCGTCTGCTTGACTGGGTCAGATGGTGCCTGGATATTTGGCCAATCAATATTCTGGGTGTGTCTGTGAGGGTGTTTCTGGATGAGATTCACCTTTGAATCAGTAGACTGAGTAAAACAGATTTACTCTACCTTCCCTAATGTGGGTGGGCCTTATCCAATCATTTAAAGACCCCAATAGAACAAAAAGGCTGAGTAAGAGGGAACGCCTTCTCCCTGACTGAGCTGGGACATTGGTCCTTCTGGCCTTTATCTTCAGGTTGAAACACTGGGTCTCAAGCCTAATGGCTTTCAGACTGGAGCTTACATCCTTAGCTCTCCTGGTTTTCAGGCCTGTAGACTTGGACTGGAAGTACATATCAGCTCTCCTGGGTCTTCAGCTTGCTAGCTGAAGATCTTTCAGGACAATGTAGAACTTCTTAGCCTCCATTATTGCACATCTTTCTATATCTATATCTGTATCTATATCATCTATATCTATATCTAAATAGATCTATCTCCTAGATATGTAGATATACTTCCTATTAGTTGTGTTTCTTGGAGAACTCTGACTAATATAAGTGGGAAAATATTAATATATACTATGTAAACATTAATCAAAAGAAAGCAAATAATTGATAGAACACTTGATAGAAAATCAGCAAGGATACAGACTAACTTAGTAACATTATCATCCAACAGAATTTGGTGGACTTTTACAAATTATTCCACACAATAAGAGCAAAATACCCATCCTTTTTTCAACTGCCCATGGGATATTTGCCAGTGTAGACCATACTCTGGGGATAAAATAAGCTTCAATAAATTTTAAAAAATGGAAATTATTCAAAGCATATTCTCTGACTTACAAAGGTTTCAAACTAGAAATCAATATTGGAAATATAATAGGAACAATCTCCAAACACTTGGAAACTGAACAAGACACTTGTAAATAATCATAGGTCAAAGAGAAAGTTTCAAGGGAAATTTAACAAATATATTAAACTTAATTAAAATGAAAATACAACATATAAAAATCTGTGGGACACAACTAAAGCAATACTAGGAAATAACTTTATAGCATTAACACTTACATTAGAAAACCAGAAAAATCTCAAATCAGTAATCTAAGCTCCCGTCTCAAAAACCTAGAAAAAGAAGAGTACAAACCCAAAGTAAGGAGAAGGCATGAAGCAATAAAAGTTAAATAGAAAATTAATAAAATTAAAATTGAAAACAGAAAATTAATGGAGAAAGGCAATGGAAAAAAAAGTTGGTCCTTTGCAAAGATCAATAATACTGGGAAAAGTCTATCATGACAAAGAGAAGGCACAACTTACTAATATCAGGAATGAGACAGGAGATAGCACTATCAACCCTACAGACATCAACAGAGTCAAAAATCAAGACTGTGAATACCTGTACATACATAAATTTGACAACAAGACTGCGTGTGGTGTTGGCAGAGGGATAGACAGAATGATCAATAGATCATTCTCAATAGAGATACACCCATCCAATTTATGACAGAGGTGCAAAAGCTGTTCAATGAAGGAAAGAACATCTTTTCAATAAATGCTGCTGGTGTAACTGGTTATCCATAGGCAAAAAAAAAAAAAAAAATGAACCTCAATTTCAACTTCATTCCTTAAACAAAAATAAGCTAAAAATTAATTATGGATTTAATGTAAAATCTATGAATCAAATATAGATAAAATGTAAAGGTATAAAACTGACAAGTTAACATAAGAGAACATCTTTGGGATCTAATGCTTGTGAAGAGTTCTTGGACATGATACCGAAGGCATAATTCATAAAAGAAAAATCAATAAGTTGGACTTTATTAAAGTTAAAAACCTTAGCTCTGCAAAGGACCCTGTTAAGAGGATGAGGAACAACCTACAGGCTGGGAGAAAGTATTTCACACCACATGTAAGATAAAGGACACATAACTAGCATTTATAAATAAACCTCAAAACTGAACAGTAAAAAACAATATAATTAGAAAACTGGTCAAAGATCATGAGACATTTCATCAAAGATATGTAGAGATGGCAAATAAGCACACGGTGTTCAGCATTACTAGCTATCAAGGATGAGATATTACTACACATCTATTAGAATGACTAAAATTTAAAAAAATAGTGAAATTACCAAATCCTGGCAAAGGTGTATAAAAACTTCCTCTCTCACACATGGCTGGTGGGAGTGAAAAATGGTACTAATCACTGGAAAATAACATGGTAGTATTGGTATTATTATTATTTTTAAACTAGACATACACTACCTCATGGCCCAGCAATTCTATGGTTGGGTGTCTATCCTAGAGAAACGAAAATGTGTGTTCACACAAAAACCTGTATGCAATTATTGATAGTGGCTTTGCTGGTAATAGCCAAAAACTAGAATCCACCAAAATATCCCTCATTAGGTAAATGGGACCGGGTGTGATGACTCAATCCTATAATCCCAGCACTGTGGGAGGATAAGGCGAGAGGATATCTTGAGCCCAGTAGTTCAAGACCAGCCTGGGGGAGACCTCATCTCTAAACAAACAAACAAACAAACAAATGAAAGGTAAATTGTTAAACAAACTGGTGTATCCATACCACATAATAACTACCCAGGAATAAAAAGAATGAACTAGTGATGCATGAATCAAGTTGGATGGATCTCAAGGACATTATGCTGACTGAATAAAGCCAGTCTCTACAGATCACATACTGTGTGATTGTATTTATATATCATTATGGAAATGACAAAACCATAGACATGGAAAACAGATTCATGGTTGCCAGGAGTTAGGGTTGGTGGAGTGGGGTGGAATGTGGGGGTAACTAAACGGGGTAGTGTGGGGAAAATCTTTGCATTGTTATATTTCTATGTCTCTTTATTGTGGTGGTGGTTACCCAAATCAAAATATGTAGATGTGTTTCTTTGGGGACTAGGAACAGAAATGGGCTAGATACTCAGAATGGCAAGGAGAATCTTTTAGGAATCTTATCTATTTTTTTATCATCAAAGATATTAATTTGACCAACAAGTATTTATTAAATGCCAGTTACCGAAATAGCTGATGGAATACAGAGATAATTAAAATATGTTCTTTGCCTTCAAATGGCTGACAGTCTAGTACATGTGTAATCTCCGGTGCAATGTGATGATGGATATTAACAAAACTGTTGTTGGAGGGCTCAGGTGGGTCTCCTGATGCCAGTGAGACCCCACCTCTAGCTGATGTGAGAAAGAATTCAGGGATGAGTCAGAATGAAGTGCAGGGCAAGAAGCCTCCATTGCTAAGTGAAAGCACACCCTTACAGAAGTGTGTGTGTGCTCGTGAGAATGACTTGTGCACGATGGAGTTTGGATTTCTAATTTATGGATGTTTAACTAATGGGTAGAATAATTATTAGGTATTCTGGAAAAGGAGGGGATTGCAGGGAGCTGCCTGGTTATCATCCCCTTTCTTCCTTGTTTGGGTTTGTCTGGAAGAGTCATGAACATGTCACCCTGACTGGGGTTTTGGCCATTTTCTCCCTTATTTTGGGTTTTCTGTTATCCTGTGATTTCTTTGCCTAGTTCCTGTTTTTGCTGTTGTTTGGGTTTTTCCATTCTCCTGCGACCACCCAGTGTTATTCCTATCTCAAAAACTGGCGAGAATGAGGCATTGAGGAGGTGTTGCTATTTCTGATCTGGGAGGAACCTGCAGAGCCTGCTGCTGTGAGGATGAGGAAGTTGTCTCAGTTTGGCACAAATGCCTCCATCCTCTTATCTCTTGTCCACCACTGATTTATCACGTCCCTTTCTCTGTGCACATGGTCTTGACCTCAGAATCCTTCTGAAACACATTCTAGGCAGCCAGTACCAAGCAAGCAGAGTGGCTTCTTGACATAGAAGAAAAGTTTCAGTTGAGTAATCTTAGATCATAATAATCACTCCCCCTACGAGCTTTAAGGTTAACACTCAGGGTGAGCCATCTCCAAATTAACAGCCTTCAACATGTGGTCTGTGTTTTTTTCATGTTTGTGATTCTATTTAGATATAAGGTGTTTAAAACATTTTAAATTTTATTGGTTGTAAATATCATGAACTATTTTATAGATAACAATAAAATTGTATGACATATAGACCTTCTCACAATTTCTAAATGTGGAATTACACATGGGCAACCACAAGCTGTCATGAGAGTTTTTTAACCATCTTAGTACTCTCACTTCAATGATGCTTTAAACACACAGGACTCCTTTGCATGCAGCTCACTCCTTGTTCTCAAGTCCTGCAGGATTCCCAGCCTTCATGGCCTCCTTGTAAGTCTGAGCCCTGCTCCAGTCTCCAAGACCAATCCTGATTTCTGCCGAAGGCATTTAGGCAACTTTAGCATATGCTGAGCCTCAGTATCTGGTCACCTGCAACTGTTATCTGAGATTTTACAACCAAGCTTCTACTTAGATCCTATTTAAAATTGAAACTCAGAATTAGATATTGCTATTAAAGAGTTAATATTTGTATCCTTCAAAATCCATATGTTGAAACCTGATCCCTAATGTGATGATATTTAGAGGTAGGGCTTTGAAAGGTGATTACATCATGAGGGTGAGGTCCTCATGAAAGGGATTAGTGCCCTTATGAAAGAGGTCCCAGGGAAATCTCTTTCCCTTTTTTGTCAGGACACAGAGAAAAGGCAAACAAAAAGACAGCAGTATATGAAGCAGGTCCCCACCAGACACTGAACCTACTGATGCCTTGATCTTGGACTTTCCAGCCTCCAGGATGATGAGAAATAAATTTCTGCTGTTTATAAGCCATCCCATCTATGGTATTCTGTTAGCAGCCTGAACAGATTAAGTCAAGTGTACTGGGCCTGGCCCCTAAATCTCTTTTTATAAGGTTTAAGTAAACTAGGAATACAAGAAAATGACATTGGAAGAGAAGAAACACATTTATCCGTTGTAGATGACATGACAATATACCTAAAAATATAATAAGTTCAACAGGACAGGTGAGGTACCTCACATCTGTAATCCCAGCACTTTGGGAGGCCGAGTCAGGCAGGTCACTTGAGCCGAGAAGTTTGAGACCAGCCTGGCCAACATGGCAAAACCCCGTCTCTACTAAAAATACAAAAATTAGCCGGGTGCGATGACAAGTGCCTGTAGTCCCAGCTACTCGGGAGGCTGAGGCAGGAGAATCACTTGAACCTGGGAGGTGCAGATTGTTGTAAGCTGAGATCAAAGCCACTGCACTCCAGCCTGGGCGACAGAGCGGGACTCCATCTCAACAATAACAACAACCACAACAACAACAAATTTACAGACTGTTAGACTATTAAATTTTTAAAAATGGCTTTATATAAGATGGAATACAGAAATAAGTATTACTTTCTTTTACTAGCATTGAACAATTAGAAATTAAAATGGGAAAAATCACATTCAAGATATTGTCAAATTAGTTTGTAAAACATCTAAGAATTACTTAATAAGAACACTATATATATTTTTATTAAAGGACATAAAATAGGACTAAAATAAATGAGACATAGTAATAATTCCTCACGGGAGGAAGACTAAATAACATACAGATGCTGTTCCTTCCCAAGTAAATTTACAAAGATAATGCAAATCTGATTAGAATCCCAGTGAACTGTTTTGGGAAATAGACAAGTTGGTTTTAAAATTTATTTGTAACAATGAAGTTAGCATTTGAAAAGAAGAATCAGAAGGGGAAATTTGCTCCCTAAGATAACACATAATTACTTAGATAAAAATGGTTGGGTGATGGTATAGAGATAGACAAATAGATCAGTGGTACATAAGAGAGAATGTAGAAACAGACACATTGATATATGTGGGTTTTTGTAGTGAATCTTATAATTTTATGTTGCCTGAACATGCATTTTGAACATTTAACTTTCTCTTATCAGTAGCAGAGTTAGTCTGTCTTGACAGTTTCTAGTTTTATGCTCCCCCCACTCCCACACCCAGTTGCTCAGTGTTGTTGATCCAGCTATCTGCCTTATATAACTGCCTCCTGGTAACCCCCTCCCTGTGGGACAGCTGGATACAACCTGCCTGACTGGCCCTGCTGACCCCCATATCCTACATGGACTGTGCGGATGTGCTACAGTGACCACCTCTCAGTCACGGTGTGACCTGGAATTTGTGCCTGCTGCTTTGAACCCACTAACTAAAACTCCTCTTGGGAAATCCGTTTGAATAATGTCCTGGACTCCAATAAAGGGACTGGCCCACGGATCCCTCTCCCAACACACTCCCTGACCTGTGTGTGTGTGTGTGTGTGTGTGTGTGTGTATGCAATGCGTGTGTGTGTGGCCTCCAGGCATGCTGTGCACCCCCTGAACCTGTAAGTAGTCAAATATTTATTTCCATCTTATATCTCATCTATCTAATCATTGAAGGAGTGGTCTCCATCCAAAAAAAAAAAAAGATTCTAAGTTAAAACAGTTTAATATTATGATAATCACAGTACTTTGAAAAAACAAACTTACTCTCACATTGCATGATATAAATATAAATTGTAGATGAATTAAACTTCTAAATGTAGAGAAAAAACATTGCTAGGTTAACTATGCTGCAATATCAAAAATATCTTAAAATCACAGTAGCTTAACATAGGAAAGTTTCTTTTTTTTTCTTTTTTTTGAGACTGAGTCTTACTCTATCACCTAGGCTGGAGTGCAGGGGCATGATCTCTGCTCACTGCAACCTCCGCCTCCTGGGTTCAAGCAATTCTTCTGTCTCAGCCTCCTGTGTAGCTGGGATTACAGGCACATGCCACCATGCTCAGCTAATTATTGTATTTTTAGTAGAGACAGGGTTTTGCCATGTTGGCCAGGCTGGTCTTGAACTTCTGACCTCCGGTGATCTGCCTGCCTCGGCCTCCCAAAGTGTTGGGATTACAGGCATGAGCCACCACACCCAACCAGGAAAGTTTCTTGATTATGTGAAGTCTGAAGTGAGCCTGGAGACTCTTCGAAGGAAGCTTCCTTCCATGTGGTGATTCAGGGATTAAGGCTGCTTCCATTTTGTTCCCACAAAATTTGAACCATTTGGTTTCAAGGTGTACTGCTGAAGCGGAAGAGAGATCTGAAGGTTCACACAGAGGTCTTCATGATGGGGGTGAAAATGACATAGAACTGCCTATGTCACCTCTGCCAACATCTCATTGGCTAGAATGAGTGACATCCATGTAACAATTCTGAAAAAGGTTGGAATGTGGTAACATACATGGATATTAAGTCGGCATTAAATGTCTCAATCATAAAAAGTATAATTATCAAGAATAGATATACATTTTTATAAACCTGGGGTTGAGGAAGCTTCCTTAGGATTATTTAGAAAAGAAAAAGCAATAAAGGAAAAACTAAATTTAACAATAGAAAAGCTTAAAAGAATTAAACAGTGAAGGATGCCAAAAACAAAGTTAAAAGGCAAGCAACAGATTGAGAGAATATATTTGCAACACATACGAATTACAAATGTTAAAATTTCTAATGTGCAGAGTTTCTATAAAGAAAAAATAGGCCAGGTGTGGTGGCTTACACCTGTATTCCCAGCACTTTGGGAGGCTGAGGCAGGAAGATTGCTTGAGCTCAGGAGTTTGAGACCAACCTGGACAACAGAGTGAAACCTTTGTCTCTACAAGAAATAAAAAAAATCAGTCAGGCATGGTGATGTGTGCCTGTAGTTCCAGCTACTCAGTGGGGCAGAAGTGGGAGGATCACTTAAGCCTGAAAGGTTGACATTGCAAGGAAATGTGATTGTGCCACTGCACTCCAGTCTGGGTGACAGAGTAAGACCCTGTCTCAAAAAAAAAAATATATATATGTATATATATATATATAGATGGTCAGTGACATAAGTAATATATATACGAGGCAGTCCATTGCAGTATTGTGGTAATGGCATAAAATTGAACATAATTTAATTTTCAATAAGAGTCTGACTAAATCACTTACAGTATGGCTATACAACAGAATATCACGTAGTCATTAAAAAAAGAAAAATGTGGATCTCTATACAATGACATGAACAAATATTCTTGATGTATAAGTGAAAAAAATGAGATGTAGATCACTATGGACAATGGTGATTGTAATTTGGGAAAAAATTGATATATAAATAAATAGATAAATAATATAAAACAATAAAAGTATTAAAATATGACAAAATAGGGAAGGATATGGATAAAACGTTACATTGTTAATCTCTAAAAAGCAGGGAGGCATTCACTTTGTAATTCATAGAATTTTCTTTTTTTTTGGCTCAACCTTTTAATATAAAAAATTCACTGGTGTACAAAAATGTGAAAGTGTGACAATGACAACTATGAAATCCTGTGAATGAAAGTTCCCTCAAATGCACTCTGTGGTGCACATGCGGCCGCCCACACAAACTCTGGCGTGGAAACATAAACTAATGCAAACCAGTGCTGCCAAGAAACGCCAACACGTGTGTTCTCCATTCCACCAATCACAGACCAACATCTACTCCAAACATCCAGTAACGAAAAGTGTGGCATCTTCCCAGGAACAGCAAGGCAGACTTCTTACTCACGATGGACCAGCACAAATAAACCCAGCAAAAAGAGCACTTCATACTTAAATTTAGGATAGTCATTCATGAGGCTCGTCCCAATTCCAATATAAGGAACAAATCCCCTGGCTCTCCCCACGACATCTTTTTTCTCTAGCCAATGTTGTTCTTGTTTATAGAGGCCTCGGTCATCAACCGCATTATTATCTCCTTGGGTCAAAAACTTGATATGCCCATTTTGCTTTTCATGAACCTTCAAGATTCGGTGAACTATAGGAATCTTTCTTCCTTCTATCCTTAGAACAGCAATTTCTCCCACTCATATGGGATCTTCAACTCGAATCGTTAGAAAGAGAAGATATCCTCTATGAAATGCAGGTTCCATGCTGCCACTGAGCAACACTACAATTGGACTTTCACTTCCAGTTATTACCAGTAACCCCTTCCAGATCATGAGTGCTGATGAGACAATCATTCCAAAATTTAGGACTTGATAATAGAGCTGCCGCTTGTTCATCCACTGCACATCATCCAAAAAGTCTAGAGACAGCATGGCGGGGATGGCGAGCAGGACACCGGCAAGGGAGAGGGAGTGAGGACCAGCGGGCGGAACGACTGGCCTGTAATTCATAGAGTTTTCTAAGTGATAACTTTTGTCTTTTTGTGTTCTGGACATGGTTTAAATAGAAAACCTTCAATAATATTCACTCATTCATTTATTTATTTACCCAACTATCCAACCATCCATCCATCATTCCATCCATTCATTCTATCATACCCAAGAAACATTGATTAAAAATCTATTTGTAGGCATTGTGTTTGCCATGCACATTCGAGTAACATTTAGTTTGGCACAGCTTGGAATAAGAAGAAAAATGTCCATGTGTTTTTTCCTTTTTCTTCTAGTTGACTATTTTAAAACCAATCAACAAAACGTAAAGAGTCTGGCCCTGGGCTTCTTGCACACACCATCTGTTTTGGCTTCCCTGGCCTCTGGCCTTTGTCTGCCCTGTAGATGACAGATTAGTTGGGGACATCCTTCATAGTAGGAAATGGAGGTCAATAAAATTTGCACCAGGCTTTTCAATTTAGTATCATCCCAGTCAGGACATCCCAAAATAAAATTTCTTTTAAAAATAGATCTAGGAGGAGAAAAAAGATTGAAAACAAACAATCCTCTTATGTCACTAATTCTGTGAGAAAACCTGATTTAAAAACAAATCAGTTTCTTGTTCAGGTGCAATGATTTTGTGGGTAGAAAAAAAGCAGAACAAAAATAGTGCAGAGTCCAGTGTGCTAAAGGATACTATAGAGCAAAACAGGAAGTTGTTTAATGGAAGGGAATAATTGACCTCAGAGCCTGAGACGTGAATAGATCCTTGGATGCAGAGGTTTTTGCATTTGTAAAGTGTTGTATCGATGCTTTATTGACCAGATTTGAATAGTACATCATGCATTCTTTCTTTTTTTGAGACAGAGTCTTGCTCTGTCGCCTAGGTTGAAGTGCAACAGCGTGATCTCGGCTCACTGCAACCTCCGCCTCTTGGGTTCAAGCGATTCTCTTACCTCAGCCTCCCGAGTAGCTGGGATTACAGGCATGTGCCACCACGTCCGGCTAATTTTGTATTTTTAGTAGAGACAGGATTTTTCCATGTTGGTCAGGCTAGTCTAGAACTCCTGACATCAGGTGATCCACCCATGTTGGCCTCCCAAAGTGCTGGGATTACAGGCTTGAGCCACCGTGCCTGGCTGGACATTGTAAATTCTTACTCTGATAATTCAAGCAAAATTTCTTGAATTAAAGAGGAGTATGAGGGAGGCTGTTGTGAGATAGGTTTAATTTTTATCTTCATTCTGATCTTACAGAGGAGGAAATGAATGCTCAAAGAGATTCTGTGATTAGTTTGTGATAGAGCCAGTAAGTAGAAGAACCCATCTCAAACCAGGTGTACCAACCCCAGACACTGGCAGAACACTCTCTTTATGTAAGACCTCAAAAGCTTACTGGTTGGTGTCTGTTGACTTGTTTTTCTCTGTTATCTTGCCTGTCTGCAGTGACAAATTCAGTGCAGCTCTAACTCACGTGGACAGGGAGGAAATGATTCTAGGATTGAGGACTTAAGGGTGTTTAGCAGAGAAGAGAATTGTTTTGTTTTGTTTTGTTTTGTTTTGTTAGTTGTTGTTTTCCTCAGACAGGACCTTGTCAACACTTTCAAATATGTAGGCTGTTTGCTGTTTCCTTTATGTTGGTCCCTGAGAAGGATCTGCCCTTCTACCCTGTTTCCCTGGGGGGTGTGGACAGAGCCTTTGTCTTTGGGGAAGGGGGTCATCTTGGGAAAAGGAGAACAGGGCATCCTGAGGACCTGCCCTGTCTAAGGAGAGAAAGCCGAACAGATGGCAGCTGCCACGCAGAGGGCACTTTGTAGGAACTCTGGCTGGAGCAGGCTTCCTGCGCTGCAATGCCAAATCCTTCCCTTCCAAGGCAATGCAGAGGAGCCTGATGACGTGGCTTGGGGCCAGTGGGCTTGTGGCCAAAGAGCACTAAATCAAAGCAAAGAAGAGGTGACACCTTAAAAGCAAATGACATTTCATGTTTGTTTGTTTTGGAAGGCAGAGAGAAATAAGTCGTAATTGTAAAAGAGTAGAAGATATAAAACAACATGGCTGTAAAATATTTTAATGTTATTTGTTTGTAAAAGGCTTTTCTTTAATGAATATGCTCTATTCTTATTAAGCAACTTTCCCAACATTTCTCTAAATGAGGATGGTGAGTTTGTAAATTCTAGTTTTACCTGAAAACTGGTGACCTGGTGTTAGGGAGGCTCTTATCCCTTTAAAATAAACATAATGCACTAGTTTGTAATCTCTGCAGGTATATTAAAATGTTTTCAGTGATAAACATTTCGAGCTTTAAAACTTTTATCTCTTATCTGAATTCAAGATCTATGTCTTTAATGAACTCTTTCAACTGGACATTCAAACATGGAAAATATTTCTAGATTCTCATCTCCTATAATCAGCTGCGAATGGCTGTGAATTCCCAGAGGAAGACCTGTGGAAGTCAGAGCTGAGCTTCTGGAGGCAATATTATGGGAGCATAGGTCTTGGGGCACATTTCCTCAGAACCCAGGGGACTCCTAGCCACTCACTCATTTATCATGATCACACATTTAATCTTTTTTACTTATGTTTCAGAAATATAAGAAAATGTATGTTTTAAAAGCATGAACACTTATACTTACTGAGTATAATGCCTGACTAAGAAATAAGGTGTTACACCTTATTAATAAGGAGAAAATGCCAAGCTACCAAAGCATACATTGGAAAGCAATATGATAGAGTAGAAATAATGCTAGCTTTATTGTTCCTTTACATTTATTAGTAACCTTTAATGAGCTTCTGTTTGTGTCAGGAACTGAAGTTGCAGAGATGAAACTCTGAAATTACAGGTGCCCACCACCATGCCCAGCTAATTTTTGTATTTTTAGTAGAGACAGCGTTTTGCCATGTTGGCCAGGCTGTTCTCTAACTCCTGGCTTCACGTGATCCACCCACCTTGGCCTCCCAAAGTGCTGGGATTACAGGAGTAATGCAGATGATGAAAGATACCCTTTCCTAACTCAGAAGTGATGAGAGACTTGTAAGACACACACACACACACACACACACACATCCCCTATACTATACTTCAGGAAGTGCTGTGGCAGACGGAAGCTCTGGGAACTAAGAGATCAGGAGTAAAGGGAATCTAACCCAAAGTGGGAGCAAGGTTAAGCCAGGCAACTCCGGAAGGAAGGGTGCAGCAGGCAGGAGGAACAGCATCTGCTAAACTCTGTGGTGGGGCAGAGCACTTGCACACAGGCAGCTGCCATGAATATGATTGGCTGGTGTAGGCTGTGCTGTTGGTGGTGGAGAGGAATTGTGGGGGACCTGGGTATCCACACCAAAGAGCTGGGGCTTTCAGCAGGGGACCCAAAAGTTCGCATCTGTTTACTCACAGACTAAGGTGGAGATTTTTGCCCGGCGGGGTCTGAGGAGCACGTTAGAAGCTATGCAAACCTCTTGAAACTGTGTGCAATATGTTAGGAGTATGCGAGGGTGGGTAGGTGTGTGTGATGTGCGCGTTTTCCCCTGGGAAGGTTTGGTTATGTTCTTCCAACTTAAAATGTGTCATAACTCTCAGAAAGGGTGAGGAGCTCAACTAGGACAGAAGAGGGTGATCAGATTGGAAGGTTATTGCAATACTTCAGATGACTAATAATGAAGTCTTGGGCTGATAAAGTTGTCCTCGGGATGGATGGGCCAGGACAATTTCAGAGAGAATAAAGATATGGTGCTGACAGGATGTGTTATCTGATTAGATCTGCAGGGGGAAGGGGAGAGGGAGGAAGCTGCCCAGTGCAAGGCCTCTTGAACTGTGACCTGCCCCTAAGCTACCTGGGGCTCCTGCTCAAGTGTAGATTCTGACTAGAAGGCCTGGGGAGGACCCAGAGATTCCACAGGGCTAACAAGTTCTCTGGTGATGTCCATGCCATGCCATTGGTGCTGAGTAGCATTTTAAGTCACAAAAGTGGAGGTAGCATACTCTAGGTCCAATTCTCAACCTCGGCTGTTGAGGCTTTCTTTCTTTAATGATTATGGGGCTTGGCATTGTGAGCATGGTAGGTGGTTGGACAGCATCACTGACCTCTGGCCATGAGATGACAGTGGCACTCCTGGGGAGTGCTGAGGAGACAAACAACCAAAAACTTCTGCAGGTATTACCAAATATGCAGGGGTGGGAGTGGGGGTGAGGCACTGATCTAGAGATTAACTGCTCTGGCTTCACGTTAAAATCATCTGGGGAGCTTTAGGAGCTATCAGTGCCTGGCCTCGCCCAGACTGATTATATTCTAATCTCTGCTTGGGGGTTGGGGAGGGTGTCCACCCAGCTTTCGGGAAGTCCAGTGTGCAACCATCCCTGTGGTTGATGGGGCAGCCCGGCTGATAAAACCCAGGACTACACCTGAACGCAGGAAGAGGAGCAGTGTGGGCGGGGAGGTGGCGTGAGGAGTGAAGATAAGACTTCAGATTTACATGTTGATACGATGGAAGTGCCTGGGGCTCATTTAGATGGAGATGCTCACTTTGATTTTCTTGGTTACTGACAAGCTCTGTGGCCTCGTGTCTATGAAATATATTTTCAGGTTTTTATTTTACCTGTCAATTCTGATAGTATCTACTCTATGAATAGAGTAGATTGACGAAAAGGTAAAATAAATGAATGGATGTGAAAGAAAGTAATAGCTGTCTTACACTATTGCACACACACATGCTCCAGCGTTCTTCAGAATTTTATTTGAAAAATCATATTTTGAAAGTTTTGGAAAACACAGAACAACATTTATAATATCAGGCAAGAACTGATTTCTAGAAAAAAGAACAACAAACAAAAAGCACAAATCATAATTGATACATTCAAGTAAATTAAAAAGCACCATCAGGAAAGTTAAAAGACAAAGACTGAATGAAGGTATTTGCATAGCATATAATTGACAAAGCTTTAGCATAAAGAATATGCAATAAACTCCTAAAAATCAGTTACAGAAAGTTGAACAACCAAGAGAAAATAGACATATGATATCAATAAGAAAGCTACAGAAGAGGAAACAGAAGTAGCCAATATACATAATACTACAAGATGCTCAACCTCCACAGTGATCCGGCAAATGGCAGCTGGAGCTGCAATGTATACTATTTCTTACCTACCAGATAGGCAAAAATTTACAAGTCTGATACAATGAAATGTTGCTGAAATGGCAAGGAAGAGGAAACTCATGCTGCTGGTAGGGATACAAATTAGTACTGCGATTCTGTGAGCAATTTGGCAATATTAAAAGTTAAAATGTCTAATAACCTGTGACACTGTAATTCCATTCATAGGTAAGTTGTTTACGTGCAGAGATGATTGCTGCAGCATTATTTCCAACAGTGAAAAATTGTAAATGCCCTAAAGGTCTATCAGTAAGAGAACGGCTAAATAAATTGCATTCCTTTTAACATAATGGAATTTGTGTATTTTTATGAATATAAATAAATTAGAGCTTTAGGTATTAACATAGATAAATATCAAAGGTGACATTGAAAAAATGGTAAGTTACAGAAGCTGTAATTAGTGTATCCTGTTTATTTAAAATGTAAAAAATACAAAACAAGACTGTATTTTATTTACATTGGCATACATTCTTACTTTAAAAAGAATCAAGTGCATGCACGGGAATGTTGAAAACCAAATTCAGGATATTGGTTCTTTGTAGGGGAGAGAGAAATGAGATTGGGGAGAGTGACACAGGGTGGAGAAGTTGAATAGTTTGCCCTGGTGTCAATAGCTTAGAGAACAGGAGAGCCTGGATTATACCTCAGCCTCTGGCCCCAGAACCTGAACTCTTATGCTCTGTGGTGCATCCTGAATTTAAACTCTATCTCCATATTGAAAAAAAGTTTCCTGGATGAGCTGTTGTGCTCAATCTGCTCATGATAATTTAATTGGAGAAATTATTGGTTACTGATAAATAATCTTAAATTTTGTGATTTAATCTTAAAATATTTCTAGCACAGCATTTCAGTACTAGCAAGTATCATAGTATAATTGTGTGACTACCTGTATTACATTTTTTAAGCCTACATTTGATGTATAATACATTGGCTAAAATAAAATTCCTCATCATTGAAAGTCAAAGATTCAGTACAATAATGATTTTTTATAAATCAGCTTTCTATTCCTTTTTAAATCAGTTTTCTACTCTCAAAAGTTCTAAATTTTCTACTAAAAAATTCTAGTTTAATAAGATTTTGTGAACTTTATAAAAACATCTCTTTATACTGAGAAGGAAGGAGTCCATAAATCTTGAGTTTGAGCCCATGATATGGTTGTTTGGCTCCTAGAAGTGTCTGAAATAGGACCCAACATGTACACGGAGCTTTCCTAATTTAAAAGTTCCTTCATGTACATGCTCACTCTTTGTCTTCCAGCTCAGATTGCTGTAACCAAGTCCCATGGACCCAGTGACTTACAAACAGGAATTTATTCTCATAGTTCTGGAGGCTGGAAGTCCACAATCAGGATGCCAGCACAGTTGAGTTCTGGTGAGGGCCTCTTCCAAGTTGCAGAGTGCTGACTTCCTGTGTATCCTCACGTGGCAGAAAGACAGCCAGCAATCTCTTTTGCTTCTTTTCATAGGGGCACTAATCTCAGTCACGAGGGTCCCAGCCTCATGACTTTATCACCTCCCACAAGTCCCACCTCCAAACATCATCACACTGGGATTACAGTTTCAGCATATGGATTTTTGGGGGGACACAGACATTCAGTCCATTGTACCCTTGAACCCAAGGATTCTGTGGGGTAGGTAGATGCTATTTGTTACACTTATCAATTTGCAGTTGATACCAAAGAGCAGTAGTTTAAGTGATTTGCTCTGAGACCCAGTGACCCTGCGGGGATTGGAGCCAGAATTGCAATGTAAAGCCCTTGGTGTTATCACTTGTGTTTGGTTCACTTGGACCTGCTGGTTATCATGCACAGAACCATTGCTCACTGATTTGACCCCTTTCTCTCCACTGGAGCAGCTCTCCAGACCACCATGGCCTTCCCTGCACATCCTCCTTCTGTCCAGAGCAGCAACAACTCTTGGCTCAGTTCATCACTTCCCCCTTGAAATGCTCTCTGGCTTCTGGGACCTCCTCTCTTGCTCTTTCTCAGTCACTTTGCAATCTCCACACTTCTAAATATTGGAGGTCTCAGGACTATGTCTTTGAAGTTCTCTTGTATCTACATGCATTTGTTATTTTTTAAAATTTAAAATATTGTTAAGACACACATAAATCAACAGAGAAGTAAACTCTAGGAAAGACCTTGGCTTTTGATCTATGTACCTGATCACTACTGTTACAGTGAGAATTAAACTATTTTCAGAAAACAGTTATTGGCTGATTTTTATTACACTTTGGATGATGCTAATCCCAGAAGTGTCAGTATAAGAGCTAGGCTTACACAGCAAAGGCTTCGGAAAACCATTTCCCCCCCATCCTCAAGTTATGAGGCAGATTAGGAACTAGAAGGATAGTGGGCAGTGTTCATAGCACTGGGAATTTAGCAATTTTATCGGCAAATTAAGAGGAGGAGAGAAGGTGAGTATTAAATGTGGCCATTTCAAAATCCTTGGGATACTGTGTTAACCCCCAAGAGAAGCAGCAGATAAGGAACCAGAAATACATTTGGCACCGAGAAGCTGGGCACAGATAGCCAACAAAACAGATCAAGTTGGAAGAGATATGATGAAGTAGTGAAATAAATTTATTGTATATCAGTTGATGATATGTGCTAAGAAAAAGAAATAATTCGTGGGATAGAGAGTGATGGTGTGAAAGTGCTATTTTTTACATAATGCTCAGGGAAGTGCTAAAGATAATATTTGACTAAAGGCTTGATTGAAAAGAGGTCAAGCTAGCTTTGGAGTTTCTAGTAGGCAGTTTGAGATGCACAATGATTGGTAAGGGGTGGGATGTGAGCTGGAGTCCAGATTCAGGAATTGTTGGCACATAGCAGGTATTGAAAACCATGGGGCAAGATGAAGTCATCTAGTCAATGTTTAGTGGCCGTGAAAAGAGCAAGGCCCCCAAGAGATGTGGGACATCTCAAAAGAAGTGTCCCAAAGCTGACTGGGATGGAGGATCTAAGCAGGGAGGTGGATAACGCAGATGGGGTGATATGGTTTGGCTGTGTCCCCACCCAAATCTCATCTTGAATTGTAACTCCCACAATTCCCACATGTCATGGGAGGAACTGGTGGGAGGTAATTGAATCATGGGAGTGGGTCTTTCCTGTGCTGATCTTGTGATAGTGAATAAGTCTCATGAGATCTGATGGTTTTATAAAGGGGAGTTTCTCTGCACAAGCTCTCTCTCTTGCCTGCTGCCATGTAAGAAGTCCCTTTGCCCTTCATCTTCTGCCATGTTTGTGAGACCTGCTCAGCCATGTGGAACTGTGAGTCAATTAAACCTCTTTTTCTTCCCAGTCTCAGGTATGTCTTTAGTTTCCACAGTGTGAAAACAGACTAATACATGGGGTGTCATGGAATGCAAAATAAAAGTCTTTCAAGAAAGGGGGTGGGTGTTAGTATGTCTTTTGCTGCTATGAAGTCAAGTAAAGAAAGGATTGTGAAGTAGCTATTATGGTAGATCCTCTTCAAAGATGGCCCCACCAATTCCTTCTTCTCTGTATGATACACATGCCTATGGGGTGATAGCTGAAGCTGGATCTAGAGGAAAAAGGAATTTTTTTCTTTTTAAAGGTAGAAATTCTAGAGCATAATTGAAACAAGACAGAAAGAGAAATAGATGATATAGGTTGTAAATGGAATTCCGAAGTGAAAAAGCATAAGGCCTTTGATAGGACATTTCATTGCTAGCAGTATAATGGGGTGCACAGTATGGGAAAAGAAGCAAGTGGATTGTTCTTTGGTGGATAGAAGATGAAGGGCCTCCTAGTGATAGTTCCTAGCTTCTTCGAAAGGCAATGTTAACATCTGATGGGGCCAGGGGTGTGTATTTTTATGAGAGGTTTGAGCCAAGAGGAACAAACAAAAGGGAGAAAAAAAACCCTCTGTCCCTCCTATTTTGTTTTCATTATATGAGCTGCCCAAGTTCATAAACTATTAGTGACTATTTTTATATTAAGCACAAAATACTAGAATTTAAGTCAGAATTCAATTTTTTCTTACAATTTCACTAAAGTAGGTTTTAAAGTTTACTTCTCTGTTCGTAAGACCCATTTATCTCCAAATTTTATGTTCAATATAAACATGTAAATGTAATTTATTAAGAAATTATTAAATGGAAATACTTATCATTTATGTTTAGTAATTAGAATCTGTCTTTACCACTCTCTTTTAGGAAGAAAAGTGAAAACCATCTTGATAGGTTTTAGAATGAGATTTTCATGAGAGCCAATGCGATGTCCATGCTTGTTTATGACATATTTGAAGTGCTTAAAGGAAATATCCGTGGATTATCAGGATTTTAAAAAGTCATATGTGTTGTCAAACTCTCTAATGCACAATATTGGAGTGCCACCACTAAGTCAGCTAAAATATGCTAAAGGTAATTAAATATGTCTTAGAGTTGTTTTTTCCCTTTTGGGGGGTTTGAGTTTTAGAGCTTTGTTTGATTGTTTGTAAGGGTTAGTCAGAGAATAAAAGTGTCATGGTAAGTAAGGAAGTGTTCATGAAATAGTGCACTCATCCTTACAACTTTTTTTTTTTTTTGCTACAGATAAGCCTGTTGTTAGTGATAAGGAATTTAACATGCTTTATCTTAGAAAAAGAAAAAATAGAACAAATGTATCTTAGATTTCAATGAGTTAATTTATAGCAAGGGAGACTTTTCTGTTTGTAATGACACAGGATGGTCACCAAATAATCGACCCAATGGAGGGCTGGGGCTCTGTCTGAGCCTAGAGCCTGGTCCCAGTGGCATCCTGTTGTTGTTTTCTTCATTCAGGGATATCCACATGGAGGAGGTTTGAGGAAATCAGATTGGACACAAGTTCTGAACAGTTTTTACTGCTAGAAGCTGTAAATATTCTAAGACTTGTTTTGCTTTTCCTGGAGTTAATATTTCTTGGGCAATGGGATAGCATCCTAGTTTTGATCTGTATGGGATGTTGCATAAGCTACTTGGTAAAATGAGGGGGCCCCCTCATTTTAGAGACTCTTCCAGTTCTGTGTTTCTGATTCCATATAAATTAAATTTCACACAACACTGAACTGTAAGAAGTAACTTGCAACATGATTCTGCATTTGCCAATCTGACTTTTAAAAAGTCACACTAATATATTAAAACCCAAAATGTGTTGAGTGAATAAAATATTTGAAATTTAAAAAGTGATACCTGGAATGAAAGGGAAGGATGCCTTGACCAGTTTTACTAGGGTGGCCCCACTGTTCCAACGTTTGAGGGTATGAAAGAGTATAAAATGATGTCTCATTAATACCTCCTTACACTATTTTGAATTAATCAAAATAAACATAGAGCCCATTTTCTGACAGCCTGTGAGCCCAAACGTGGCGTCCTATAGTTGTTCTTTGAGAGAAGTCAAGGACTCAAAGGCCCAGCTCTCACCAGGCTGCTCAGAATGTAAATTTTACCAATTCCAAAACTTCAGGAAGACACTGATGATTATATTTCTCCTTCTCAATATTACTATTAGAAGGATTTCCTAGTATGTTACTTAATTGTGCCCCAGTTTTCTCACCTGAAAAGTCAGAATAATGGTACCTACTTCATAGGGCTATTTTGAGGATTAAGTGAATAATTTTATACAATAGGTAAAGTTTTTTAGTATTAATATAATTTGTTATTGTTGTCCCATCTCCAATACTATTTCCTTCCTTTTTAAAGTAATATGCATCATTGCACCATTCTTGTACGGGTTTTTGTGCTACCATAACAAAATCATGTACATGCTTTAAAAATTTGTATAGCTGCTAATTCTTTTTTTTTTTTGAGATGAAGTCTTGTTCTATCACCAGGCTGGAGTGCAGTGGCACGATCTCGGCTCACTGCAACCTCTGCCTCCTGGGCTTAAGTGATTCTCCTGCCTCAGCCTCCCGAGTAGCTGGGACTACAGGCGTGCACCACCACACCCAGCTAATTTTTGTATTTTTAGTAGAGACGGGGTTTCACCATGTTGATCAGGATGGTCTTGATCTCCTGACCTCATGATCCGCCTGCCTCAGCCTCCCAAAGAGCTGAGATTACAGGCGTGAGCCACCATGCCCAGCCTCTATAGTTGCTATTATACATATCCTTCTATGACGTGTTTTCAGTCTGCAAAATGTTTTTGATATTTGTTTGATATATGTTTATCTAGCTTACTGATTTTTACTGATATATAACTTGGAGTTTACTTACTCATTGCAATATTAATGACATTTAGACACTTCATTTTTTAAAAACAGTGACAAAGTCTCACTCTATTGCCCAAGCTGGAGTGCAATGGTGTAATCTCATCTCACTGCAACCTCTGCCTCCTGGGTTCAAGCGATTCTCCTGCCTCAGCCTCCCGAGTAGGTTGGACTACAGGCACACACAACCATGCCTGGCTAATTTTTGTATTTTTAGTAGAGACAGGGTTTCACTACGTTGGCCAGGCTGGTCTTGAACTCCTGACCTTGTGATCCACCCGCCTCCACCTCCCAAAGTGCTGGGATTACACCGCACCTGGCCATTTTATTATTCTTTTCAACACTAATATTTATCCTATACATACTTTACTGGGCTCCGTAAGGTGTTATCTAGAAGTGGATTTGCTGGGTCATACAAACTGTGCATTTTCAACCATAATAGGGATTGCCACATTGCTATCCAAAGTAGTCAAAGTTACAGTTTCAACAACAGTGCATGTGTAAGTGTTCTGTCTTCTCTGTCTCCTTGTCAACATTTACAATTGTGTCTTTGCCAATTTGACAGGTGTGAAAAGACATACTATAGTTTTAGTTTGCATTTTCCTGATGAACAAATAAGGTGAGAAACTTTTTATATTTATTGGCTCTTCAGATTTCTTCTCCTGAGTCTTGTCTGTTTGTATACTTTGCTATTTTTCTATCAGGTTGTTTGTCTTTTCCTTTTGATTTGTAGATCTTCATAGACTCGTGAATGTACAGTTGATTCTCATTCTCAGTAGTTACATTCTATAAAGTCACAAAGAACGCTGAATTAGTGAATACTGAACCGTTGCTCCCAGGGGAAATACAGGGCTAGGTTCCAGGGAGCCTTCCTTCACTACATTTTCATCACCTGATCCATACGTAAACTTGTTTTATGTATGTTTCTGCTTAAAGACACATGTTTAATATATATTGTTGATTCACTAGCATTGAGTTCATGGCCAACAGCACTGTAACTCCTACCTGAAGGAAGCTTCTGTAACACAAGTATTTTCTTTTTTTATTTTAATTTTAATTTTAGGTTCTGGGTACATGTGCAGGATGTGCAGGTTTGTTACATAGGTAAGCGACATATGTATTTTCTCTACAAGGCAATCACAACCTCTTGTGCTTAGGAACATTAGACAGCACTTCAGTGATATGCTTTGGGGCCATTTTAAATAGGGAAGTCACTACCAAAAGGCACAAAAATGCAAAAATGTGGCACTAAATACACCTTGAATAGGATGTTTGTTTACAGCATGAGAGCTGAAACAAGAAAGCAGAATGCTGCCTTGTTTGGCCTCAGCTGGGAATGTGCGTTTCAGGTAGCTCTAATTTTTCACTGCTCTGTGCATGGCTGTGAATGACTGTGAAAGTTCTATCAGTATTGATTTTGAAGTTACAAATAAATTTTAGCGAGTAGGTGAATTCACAAATAAGGAATCTACAAGTAGTGAGGACTGACTTTAATTTGTTCATTGTGCACAATTCAAATATTTTTCTCCACTCTGTTTTTAAACAATGTTTATGTGTCTTTTGTCATACAGAACATTTTATTTAAACTTTTTCAATTTTACTAAGCTTTCCTTATGTGGTTTATGGGTTCCATTTTGTTTTAGACATCTTTCCCTATCCTGATATCAGACAAATATTCTTACATGTTATCTTATAAACGTTTTATAGTTTTGCCTTTCCCATGTAGATTTTTTGTTTGTTTGTTTTTTTGAGACAGGTTCTTACTTCCATCACCCATGCTGGAGTGCAGTGGCGTGATCATGGCTCATTGTAGCCTCAACTTCCCGGGCTCAGGTGATCCTCCCACCTCAGCTTCCTGAGTAGGGGAGAATACAGGCATGCACTACCACACCCAGCTAATTTTTTTTGTTTTCAGTAGAGACGGGGTTTTCCCATGTTGCTCAGGCTGGTCTCAAACTCCTGGGCTCAAGCAATCCACCCGCCTTGGCCTCTCAAAGCGCTGGGATTATAGGTGTGAGTTACCATACCCAGCCTCCCATGTAGATTTTTAATCTATTACGATTATTTTTTGAGTAAAAGATGTGATAGGAATTGAATAAAAATTCTCCAAACTTATTAACTAGAGCTTTTGCTTTGATTCATAGTATAGCTTCTGTTATTTATCAAGTTCCCATATATAATGGTCTGTTTCTAGGCTATTCTTTTCCAAGTTTGTGTATTCTTTAAGAAAGTCCATACTTCAACAAACTATTACAGCTTTATGCTAAGTCTTTCTATTTGGAAAGGAATGCTCCTTCTTCCTTCTCCCACCTTATTCTTCTTCAGAATTGTATCTTACTTCCCCCAAATGAGTTATAAGACTTGTCAACTTCTTTGAAAAATGTGGTTAGTTTCATGATTAGAATAGCACTGGATTTACAGGTCTTTTGGGGGAAAATTATCATTGTTATACGACATTGGGTTTTTCCATCTATAAATCATAGTATTTTTCTCCTTTATCCTTTTAAAAAATTTTAATTTAAAAAATTTTAATTAAAAATTAAAAATTTATAATTTTTCTCAATGAAAATGAGAAAATGAGATTTTTAAATCTTTTTAAAATGAGATTTTAAAAAGGCATCATTCCTAACAGATTTTTGCAGGTATATAGTAAACCATTAACTTTTATCTAGCAATCTTGCTAAAGAACTTATTAGTTTTAATGATTTGTCTATAGATACTCTTGGATTTTTAATGTAGGTAATTATATCATCTATGAAAACATAATTTTGTCTGTTCTTCAAAGTATTATTTCTTTTTCTTGTTTAATTGTGTTGGCCAGTGTTTTTATCTTGATGCAGCTGTGTACTTGCAACAAATCAGCTCTGTGTTTTCAAATGACCAGTTGGAACCAGGTGTTTTCTCTGTTTATAGTCTGCAGTAGCCTGACTATTACAGAACTCTGGAAGATGGCCTAAGTCCTGGGCACATTATTTAACTACCTATGACTTAGTATCCTAATTTATAAAATAGAGATAATAATAGAACCTTCTTGATCATGCTGTTTTGATGACTAAGTAAGTTAATATTTATAAAACCCTTAAAACTGTGTCTGACATGTATAAAGAGCTCAACAGATCCTATCAATCACTACTACTATTGCTAGTACTGCTACATAAGAATGACATTGGCTTTGGGAGGCCAAGGCGGGTGGATCACAGGGTCAGGAGATCGAGACCATCCTGGCCAACATGGTGAAACCCTGTCTCTACTGAAATACAAAAAATTATTTGGGTGTGGTGGCACACGCCTGTAATCCCAGCTACACGGGAGGCTGAGGCAGGGGAATCACTTGAATGCAGAAGGCAGAAGTTGCAGTGAGCCGAGATCGCACCACTTTACTCCAGCCTGGTGTCAGAGCAAGACTCCATCTCACAAAAAAAAAAAAAAAAAAAAAAAAAGAATGACATTGGCTAACAAGCACATAGTAGGTATATACATTTATGGGGTACATGTATTTTGATAGAGGCAGGCAATGCACAGTAATCACAACATAGAAAATGGGGTAGCCGTCCCCTCAAGCATTTATCCTTTGTGTTACAACCTATTATACTCTTTTAGTTATTTAAAATGTGCAATTAAATTATTTTTTACTATAGTCACCCTGTTGTACTAGTAAATACTAGGCCTTTCTCATTCTTTTTAACTATTTTTTTGTACCCATCTATCCACTTTTGATATTAAAATTTTGCAAGCTTCATAAAATGAGTTCTTTAGTTTTCATTCTCTTTCTATTCTTTTAAGTGTGTTAATGTAAAAATAGGAATAATCTGTTTTTTAAAATTTTGGCAAAACTCACATTTGTAACTGGTTAAGCCTGGAGATTTTCTGACATTGATGACTGACTTAATTATTTAATGCTTTATGTCCCTTCATATTTTAAAATGTCTTTTGGAGTTAATTTTGGTAATTTGTATTTTCTAGTTGTCAAATTTATTGGCATAAAATTGTTCATAGTATCTTTTTTGATGTCTTAAAGCTTTACTATACCTGTTATGACCAATTCTGTCATAGAAAGAGTAAAATCTGTTCTGTTAGTTTATTTCTTTTTATTTATTTATTTATTTTTGAGACGGAGTATCTCTCTGTCGCCAGGCTGGAGTGCAGTGGCACAATCCCGGCTCAATGCAACCTCTGACTCCCTGGTTCAAGTGATTCTCCTGCCTCAGCCTCCCAAGTAGCTAGGATTACAGGCATACGCCACCACGTTCAGCTAATTTTTGTATTTTTAGTAGAGCTGGGGTTTCTCCATGTTGGCCAAGATGGTTTCGGTCTCCTGACCTCGTGATCCGCCTGCCTCGGCCTCCCAAAGTGCTGGGATTACAGGCGTGAGCCACAGCTCCCAGCCCTGTTAGTTTATTTCAAAGATTTAGCTTTTGCGTTCATTTCTCTAATTTCTTCTTAATTTCATCATTTTTCATTATTTCCTTTTACTTTCTTTGGGTTAACTGTGCTGTTTTACTAAATCCTAGAGTCATATGCTTGGCTCATTAATTTCCATTTCTTCCTAATGCATACACTTAAGCATATACATTTCCTTTAAATACTGATTTTATGGCATCCCATGGAGTACTACATGTTTAGTTTAAAGAGTCACCAAGGATTATAATAAAATAGTCACTTCCCTTCTTAACATCCTTATCCCTAATCTTACTCCACAGAGATGACTATTTTTAAAACATTTTTAGCTATTTCTTTTGGAGCCTATTGCTTTATTTCTAATTAACATGATATAGTTTCATTTCTATTTATTTATTTATTTATTTCTCCACCACATGAGCTATTTTCATTTCTTGATATTGGAATTTAAATGTGATCTACTGACTTTCTACTATGGAAGATGAGATTTGCCCCCACAGCTTTCCCCTTCCTCCATCTGTTGATAGAGGCTTGTCTCCATTTTGTAGTAAATCAATATTCAGAATTTGCATTATTATATAGATATATAGGTATAATTCACAGAAGAGCTATGTAGTATACTGTGATTACGTTTCCAGTTTTGCCACCTTTTTCCTTTTAAAAGTTAATAATGGGCTTTTATTTTTTTTTTTAGTTTTCCATTTTCTTATCACTCTTTCATCCCTAAGGCCGCCTCTATAATTCAAATTTTCTCCCACTATGGTCATATACATTGGGTATTCGATTGCTTGTATGTCTTTCCCAGAGGTAACCCTCCTAGCATCCTCTGTCCGATCCTCCCAATCTGGACTTGTGCTTTATGCCTACTGTGCAGCTCCCGTCCTGGGATTTCCCTTCACTGTCATGCTGGGGAGTCCATCTGCCTTTTTTTTTTTTTTTGAGATGGAGTCTCACTCTGTTGCCCAGGCTGGAGCTCACTGCAACCTCTACCTCCTGGGTTCAGGCGATTCTCCTGCCTCAGCCTCCCAAGTAGCTGGGACTACAGGTGCCTGCCACCACTCCCCGCTAATTTTTGTATTTTTAGTAGAGACGGGGTTTCACCATGTTGGCAAGGCTGGTCTCGAACTCCTCACCTTGTGACCCGCCCGTCTTGGCCTCCCAAAGTGCTGGGATTACAGGTGTGAGCCACTGCGCCTGGCCCATCTGCCTTTCTTCAGGGTTCATGTCACTGATTTTTTGGAGCCTGCACCTCCCCCGTTGTTAATGCTGTTATTTTGGTGGAGCACATTCTGCAGTAGCTTTCTGAGAATGGGTGCATAGTATTTTGGATCACTTTATGTAATTCTTAAACATTTCTGAAATATTTTGGCATTTTTACTCATCTGTATTATTCTGGAGATTTTTCATAATGTGCTTTGGTGTGGGTCCTTTTCCTTTATTGTCCTGGGAACTTCATAAGTCCATCCAATTTGGAAACTCATATTGTTACATAGTAGGGAAATTTCTATAATTCTATGATAATACTCTCACTTTTCTTTCTCCTTTAGGTGTTTATGGAAAAACTAGGATGAGATGTTGGATCTCCTGAATTTATCCTCTGCATCTCTTCGCCTTTCTCTCTTATTTTCCATCATCTCTGTGTGTGTTTATGTATCTTTCATCTTTATTTAAGTCTAAATTAATTTTTCTTATGATTTCTTCTTTGATCCATGAGTTATTTAGAAGAATCTTTTATAGTTTCTAAAGTATATGTGTGCATGTCTGGGTAAGTTATTGGAAATCTTTCTATCATTGATTTTTAATTTTATTGCTTTTTGATCAGATAATGTGGTCAATATATAATTTTAAAAATACTTGTTGAATTTTCTTTTGACTTAATTTTCCTTTTTTTGGGGGGGTGGGGGGAGGGAGATGAAGTCTCACTCTGTTGTCCAGGCTAGAGTGCAATTGCATGATCTCAGCTCACTGCAATCTCTGCCTCCTGGGTTCAAGTGATTCTCTTGCCTCAGCCTCCTGGGTAGCTGGGGCTACAGGAGCACACCACCACACATGGCTAATTTTTAAATTTTTCGATAGAGACAGGGGTCTTACTGGGTTGCTCAGTCTGGTCTCAAACTCCTGAACTCAAGTGATCCTCCCAACTCAGCCTCCCAAAGTGTTGGGATTACCAGTGTGAGCCACCAAGTCAGGCCACTGATCTGTCTGTATAGTTTTGCCTCTTCCAGAGCACAATATAAATGGAGTCACACAATATGACGTCTCCTGGGTCTGGCTTCTTTCACTTAGAAAAAAGCACTTTAGATGAGACACATGGCCATGTAGAGGGGAATACACAGTGGGGCCTATTGGAGGGTGAAGGGTGAGAGGAGGGACAGGATGAGGAAAAATAACTAGGATTAATACCTGGGTGATGAAATAATCTCTGCAACAGACCCAAGTTTGCCTATATAACAAACCTGCATGTGTACCCCTGAATTTAAAATAAAAGTTAAAAAAAGAAAAATGCATTTAAGATTTACCCATGTTGTTGCATGAATCAATACTGTTTTCCTTTTTATTGCTGAGTAGCATTCTATTGTGTGGACATGCCACAGATTGTTGATCCAGTCACCTTTTGAAGCACATCTAGGTTGTTTCCAGTTTGGGGATATTATGAATAAAGTTGTTATAAACTTTTGCTTAGAGGTTTTTAGGCAAACATATGTTTGCATTTCACTTGGGTAAATACCTAAAAATTGTATTTCTGGGTCATATGACAACTGTATGTTTAATTTTATAAGCCACTGTTAAATTGTTTTCTGAAATGGCCATACAATCTGCATTCCCACCCGCAAAAAGCAGGGGTTCCCATCTCTCTGCATTCTCCCCAGTCTTGGCATTGTTAATTTTTTAAAAAAATTTTAGCCATTCTAGATATGTGGTGGTAACTCTTTGTGGTTGTATTTTACTTTTCTTAGTGACTACTGATGTTGGATTTTTTTTTCTAAAATTTATCATCTGTTTATCTTTGGAGAAGTATGTTTTCATTTAAAAAGTGTGGATTATTTCTAATTGCCCAGCTTTAAGGGTTCTTTATATATATATATATTATCATCAGATGAAGCTTCTTAATGGGAAAAATCCCCCACACTTTACTAATATGTTTCCATCTTGATCTTATCATTTTGATCTATATGTGTGTGTGTGTGTGTATGTATATATATATGTGTGTGTGTGTGTATATATGTATATATATGTGTGTGTATATATATATGTATGTGTGTGTATATATATATATGTGTGTGTATATATATTCTAACTTTAATTTTAAGTTCCGGTGTACATGTGCAGGTTTGTTACATAGGTAAAGGTGTGTCATGGTGGTTTGCTGCACTTATCAACACATCACTTAAGTATTAAGCCATTTATGCCTAGTGTTCCATTATTGGAACACAAGCTTGTTGGAGTTGTTTATATCCTACTGCTCATGGTCATCACCGAGGTCTGATTTTTCATACAAAAAATTTGCAACCTCTGGCATAAATGGGTTAAACCCTGCATGCATTAGCTGTTTTTCCTAATGCTCTTCCTCCCCTGACCCCACCCGCTGACAGGCTCCAGTGTGTGTTCCCTTCTCTGTGCCCATGTGTTCGGCTCCCACTTATAAGTGATAAGATAGGGCATTTAGTTTTTTGTTCCTTAATTACTTTGCTAAGGATCATGGCTTCCAGCTCCACCCATGTCCCTGTAAAGGACATAATCTTGTTCCTTTTTATGGCTGCATAGTATTTCGTGGTGTATACATACCACATTTTCTTTATCCAGTCTATCATTGATAGGCATTTTGGTTGATTCCATGTCTTTGCTATTGTGAATAGTGCTGCAATGAACATACACATTCGTGTATCTTTGTAACATAATGATCTGTAATCTTTTGGGTATATACCCAGTAATGGGATTGCTGGGTCAAATGTTATTTCTGGTTCTAGATCTTTGAGGATTGCCACACCGTCTTCCTCAATGGTTGAACTAATTTACATTCCCACCAACAGCATAAAAGCATTCCCATTTCTCCACAACCTCAACAGCATCTGTTGTTTCTTGACTTTTTAACAATTGCCATTCTAACTGGCGTAAGAAGGTATCTCTTTGTGTTTTTGGTTTGCATTTTTCTAATGATCAGCAACGTTGAGCTTTTTTTCATATGTTTGTTGTCTGCATGAATGTTTGTTCATGTCCTTTGCCCACTTTTTAATGTGGTTGTTTTTTTCTTATAAATTTATTTAAGTTCCTTGTAGATTCTGGATATTAGACCTTTGTCAGATGGATAGATTGCAAAAATTTTCTCCCACTCTGTAGGTTGCCTGTTTGCTCTGATGATAGTTTCTTTATGTATTTTAACACAAGTCTTGTATCAGATATGGGATATATAAATATCTTTCTCCAAGTCTGTAGCTTATCTTTTCATTCTCTTAACACTGTGTTTGACAGAGCAATGTTTTTAGTTTTTAAAAAGTCCAATTTATAAACTTTTCTTTTGTGGGTCATGCTTTAATTTCACATCTAAAAACTTGTTACCAAACCCAAGGTAACACAGATTTTTCTCCTACATTTCTTCTAGAAGTTTTAAGGTTTTAGATTTTGAATTAGGTTAATGATCTATTTTGAGTTAATTTTTGTATAAGGCATGAGTTTTTTTACACATGTTTGACCAACTGTTCTAGCAACATTTGTTGAAAAGATAAAACTTTCTTCATTGACTTGAGTTTGTACCTTTGCCAAAAATCAATTGACTATATTTGTGTCATTTCTAAGATTTTTATTCTGTTTCATTTTTATATGTATCTATCCTTTTGCCAATATCATATGGTTAGATAACTGTAGCTTTATAATAAATTTTGAAATCAGGTAGAGTCCTCCAACTTTGTTCTTTTTCCAAATTGTTTTGGCTTTTCTAGTTCCTTTGCTTTTCCATATATATTTTAGAATTAGTTTGTCTATATTTACAAAGAAGCTTGCTGGAATTTTGATTTTGATGTACTGAATCTGTACATCAACTGGATAAAATAGATACCTTAACAATATTGAGTCTTTCAGTCAATAAATATAGCATATCTCTCTGTTTACTTAAATCTTCTTTAATTCTTTCATTGTGTTTTATACTTTTCAGTATACAGACCCTGTACGTATTTTGTTAGATTTAAGTATTTCCGTATTTAAGTACATATTTAAGTATTTCAATTTTGGTGCTATTACATTTGGTTGTATTGTTTTTCGCATTTTAAATTTCAGTTGGTCATTGCTGTATGCAGGAAGACAATTGGCTCTTCTATATTGGCCATGTATCCCGTGACCTTGTGAAACTCACTTTTTAGTTCTGAGAGATGTTTTTGTAGATTCTTGGGATTGTCTTTTTAAACAATCATGTTAATTGAGAATAGGGGCAGTTTTACTTCTTCCTTTTCTCTTTGTGGACTTTTATTTCTTTTTCTTTACTTACTGAAAAGGACAGGAATTCCAGTATGGTATCAAACAAGTGTGGTGAGAGAAGATAGCCTGTCCTTGTTCTCATCTTATGGAGAAAGCATTCCATTTTCTACCATTGAGGTTAGTTGCAGGTTTTATAGTTTTATGTATATATGTATATAGTATGCAGTGTCTTTCATAAGATTAAGGGCATTCCTTTCTAATTCTAGTTTGCTGAGACTTTTTACTATGAAGAAATGCTAAATTTTGTCAAATGCTGGCTTTAGAATTAATTGAGATGATTGTAAGGGTTTTCTTCCTTAGTTTCTTAATATCATGAATTACATTACTTGATTTTCAAATATTGAAGCAGCCTCACATTCCTGGGATGAATCCTGCTGGATTAGGATGTGTAATCCTTTTTCTATTAATATATTGCTGGGCTCAATCTGTTGAAGAAATTTATATCTATGGTTTGATATAATAATGGTTTGCAATTTTCTTTTACTGTCTTTTGTTTCAAATTAGATTAGTTCTGGCCTCACAAAATGACTTGGAGTGTTTTCCCTTCTTTTATTTGCTGGAGAAGACTGATAGATTTGTTCTTATTTCTTCCCTAAATATTGGTAGATTTCACCAAGGAAATCATCTATGCCTGGAGTTTTCTGTGTGGGAAGGTTTTCAGTCACAATTCAATTTCTTTAATAGACATAGTGTTATTCAAGTTCTCTATTTCTTCTCAGTGAGTTTTGGTGGTTTATGTCCTTTAGAAAATTGGCCTATTTCATCTAAGGTGTTGAATTTATGGAGGGTATACAGCTATTTATTGTATTCTCTTATTATTCCTTTGATGTCAGTGAGGCAATAAATGAAGTTCTACTCTTTTATTCTTGGTATTGTTATTTATATCTGCTCTCTTTTCTTCTTAGACTCACTAGAGGCTTATCAATTTTACTGAGTTTTTCAAAGAATCAGCTTTTGGTTTCATTGGTTTTCTCTGTTGTTTTCCTGTTTTCAATTTCATTGATTTCTGTTCTCATCCTTATTATTTCATTTCTCTACTTGCTTTGGGTTTAACTTACTATTCTTTTTCTAATTCCTTAAGATAAAAACTTAGGGTACTGACTTTAGATCTTTGTTCTTTCCTAACATAAGCATTCATTGCTGTAAATTCTCTTTGAGCACTATTTTAGCAGCACTCTCAAATTTTGTTTTTATTTGCATTCAGTTCAAAGTACTTTCCAATTTTGCTTGGGACTTCCTCTTAGACCTAGTATTATTTAAAAGTATGTTGTTTAATTTCCATATATTTTGAGGTTCCCCCAATTTCTTTTTGTTATTGATTTTTAGTTTAATTCTGTTATGGTCTGAGAACATACTTTACATGATTTCTATTCTTTTACATTTATCAGGGTTTCCTTTATGGCTCAGAATATGGTCCATCTCAGTGACTGTTCCATGTGATGCTGCTGTGAAGAACATGTACTCTGTTGTTGATGTTGTTGTTGGGTTGCATGTTTCCTAAATGTCATTAGGTTGGGTGGGTTGATAGGTTTGTTCAGGTTACCTATACACTTAATAATTTTCTTTCTATTTGTTTTACCAATTACTAAGACAGAAGTCTTGACTTATCCAAGTATAATTGTGGATTTGTTTATTCTGCTTTTAAATATATCAAGTTTTGCCTCTTTTGTTTTGAAGCTCTGTTGTTAATTCTACCTTCAAATATATCAACTTTTGTCTATTTTATTTTGAAGGTCTGTTGTTGTTAATATGTTGTAAACATATTTAGGATTGTTTTTCTTCTGGGAAAACTTTCTTGGAAAATTGATAGCTTTATCATTAGATACTTTCCTGCTTATTTTTGATAATATTTCTTGTGCTGTAGTCTAATTTGCCTGAAATTAGTATAGTTACCCCAGCTTTCTTTTGGTTAGTGTTTGCATGATATATATTTCTCCATATTTTTTACTTCTATCTATGTCTTCATTTTAAAGTTGGTTTCTTGTAGACAACATATGGTTGGGTCTTGATTTTTTTCTTCTGGCCCAGTATGACAAATCCTTTTCTTTAAACTGGCTTATTTAGATTAGTCACATTTAGAGTGATTATTAATAAGGTTAGAATAAAATTTACTATTTACCATCTTGCTATCTGTTTTATTTGTTCCATTTATTCTGTATTTTTTCCTTTTTAAATGCTTTCTCTGGGTTTATTGGAAAATTTTTTATTATTCCATTTTACCTTTATTTGATGTTATTTATACCTCTTAAAGTTTTTTCTAAGCTGTGGCCCTAGGGTCCACATGTAATTTTTAAGTAATCATTTGCATTTAAAAACAATCTGAGTCTTCTCTCAATAGTACACCATTGACATATTGTGTAAGGAACTTATTATAGCATATCCTCAATTCCTCTCTACCATTCTTTGTGCTATTGCTGTCATCTATTTTACTTTTACATAGCTATCAATAGAGATTATATTGTTACTATTTTCTTTAAACATAAAAAGTAACCACAGTAAGAAAATAATAAATTCTATCTTAATTCTATATTTTCTATGTATATGCTCTTCATTTATTTGTGTAGATTCAAGTTTCTGACCTCTATTATATTCCCTCAGTGAAGATCTTCTCAGTCTTTGTTGCAGAGTTGAACTGCTGCAATCCTCCTCTGTCTGCAGCCCCAGGGACTTCCAACTCTGGTTTTGTCTCCCCACTGGGCCTTCAGCAATTCATCAAAAATTTCTAGCTGAATCTTCTTATTGGCTTATATGGCACCTGATGGCATCTACATCTGCTCCAGGTAAGCGAAAATTTGGGTCCTGTTTCTCCCCACAGACAAATCTTCTCTGAAGATTTCTGGTTAGTTGTTTGCTCTTGTGACCTCAGCTCTCCAATGGAAAAGTCATTCATATGGCTATTATTAAAAAGTCAAAAAATAACAGATGCTGGTGAGGTTGTGGAGAAAAAGGAATGCTTATATACAGTTGGTGGGAGTGTAAATTAGTTTAACCACTGTGGAAAACAGTGTAGCAATTACTCAAAGACATAAAGACAGAAATACCATTTGACCCAACAATCCCATTACTGGGTATACACCTAAAGGAATATAAATAATTCTATTATAAAGACACATGCACGTGTATGTTCACTGAAGCACCATTCACAATAGCAAAGACATAAAAATCAACCTAAATGCCCATTGATGACAGACTGGATAAAGAAAATGTGGTACATATACACCATGGAATACTGTGTAGCCATAAAAAGGAACGAGATCATGTCCTTTGCAGGAACATGAATGGAGCTAGAGACCATTATCCTTAGCAAACTAATGCAGGAACAGAAAACCGAATGCTACATGTTCTCACTTATAAGTGGGAGCTAAATGAAGAACACATGGACACAGGGAGAGGAACAGCACACAGTGCGGCCTATCAGAGGGTGGGAGGAGAGAGAGGATAAGAAAAAATAACTAATGGGTACTAGGATTAGTACCTGGGTGATGAAATAATCTGTACAACAAATCCCCATGACACATATTTACCTATGTAACAAACCTGCACATATACCCCTGAACTTAAAAGTTAAAATTAAAGAATAAATAATAAAATAAAATAAATTATTCATTTGTTATTGTCCAGCATTTTTCTTGTTGTAAGGGTGTGTGTGACACTCTTTCCAGCCCTCTATTTCTCCACACTGAATCTGGAAATCCATTGAATCCGGTTTTGGTTTTGTTTTGTTTGTTTTGAGAAGGAGTCTTGCTCTCTCGCCCAGGATGGAGTGCAGTGGCTTGATCTTGGGTCATTGCAACCTCTGCCCCCTGGGTTCAAATTCTCCTGCCTCAGCCTCCCGAGTAGCTGGGATTGCAGACAACTGCCACTGCGCCTGGCTAATTTTTGTATTTTTAGTAGAGACGGGGTTTCATCGTGTTAGCCAGGATAGTCTTGATTTCCCGACCTCGTGATCCACCTGCCTCAGCCTCCCAAAGTTTTGGGATTACAGGCGTGAGTCACCACGCCTGGCCAAATCTTTTTTTTAATTTCTGTGTTTCACGTTTGTCTTCCCCAAATATCCTCTAGCTTTAAAATGCTGTCTTGCTTTTCATTATTGTTTATATTTTTTTCTCTTATCTGTAAAATAAACTTAAACTATCTTTTTAATGGTGGCTTTCAGATTTTTCTATTTCCTCTTATTCTTTTTTTTTTTAGATGGAGTCTCGCTGTCTCACCTAGGCTGGAATGTAGTGGCGTGATCTGGGCTCACTGCAACCTCCGCCTCCCAGGTTCAAATGATTCTCCTGCTTCAGCCTCCCAAATAGCTGGGATTACAGCTGCCCGCCATCACACCTGGCTAATTTTTATATTTTTAGTAGAGACGGGGTTTCACCATGTTGGCCAGGCTGGTCTTGAACTCCTGACCTCAAGTGATCCGCCCGCCTTGGCCTCCCAAAGTGCTGGGATTACAGGCGGGAGCCACCACTCCCAGCCTCCTCTCACTCTTGAGCACTAATTTTTTTTTTTTTTTTTTGTGACGGAGTCTTGCCCTGTCACCCAGGCTGGAGTGCAGTGGCGCGATTTCGGCTCACTGCAAGTTCCGCCTCCCGGGTTCACGCCATTCTCCTGCCTCAGCCTCCCGAGTAGCTGGGACTACAGGCACCCACCACCATGCCCAGCTAATTTTTTTGTATTTTTAGTAGAGATGGGGTTTCACCATGTTAGCCAGGATGGTCTCGATCTCCTGACCTCGTGATCCACCCGCCTTGGCCTCCCAAAGTTCTGGGATTACAGGCGTGAGCCACGGCGCCCGGCCTCTTGTGCTCTAATTCTACCTGTGTTAATTCTGGTCCATCTCTGTGTCACGATGGTTCCTCATGCAGTTTTGATGGTGCTTGCATATGTAGTTTCGATTATGTGATTTTGAATTCTGATTTATTGTCAGTAAGAGCTATGCCTTCTATGGTGATCTATACATCCTGGGTTGTGCACTAAGGGAAGTTTTTTGTTTGCTTCTGCCAGGGTTTCAGGATTCTACTGCCCTGGATCAATCTTTCTGTTTAATTCTCAGGTACCTGTAGGCATTATAACTCACACCTGTACATGGTGTATTCTGAGGTTTTGATTTCTTGCAAGTAATTATTTTTCTTTTTAATACAAAGCACCTGTAGACTAGAAGTTTACGTTTCAGTCTGACTAGCCCTTAACACATTCGGACAGTGACTCAGTTCCAATTCCCTCCTTCCTTCATCTCCTGTCCTCCCCTGGGCCTGAAAACCCCAGTTTCCAGGCCAAGTCTGAAATCCTTGTTGATCCACATGGCAGCAGCTCCTGCACATTGTTGTAAGTCTCATTTTCATTGCTGGAACCTAGGGATTTCCATCGGTCAAGTACGACGTCAACAAAAAGTGACCTACAATTCTACTTGCTTGTTTCTGGATGGGGGGGTCCCTCCCCATTTCCTGATCCACTCCCTCTGATGCCAGCTCAGTCTGCCGTGTTGCTGGGAGAGGACTGAGCACAAGTTTTATGTGATTCGAATTTTGTTCATGACCGAAATGCAAAGTGTCTCCCTCTGTTTCTTTAAAAAAGAGAGATTCAGGTCAAGGCCAATTTGAACTCCACCCTCCTTAGTTACCTGAATTAAAAATACAGAATTTAGTGATATTTTCCTTATCTTCTTTCCCACTTTATGAGTTGTAAATACAATGGTTATTGTCTACATGACAGCAAGAAGGCAAGGTATGTTGATATATATCCAGGGAGTTTATATTATAGCCTCAGTTTATTTGAATGTGACGTTTAAGTATAAGGGATTAAATTTCTTGGTATTTCGCTAATTACTAACATACTGACTATACTTTTTTTTTTTACTTTAATTATTTTCCTCCAGTAAAGAGTAGACCTCCGACTGGAGGAAGCAGCCTGTCTTTCACCCGTAAACTGTTGTTTGCTACACTTAATTCTGTATTACTCTGGCCCTCAAAGCAGTCTCACCCCGAGGTGAGCCTGGATATGAGTGTCATAGCCAGCAGTGTAACAAGTAGAAAGGCTGTGTATGAAGACACTCCATCTTATCTCCCAATGCTTTTCTGATCTGTACAATTAAGGTGCTCTATTAAATCAGCTCTAAGGTTGTTTCAAGGTTAAGAAAAAATTAAAATCATAAATCAAAATTTCAGAGGCATTGGAGGATTGAGATGCTACAATTTTGGAGTTTATATGTTGATAGTAAAGAGAATTGACAGAAAATGGCCTCTGTCCTGAGAGGAAGCAACCCCAGGGAAGTTTTGCCAGACCTCACCTCCACCTGCTCTTCTTTCAGAGACTGCACAAGAAGGGTGTTAAGGACACTTATTTCCAAATCTGTCTCCCTCCCCACAGCACACTGCTGGGCAGGATTCAGGACTCACTGTTTTCTTGATTCTTAGAACGTGTCACTGATGCATGTGTGTTGACCAAATAAATAACGCTACTGTTTTTCTTAGATTTGCCCTTTCTGATCATGAGTTCTAAGTTAGTATCCTGAGTGACTACTGCTTCTCACTTGCCTTATTTTCATCGTCTTTCAGCTCTCTCCTTTCCCTTCCTCAACACCAACAAGCCCTACATCTGCATGCCTGATTCCTGCACTGCAACTCAGAGTTTTAAGTCATGACTATTTAAACTCACATTGAAGACTTGTGCCTGGTTGTGTGCTAGAAATGTCTCCTTGGCTCTAGCTGTCTTGCATCCTAGAAGGAATAAAAATCTACATAGCTGCAGAAGGCAACATAGCCCCACCTGAAGGAGGTGAGATCCCGGTGTGGGAGAAGCAGGCCTGAGTGACAGAACATCGGTATCAGTCCTTTAAGATGATGAGGAAGCTGCCTTGCCGGCGCAGCATTGCCTCCATTTTAGCTGCCCATTTAAAATGAAGGAATTCTTAAAGATAATTTCCAGATTATTACTGGAAGAAAAGTGAATTTTCATTTCAAATTTAGAATGATGAATAGTGAAGAAAATCTTTTAAAAAATGCTCTTTACCCATGTAGCTCAATTAAAAAATTTTTTCTGGACCATTAATGAAGCAGGTGTAGTGTTTTATTTATTCTCAGTGATGAACAAAGTGAAAAAGGCCAGTCTGATTTTACCTGGAAACATTATGGAAAAAAAAAAAAAAAAAAAAAAAGACTCGCCTTCCAGATCAAGGGAGCTCTGCCAATGCTCCCTTAGCGCCTCTGCATGAGTGCGGTCCTCCCAGAGCTCGCCTCTTCCCTCTGCAGTCCCGAGCTGCACTGATGCTCATGAGCCACAAGATGGAGCCTTCAAAGCGGGTCATTTCCTAGTGCTTCCTCTCCATTTCCCCCTGTGAAAAGTCAATGTCTGGGTTTGTGAGGGTTTAGGAAAGAGGGGCAACACAATAAGGACGAGGTGAGCAGCCACTGAGGGGAGCCACAGGATTGTCCTAAAGAAAGCAGACCTGATCTTGGCTTTCTCTTGATGAACACTGCTATCAGCGTCTCCGTGAAGGCACAGAAGACACGCTCAACAGGTGTGCAGGTGACATAAAGCCAGAGGGGATAGTTGGTGCATTTGGATGATATCGTAAAGATTATAAAACTTTTAGCAGGATGAAATTGACCTGGTGAAAGTCAGCAGGAGCACATGCATAGGTGTGTCTTCGATGGAGTAGGAAAAAGCGATTTGGATGGTGAAAGAGGAGACCTGAATCTGTCCCAGATCATACTAACAATAATCATGGTGCCTGTGATGGTTATTACAATGTCATCTCACACAGCGCTTCGCAGAGTATGGTTCATGGACAGCGAGCTGGCAAACTGCTTGTTGCTTGGCCTCAACAAGATATGGAGCTCTGGTTAGAGTGTCAATGGACATTATGACAAACTTCATCACATTGTTTAGTACAGCCGAATAAGCAAAAGTTTCCCGAAGGAAGCAGGGCATCAATCTACCTTCTGGCTTGAATTCCTCAACTTGCAGAGGACCTGCCCTGAGAGTGGTGCTAAAATTTGAAGGCTCCTCTGTGTCCGTACTAAGTACTTAGTACTGATTGTGTTAAGTATTTCAAATGCATCTTTCTATTTGTAGATACATGGTGTACTTTGAGCTAGTGTAGTGGAACGGTTAAGTACATACATCTGGACCAGACTGCCTCGGTTCCTTCATTTGATGGATAACAACATGGAGGGTTGTCGTAGTGAAGGTCAGAAGTATAGTGCACATGAAGACACCATGTTTCCTGGCACATCGCATGAGCTCAGTAAAAGGAAGTGAGTAATAATGTGTTTCTCCTCAATAACTCTTTGAGGAAAGTGCTGTTGATACCTGATTTTATTGATGAGGAACTGATCTGAGTTTCAATGAAGCAAAATAAATTCCTGGGGTCACGCAGTTCTTAAGGGCAAGATCCAAGACTATAAACCAGGGATTTTCTGACTGTAAATTTCAAACAAATGCTTATCCATTATAGAACACTGCCATTTCCTGACTGAACTGGATCAGTGGCTTTTAAGTTTTTTGACCAAAACTCAATTATGATCATAATCTATACACACACATACTTGTGTATCTAAATCTGAAACATAAGTTTTATGTAATAATACTTGTCTTTCATATGTGCAATATACTCTGATACTTTCTACTGTATTTTATTCAGTTTTTAAAGAAAGCTGGGGGTGACCGTCTTAGTCCATTCAGGCTGATATAATAAACATACCATAGACTGGGGTGGCTTAAACAACAAACATTTATTTCTCACAGCTCCAAAGGCTGGGAAATCCAAGATCAAGGCACCAGAAGATTCAGTGTCTAGTGAGGGTCTGCTTCCTGGTTGAAATATAGCACTTTCTCACTGAGTCCTCCCACGGTGGAAGAGGCAAGGGAGCTCTCTGGGGTCTCTTTCATATGGGCACTAACACCGTTCATGAGGGTTCTACCCTCATGAGCCAATCACCTCCCAAAGACCCCATGTCTTAATGCCATCATATCAGGGATTATGACCTCAGTATGTGAATTTGGAAGTTGGGGGACACAAGCATTTAGCCCATAACAGTGACCTACTTAAATTGATTTCATGGCCCATGAATGAGCTATATAACCCATGACTTGAAAATATGTACCAGCAATTTCTACAGACTCTTTCATTCTAATGTTCTCTGATTCTCCTAAAAAACAAAAATACAAAAAAAAAGCTTTCAAACCCAATTCCCTTAGTCCAGAAGAGAAGATTCTGACTTGAGAGCAGTGCATGTGAAAAAGAAGTAAGGATTTTTATCACAGGTCGATATGTGAAAACGCTGCAATATGGGGACAAAAAACTCACCTGTAAGGCTCCATCAGGGATCCTGCATTTCCTCCTGGGAATCATATTTTAAGAGAAATTAACAACCTAGACTGTGTTCAGAGAAGGACAGTGAAGGTGGGAAAGTTTCTGAAATTATTTAAGAAACTGAGAATGTTTAATATGACTTTAAGGAAGAAGGGTCTCTAAATAGTTTATATGTATATATATATGTGTATATATATGTATATATGTGTGCTTGTATATATATATTATGATAATAGGTCTCTGAGTTAGTAGAACAATTTTTCAGCATTAAATAGGTCTTGGTCCATCTGACATGGTATTTTGTATAAAACTTATGTTTCTTGTGTTTTTAGATTTTGGTGTCTACAGTGAGAATCCTGTAAAATGATTATGACTGCACCTCCCTCCTGTGAGAGGCTGTGAAATGCAGGCAGGAAACAGCCCCTCCCAGGTTAAGCGGAGGAGCTCTGAAGCTTGGCGTTGGCAGGATTTTTGCCCAGCTTCAAAGGGATTTGAAGGGTGGTGACAGGCTCCAGCCCAGACTGCGCCTCGGAATGCAGACGCTTCTCTGCCTAGAACCTGGCCCGGCCCTATGGGAAAGCCCCGGTTCTTGGCGGCACTGAACTGGTAAAAAGCACTTGCCGTGGGTTCCCTCCCTTTCTCCCCCTCTCCCTGGCCATGGGAGTCAGGAAAACAGGCAGTGAAAGGCTTCAACAGTTCCTTTCCAGTTTTCCACGGGGGCCCCAAGGAACGCCTGCAGCTGGAATTCCCCAGGAGACAGGGAGTTGTAACAATAGAGGTCTGCACTGTGTTGCCGTGGGAGGGCTTCTTGTTGGAGTGGGTCGCGGCAGATTTGTTGGTAGCTTATTAAATTCAGGAAGGAAAGGGGAGAGAGAAGTTGAGTGTAACTCAAAGCTTACTTGGTTGGGAAACCTGGGAGCAAAACGGGCCCACCAAAACAAAGTGGAAAAATTGCAGTTGCATAAGTTGTGGGGAGAAAGGATAAATACTTTTGATAGTACTATGTTTGTGGCTTTGAGTTGGGGCTGTGTCTGGGAAGGTTCAAAATGAAGCTGGAGTAGTTAAAATATATTAATCTTGGCCAGGCGCGATGGCTCACGCCTGTAATCCCAGCACTTTGGGAGGCCGAGGCGGGCGGATCAAGAGGTCAGGAGATCGAGACCATCCTGGCTAACACGGTGAAACCTCGTCTCTACTAAAAATACAAAAAAATTAGCCGGGCTTGGTGGTGGGCACCTGTAGTCCCAGCTGCTCGGGAAGCTGAGGCAGGAGAATGGCGTGAACCCAGGAGGCGGGGCTTGCAGTGAGCCGAGATCGCGCCACTGGCCTGCAGCCTGGACGACAGAGCGAGACTCCGTCTCAAAAAAAAAAAAAAATTATATATATATAATTTATATATATTTATATATTTATATATATTTATATATTTATATATATTTATATATTTATATATTTATATATTTATATATATTTATATATTTATATATTTATATATATTTATATATATTTATATATTTATATATTTATATATATTTATATATTTATATATATTTATATATATTTATATATTTATATATTTATATATATTTATATATTTATATATTTATATATATTTATATATATTTATATATTTATATATATTTATATATATTTATATATATTTATATATATTTATATATTTATATATATTTATATATATTTATATATATTTATATATATTTATATATTTATATATATTTATATATATTTATATATTTATATATTTATATATATTTATATATATTTATATATTTATATATTTATATATTTATATATTTTTATATATTTATATATTTATATATATTTATATATTTATATATTTATATATATTTATATATATTTATATATTTATATATTTATATATATTTATATATATTTATATATTTATATATTTATATATATTTATATATATTTATATATTTATATATTTATATATATTTATATATTTATATATTTATATATATTTATATATTTATATATTTATATATTTATGTATTTATATATATTTATATATTTATATATTTATATATATATTTATATATTTATATATTTATATATTTATATATATATTTATATATTTATATATATTTATATATATTTATATATTTGTATATATATATTTATATATTTATATATTTATATGTATTTATATATTTATATATATTTATATATTTATATATTTATATATAATTATATATTTATATATTTATATATATTTATATATTTATATATATTTATATATTTATATATTTATATATATTTATATATATATTTATATATTTTTATATTTATATATTTTTATATTTATATATATTTTTATTTATATATTTTTATATTTATATATATTTATATATATTTATATATTTATATATATTTATATATTTATATATTTATATATTAATATATATTTCTATATTTCTATATATTGATATATTTCTATATATTTATATATTTATATATTTATATATTTATATATATTTATAGATTTATATATATTTATAGATTTATATATATTCATATATATTTTTATATATATATTCATATATACTTATATATATTTTGATATATATTTATATATATTCATATATATTTTTATATATATATTTATACATATATTCATACATATTTATATATATTTATATATATTTACATTTATATATTCATATATATTTATATATATTTATATATTCATATATATTTATATATTCATATATATTTATATATTCATATATATTTATATATATTTATATATTCATATATATTTATATATTCATATATATTTATATATTCATATATATATTTATATATATTTATATATTCATATATATATTTATATATATTTATATATTCATATATATTTACATATTTATATATATTTTATATATTTATATATTTATAGATATATTTTTATATATTTATATGTATTTATATATTTCTATATATATTTATATATATTCATATATATTTCTATATATATTTATATATATTCATATATATTTCTATATATATTTATATATTTATATATGTTTCTATATATATTTATATATTTATATATATTTCTATATATTTATATATATTTCTATATATATTTATATATATATTTTTATATCTATAAAAATATATATGTAGAAAAATATATATATATATAAATCTTGCTGCTCAACCTTCTACTACCCAATGTTAAATCCAGACACTTGGATAACCTTTAATCATATTTGAGACTGAAGTGGCTCTTAGAGATACTGAAACTTCACTGTAGTCCCGGATAGCATATTCATTCATTCGCTAGCTGTTGGCACCTCATACTGAGGTTAACTCTTAGAATAGAATTATCATATTTATTTTTGGTAGTTCTTTCAAGTTCTTTCAGTAGACTTAAACAGGTTAGTGAGTTTTGCTTTTTTAAGCACCTAACACAGTATCTGGCACACAGTAGGTAGACACACACAAATATATACATACATATATATATAATTTTTTTTGAGATGGAGTCTCACTCTGTTGCCCGGGCTGGAGTGCAGTGGTGTGATCTCGGCTCACTGCAACCTCTATTTCCTGGGTAGCAATTCTCCTGCCTCAAGACTCCCGAATAGCTGGTGTTACAGGTGCGTGCCACCATGCCCGGCTAATTTTTGTATATTTTTAGTAGAGATGGGGTTTCACCATGTTGGCCAGGCTAGTCTCAAGCTCCTGACCTGAAGGGTACACAAAAATACTGAGTGAAAGAAAATGCTAGATGGAGGAAAGCCCATCCAACCCAGCTCCTTACTTTGCAGATAAGTTAACCATAGCCAAGGGAGGTGAAAAGACTTCCAGCTGGAATGGGATCAGACTCAGATTTCCAGATGGTCAGCCATAGATTTTCCGTCTGCACCATCCTGCCCCCTGCTGCTTGACTTGTCAAGAAACAGTAGGTGTTTCAAAAGGCAGGGGTTCTTCGAGAATTTCTTGTTCTCTATAGTTGACGTTCTAAGATCAGATTTGAAGGAAATTTACTTTTTGTGTGTTCCGCTTCACAAAGAAGATATTTTCTGCATTGAGGAGAAAACCAAACAGATTGCATTCTGCTCTAAACATTAAAACCAAGAGATCACAATTTGATAGCCTAAAACCAAATATCCTGATTTAAAAAAGGATTCAAACGGACATTTCTTAAAGAAGACATACCGATGGCCAACAGGTACATTGTAAGATGCTCAACATCACTGACCCTCAAAGAAATGCAAATCAAAACCACAATGAGATGTCATTTCACACGTGCTGGGATGGCTATTTTAAAAAAACAGAAGACAGCAAGTGTTGGTGTAGATGTGGGGAAACTGGAATCCTTATATATTGTTGGTGGGAATGTGAAATGGCGCAGCACCTATGGAAAACAGTGCAGAGATTCCTCAAAGAATTAAAAATACAAAACATCTCATATATCCTATAAATATATACACCTCTGTACCCACAAAAATTAAAAATTAAAAACAGAACTAGCAAGCCTATTACACAGCATATACCCAAAGGAATTGAAATTAGGGTCTTGAAGAGATATCTGTACTCCCATGTTCATAGCAGCATTATTCACAATAGCCAGGAAGTGAAAACAACCTAAGTGTCCACAAATGGACAAATGGATAAAGAAAATGTGATCTGTCTATCTATCTATCTATCCATCTATCTATCTATCTATCTATCTATCTATCTATCTATCATCTATCTATCTATCTATCTATCTATATATCTATAAAATACATGACTACTATTCAGCCTTTAAAAAGAAGGAATTCATGCTCTTGCAATAACATGGATGAACCTGGAGGACATTATGTTAGGCGAAATAAACCAGACACAGAGGGAAAAACACTGCATGATTCCACTTATGTGAGGGCTTCTAAAGTAGTCAAACTCATAGAAGCTGAGAGCAGAATGGTGATTGCCAGGCGATGAGAGGAGGGGAAATGGGGAGATGTTGTTCAAAGTGTATCAAGTTTCAGTTATGCAACATGAGTATGTTCTAGAGATCTGCTGTGTGACGCAGTGGCTATAGTTAACAATATGGAATTTTGTACTCTAAACTTTATTAAGAAGGTAGATCTCATGTTAAGTGTTCTTACCACGAAAACAAACAAAACAACAAACACACACAGGAGACTTTGGGAGGTGTTGGGTATGTCTATTACCTTGATTGTGGTAATAGTTTATGGGTGTATGCATATGACATCATCAAATTGTAAATATTTACAGTTCCTTATACAGCAGGTCCTCTAATAATGTCATTTCGTTATAATGTTGATGAGGAAAAAATAATGTATTCCCAGCCAGGGCCACTGTCTGTGTGGAATTTGCATGTTCCCCCCATATCTGTGGGGGTTTTCCCTGGGTCCTCCGGTTTCCTCTCACAACCCAAAGCTGTGCACATTAGGTGAACTGGCATGTCTACATGGTCCCAGTACATGAGTGTGGGTGTGTGAGTGTGCCCTGCCACGGGATGGTATCCTGTGCAAGGGTGGGTCCTGCCTTGTGCCCTGAGCTGCTGGATATGCTCAGCCACCTGCGACCCTGAACTGGAACAAGAGGGTTGGAAAATGAACGAATGAATGAATGAAAGTTACGGATTGGAAAATGAATGAATGAATAAAAGTTACAGGTTGGAAAATGAATGAATGAATACAAGTTGATTGTAAAAAAAATTGTAAAATCTGCAATAATCATACAAATGCACGACAATAAACAATGAAGTGTTTTGGGAGCCTGTTATATTTGTAATGGTTTTCAAACTGCGAGGTGGGAGGAGGTGCTCCTGACAATTTTCGCTTTGCAAACACTTATTCCTTGCTTTAACCCACCACCATTACGACCACTGTGATTTGCTGATTTATCAAAAATTGGATAAATATTTTACTTGTTTTTATTAATCTTTCTCAAGTGTGTATTTCACATTTATTTCAATGGCTAATATTAGGAGTGTTGTAGTCTTTATTTAGAAGTTTGGTGATGTTTTTGTGACCAAAAATATGCTGTAGGAACTTGACTCTTGTTTATATCCATCAACTTATGGGAAAATTGGTTTTATTATACGTTGCTTTGCTTAAAGTTGCAGTTTCCAAGAAATTATCAACAATATTAGGTGAGGACTTACTATATATCCATTATGCCTCAATAAAACTTTTTTTTTTTTATTTGAGACCTTTACCCAGGGTCCTGGTGACCAAAATTAAGGCCATGAGGACATTGAGTGATTTGATAATGTATCACCCTCCCAGGCCCATCTCCCTGGGCTGCCTGCACTGTGCAGTGCCCAGTGCCCAGCTGCGCATGGCTTAAATAAGTGTTTATGTGGTTGTTGAAACAATGAATAAAAAGCAGAAAGAATACATGCTTACTGATGGTTGTCACTGTACAAAAGATAACCGGCTTGTGAATTCTTGGAAGTCATTTTTTGTTCTGTTTCTTTGTTTCAGGTTCATATTCTAAAGAGAGCAGGCACTGAGCAAACGTTTATTGAACTGAACCAATCTGCTGGTTATGGGGATGTGACCTCCACTTCATCGTGTCGAACTAAACAAACACATATTTCTCCAGACAAATATTGAAACTGGTGAACTTCAAAATAAGGTAAAAAGCTCCTATGTTTCCATGCCTCATTATGTGCTACAAAAAATTGAATGATAAGAACAAGAACAAAGCAGGTTATTTTGTTTGCTATTTAACTTGTGTTCAGGTCTTCACAGAATGAGAGGCATAGCAACACTCATGACCCCAGGCTAGTTCTGTTCTTTGCCAGTGTGTGGTTTGGGAGTTCTGTGAAGTGTTTGCAGTCGCTACTAATAATCCAGGTGACACGGCAAACATTGCTGTTCCCTTGGTCCAGCACAAATAGAGGAGGGTTCACTCATAGGCAGCATCTGAGCAACAGGCTCACCAGATATCAGCCTCTCCACACCGACTCTTCCAAACTCCAGCTCTCTTCATTAAGATATTCTGGAAGCAACTGAGGAGTTTCTACAAACGTCTGGGAAATTACAAGTAAAATATATGTGTTTTCTTTTCTCCTTGCCTTTTCTATAGGGAATGATAATGAAAATTTAAGTTTTTATAATTAGGCTTTTTAAAAGGGAGGAGATCTTTAACTTTTATTTAAATATGGAAGATTGCTTAATGGTATGGAAAATATGCCAAAGATGGTAAAGCAAGCAGGGAAGGCCAGAGCTAAATAACTTTGTGTCTTGGTTGCTGTGGGGAAGGTGAGTGAACCATTTTTCCTGTCAGGCATTTTTGCAGATATTTGTAAGGTATCGTAGCTTTGAGAGGGAGTTTGGACAAATGTCCTCACGGCCTGTACACGTGGGCCATGTATAGGACTTGTGATTTGATCTTTAAGGCCTGGGGAAAGCCCTGGAGGGTGATAAACAGAAGAATAGTATGATCCCTCTTAGGTTTTCCAGAGGAGAGTGGGTCACGTTAGGGCAGGACTGGCTGGAGGCACGAAGACCAGTTAGGAGGCTATAGAGACAGTATGATAAAGGATGACTATTAGAGACTGAGAAAGGCCACAGCAAAGAATGTAAAAAGAGTATGGAGAAGTGAGATGGAGTGGGGACATATTTAGGGACTCAGTCCCCAACTGGGAGAAGGAGAAGTTTAATATGACTCTATGGTTTCTAACTTGGATGATATTAATTTTTCATATTATTGAGACTACAATTTTTCATGTTGAATTAGTAACCGTTAAGCCACAAACATATTTGCAGCCAGCAGAATGTAGCTCGAAAGGAGAAGCTTCAGGGCATCATGGCAGGAGCTTGGGCTGTGGAGGCTGGGGTGGGTCTGTGTTTGAACCCAGCTCCTCGTGGGGACATGACTGCAGCCAAGTGCCTCGGAGTTCCTCTTGATGTGAGGGTTGGGACCTCCAACCCCCAGGATTTTTGGGGATGGGGAAGTTGGGCGAGATATTCTAAGTGAACACACTCTGAATGTCAGCTATCACTTTTTTCTCAGCAGTTCAAGTGGAAGTTTGTTTTCCTTTCAGTTAAGGTACGAGCTGTTCTGACTGCCGTGCAGGCATTCACACGCCCGCTGCTAGAAAGCTGGAGCTGGAAGGAGCACTGGGGCCCGCTGAGTCCTCCTTTCTCATGTATGGATGTGGATGTGGAGGCAGGCCCTAAGTATTAGTGTAGGTGCCGACGGTGCAGGTGAGAAGCCCCCTGGTAACTCACTCAGTGCTGCGTCTGCTCTTCCACACTCTCCAACATGACGTCACTGGTTTACAAGTGAGAAGCAGGTCACATGTCCCTAAGGTTTCTGCGAGGGAGGCAAGCGTTGTGCAGTGGTTCAGAACACCTGCTGCACGGGTTCATCCCGTGCAGCTTCTCTCACCTAAGTTTCTGTTTCTATATCTGTAGGTTGGGAATATGCTGTGGCTGTGTAAGGCCACCACATACAGTGCTTAGCACATTGTGAGCACTCAACGTAGAAACAGATCTTATTTGCTCTAGGTCTGACAGGCCAATGTCATCCAAGCAGGAGACCCACATGGCCTGCAGCACATTTAGGGCCATCTCTATGTCAATAGCATCCAATGGCTTTAGGTGGGGCCTGGACTGGAGCCTCCATGTTGAGGGTGCAGGCAGGGGGCTTGTTCTCTCGCTCCCCTCTGCATTGGAGATAGGTGCCACTTTGCAGGCTCAGGGGGTGTGACACAGGATCTGGACGCTAGGGAGACCACGGCCAATGGGGAAAGGCCACACAGTGTAAATGGGTGGAAGTGGGGGATATGTTGGGGGGGGTCACTGGGTGAGCCACCCTGGGAGATTGATTCCTCAGAAGGGGATCTGTCAGTCTGACCCTATACACTGAAAAAGCAAGTCCATCAAAAGCTTCTACTACTAGAGCTTCTTAACTAAATCCCTAGTAAACCTCCTTACTTCAGTTGGTAAATTCAAAATTAATGGCATAATACTTTCACAAGAATATACCATGAAATCATTTTCCTTCTTTTTGGCCAGAGTTTACGTGTTTTAAATTTTAAACTCAGATTCCAAGTAAACAAAGTGATTGTTTAAATTACCTGTCATTGACCCCACAGCAATAGTTGTTTAGTTTCTGTTTATATTTACTTAGTATCTTAGAACCATTTAATAGCAACATAACAGAGCTAAAACAGCACCCTTAGAAACTTGTATACACAATCAAGACCCGGGCATTACCATGGTTGAAGGATTCCTTCAGTACAAGGAAATACTGGAGAAGTTTGGCAGGCATGACTTAACTGGCCAAGTCATAGAGAAAGTGAACATCACAGATGGTCAGCTTGTAAAAAAGTGAGTTGTGGCTTTTCAGATGATTAACTGGCAGAGTGTGCAAACTTTTGCCGTTGGATTATTTTATTCTAGGTTGACTCACTTAAAGAAGAATTTGAATCATTATCTAACAGAAAAAAGACCAATAACAAGCATTATTGCTGGAACATTTTATGGGTAGACTGCTTTCTATACATGATTGGTGAACATTGTATTTCAATTAATTATATATCCTGATAATATATGAATTAATACTGTGATATCATGCATACAATAACAATACTCAATGGAAATATAGCAAAACAGAAATGAAAATAATTTTGTTTTTCCTTGAGAAGGTATTTCAAATTTTGATAGTATTTCAGGGACATTAACATAAATGTCACTTATCACAACAAAGTACCTTGGCTACAGAAGGTATATGAAATTGACTGTCAAATGAATGGATGGTCCCCAAACTTGTCTAGAGAAAGATGAGATCCTGACAGTTAAAATTAAGTAACTTAAAGTGAATCAAACTTTAAAAACTCAGCAGCTTTGCTATTACTCAAATGATAAAAACTCAGAATTTAAAATTTCATGTCATAGCTATGTTCACATGTGAAACTAGTGAATATGAATATGGGAGCAACATTTTTCATTAAAAAAGTAAAGACTGATCAATGATTGCTTTTATTAAATTGCGTGTTTCACATCTGAAGCTACTTGACATTTCAGAGAATGCATGCCTGAGGCGGTAATAACATTTGGTATATAAACCAGTCTGTAGAATAAGTTAAAAGAAATATTTTAAGTAGGCAGCGTGCAGTGGCTCATGCCTGTAATCCCAGCACTTTGGGAAGCTGAGGTGGGTGGATCACCTAAGGTCAGGAGTTTGAGGCCAGCCTGGCCAACAGGATGAAACCCCATTGCTACTAAAAATACAAAAATTAGCCATGTGTGGTGGCAGGCGCCTGTAATCCCAGCTACTCAGGAGGCTGAAGCAGGAGAATCGACTGAACCCGGGAGGCAGAGTTTGCAGTGAACTGAGATGGTGCCATGGCACTCTAGCATGGGTGACAAGAGTGAGACTCCGTCTCAAAAAAAAAAAAAAAAGAAATATTTTAAGTAATATTAGGGTTGGTGAAGTATTAGTATAAGTTTGTAACTATCATGTAAGATTTCAACATTAATTGATCAAAAAAAAATTTTTCTAGCAGGTGCTAGACAGATAGATGGCATCCTCTTTCACATAGAAGAGCAAAGCAGTTTTCCAAAGGTCTTTGAAATTCCCCAGGGAGTTCTGTGCAAAGACCACGGAGACAGGTGAATGCCTTCTATTTCTACAGGCTTTACCCTGAATGGATAATGCAGTTGCTGGTCAACCAGGCAGGCCATATGGAGTCACCCTTTACTGAGGCCCCTGGCAGGCCCAAGTCCTACAACACTCAAAGATGTTCCAGTAATGACTGTAGACTCTTACTCTTAAGTTTACATCGTATTATCTGTCCCTTAAGCCTAAATCAGCTCTTCAGAGAGAGAGGAAAACATAATTTGTTTCCCCCCACACCCCATAGCAGAAGAGTCAGCCCTCGGGGTTGGCTTCCTGGTCTCAGGCTCCACTCTGGCTGCTGGTGGCTTCCTAAGGAGATCTGAGATTGGGAACAGGCTGAGAGGGAGGAGGTCCTGGGGCTTCTTGTTCCCTTGACCACACAGGAAATTCCTCAGAGACGCACTCACTCTGTTATGGGCTCATCAAAGAGAGCCTCTCTCAGAAGGAAAGCCTGGCAGTGAGTGGAGGGCAGCGAGTCAGGGACCGTCTCATCTTCTTGGCTCAGTTACCTCCCTGGGTGCCCATGTCCATATATGTGATGTAGATAAAATATCTCCCTTGCAGAGGTGCTTGATATTTAAGAGGCTAGCACATTTTGAATGGCTTACAAGTATCAGCTATTATTACTATTTGTGTGTGTGTGTGGTTTTTTTGTTTGTTTGTGATGGGGTCTTGTTCCTCCCAGGCTGGAATGCAGTGGTGAGATCATAGCTCACTACAGCCTTGAATTCCTCGGCTCAGGTGATCCTCCTCCCTCAGCCTCCTCAGTAGCTGGGATTACAGGTGCACCCCACTGTGCCCGACTAATTTATTTTTTATTTTTTGTAGAAATGAGATCATAGTATGTAGCCTAGGCTGGTCTCAAACTGCTGGGCTCAAGTGGTTCTCCTGCCTCTGCCTCCCCAAGTGTTGGGATTATAGGCATGAGCCACCATGCCCGGCCTACTATTTGTTTTTGACAACCAAAATCTTCACACCTTGGCCCTAAATCTCAATACATTTGTCTAGCAAATGGAAATAGCAACAAAGGACTAATCCGTGTCAGCAGAAATGTTGGCTATTTCATTAGAAATGTGAGTAAACTCATCCCAGGAGCTATTTCAAGTTATGCTGGTGTGAGAGACTGCTGCGGAGTTTTTGCCCAACTCAGATCTCCTCTGGGTGGCACTTGGCAGCCTCTATCTCTGTCCTGGTATTCATGATCCCAGAACTGTCGGGACTGGTCAGCACAGTGGACAGATGCCATTACAGTGGTGGTCTTCAGCCTCTGGAAGGTTTTCTTAATGTAAGCTTTTTTACTAGAAGGCTTTCCCTCTTTGGTCATTGCAGGGTCTGAGGATGCCACTAAAATGAATGTCACCAATTATGGGTGCCTACCGGGTGCAGGTACTGAGTTCATTTCATGCAGAAGGGTGGGGTGAGGACTCTGGAGCCAGGGCTTGGGCTGGAAACCTAGATCCAGCACTTCACAGTGCAAATGTGGGCGAGTGACCAAGCTCTGTACAATGAAGTTTCCTCTGGATAAAACACAGAGTGGAAGTACTGAGCTCGGAGGGTTGTTGTGACAATAAAAGGTGTCAGTAAGTGTTCGCTGTTGCCACTGTCTCATGGCACCTTCATGATGTCTTGGTGATTGTTTCAGTCCCGTTTCACAGATGACAAAAACAGGCTCATAGAAGAGGTGGACTCTGTGACACACACTGAATAAGCAGAGAGGCTGTGCTTTGGGGTTAGAGAAAAATTGCAGCTGTTTCCACTCCGAACCTTAGAATTCTGTTTTTCCCTAGTTACCAATACATTTTGAGCAAGCCAATTTTATTGGACTTAGAGGCCCAGCTCACCTGATTGATTCCTTGTGGTGGGAGATGTGAATTTCCTAGTCCAGTCTCTTTGAGGATTGAAAGAACTCAGTGAGAAGCCAGCAGAGTTGGCAAGGTTGTTGATTTCAATAACCTGTGGACACATATCTGCAGGAATTACAGGTGCACCCCACTGTGCCCGACTAATTTATTTTTTATTTTTTGTAGAGATGAGATCTTACTATGTAGCCTAGGCTGGTCTCAAACTGCTGGGCTCAAGTGATTCTCCTGCCTCCGCCTCCCAAAGTGTTGGGATTATAGGCGTGAGCCACCATGCCCGGCACAGAAGCTGAGAACCCCGCTTCTCAGAGAGAAGGTGTGAACAGACAGGAGTGTGTCAGTTGGCTGGAATTTACAGGCAGCAGAGACAGAGAGTTTCTGTGGGGCATGTGCTCTTAGGGATGTCCTGGAGAGAAGTATGCTACCTGTGATCTGCTCAGTGTGCAAGGTCCAGGAAGACAGATGGGCCAGCCATGGAGCTGAACAGCAAGTAGCAAAACCTTAGCTGGGGCTGGGTGTGGTGGCTCATGCCTGTAATCCCAGCACTTTGGGAGGCCAAGGTGGGCAGATCAACTGAGGTCAGGAGTTCGAGACCAGCCTGGCCAACAGGGTGAAACTCCGCCTCTACTAAAAATACAAAAATTAGCCTGGTGTGGTGTCATGCGCCTGTAATCCCAGGTACTCAGGAGGCGAAGGCAGGAGAATCGCTTGAACCCGGGAGGTGGAGGTTGCAAAAACCAAAAACCTTAGCTGGTCCAAAGCCCTTTATACTGGTCCATTTGCTCTTAGAGATCCACCCAGACACCAGGATTGCCTCACCCTGCCATAGAGGGGCATGATGAGAGAAAATCCACAAAGTTCATCAATAGCCCACATGTGGTTAGGGTATGTGAGAAACAAGGCCCTCACTGTTACTCTCTGGGGGTGGAGAGCAGGGCTTGGGGGGATCTGGGTTCTGACTGGCTTGGTCTCTCATCAGACTTACTTCCTACATTGGACTTTTAGGGATGCTGGAACAAAGCACCACAGACTGTGCGGCTTGAACAACAGACAATGACTGTCTCACAGTCTGGAGGCTAGATGGCTGAGATCCAGGTGTCAGCAGGGTTGGCTCCTCCTGAGGCTCTGGGGGAGACTCTGTCCAGTCCTCTCCCCAGCTCTGCAGGTTTGCTGGCCATCTTTGACGTTCCTTGCTTGGAGGAGCATCACTCCTGTCTCTGCCTTCATCTTCACACTGGTGTTCTCCCTGTGCCTGTGTCCAAATTTCCTCTTTTATAAGGACACAGCTCAGCTGGATTCGGGGCCCACCCCACTTCAGGATGACTCTGTCTTAGCCAATCACATCTGCAAGGACTCTATTTTTCAAATACGGTCACATTCTGAGGAGCTGAGGGTTGGACTTCAACATATGAATCTGGAGTGGAGCTGGGGGAAGTGGCGGCGAAACTGGGGGTTGGGGAACAGTTCAACCCTTAACATCTTCCTTTTTCTTAAGAATAATCTTCAACTTCGCTCCACCCCAAACTTAATCAGTGTCGTCCTGATAAGAGAGGGAGATGGGAAGACTCAAAAGCCTGCTTCAGAATGCAGTGAGCTGACCCCAAGCTATTCTAGAGGTAGGTGAGGGTTAAAGTTTAATGATAAGCCTTCTGTGTTGACTCCTTCCGAATCACTCAAAGAGCAGCTCACGTTTTTGGGGCTGTGTCATCTGAGGAGAGTGAAGGACCTTGCAGGATAAAGCCCCGCCCCTATCATTTCCTTCTCCCCTAGGAAGGAGTGGCTAGAGGAATGGGCCAGGCAGGTCAAAGCCATCAGATTTTAGAATCTCTACCTGGTGGCTGTCTCCTTCCAGCTGCTTCTCTGAGGGTTGTCTTAGTGGGTTAGTTCTTTTTCTCCAGCATTAGGTGTGGTTTTGTAACCTGAGGCTGGCCAAGGAGAGCTACAGACGGTGGCTCCCAGCTGAGCTCAGCGCCACTGCTACCACCAGACCCTGAGCCTCCACCCCAGTCATTTGGAAGTGAAAGAAAGGTAAAAGATATTTAATGCTTACAGACTATTCACAAAGGGCTCAAACCAACAACTAGTAACCCAGAGACAAAACTACTTTAAAGTGTGCTAAGTTACAAATCACTAAAATGTCGGATGACACCCAGGCCCAACGTGCGCTGTGTGGAGCCAGCTGAGGCAGGCGGTGAGGTGAGCCACGAACTCTGAACCTCCCTGGTGGCAGGGAGCCTGGTGTGAGGTCTGGAAAATAGAGCCAATCAATTCACTTGCAAGTCCTGGCTGCAGTTCTGGGCTCACCCTGAACCTTGGGTGTTCCCTGATGTTCCTATAGCTGATTTCAATACTCAAGTCACCGTAGTTCAAAGGCAATTTGACTTTTGCTTGTCCAAAGAAAACTTTTAAAAGAAAAACTCTTCAATATAGGCAACTATTTTGTCTCTTTTCACCCAAATGCCTATTTGACATGTTTGTCAGTCTCTCAGTCGCAGAATGTGCACTGTTATCCATCAGCTAAGGGCTTTCATTATATTCTGGTAAATGGGCCAGTTTAACCTAGGCATCAGTATCTAGGCATCTTTTTTACAGTCTCAGAGCCTAATACTTTTCAGGAAACTACAAAAGGCTTTATTTTTAAAGCATAATTCAAAGCTTATCAAAGTCACAGGAATTTCACTCATTATTATGAGACTTCCTGAGGAAAAGTAAAGTAAAGTAAAAATATAGGTAAGCAGGCTTCTAGAACTTTATTTTTTAGCAGGTGGGACGGAGAAGAAAAAAATACTCCTACTGGTGTTGAGGTTATTATTTTTTCAGTGTAATGGACTTTAAAAGCAATAAGCAATGGGAAGCTGGACCTCACTTTGTAGGTTCAGGGAAAAAAATCACCCTTCTTTTGTGTGGTAGAAAACCTCTTGTAAATGCATAGATTTGAGACCATGTATCAGAATTCTGGGGTCCTCTGAAACATTTCTGTAAAATTTATGGAAGAAATGCTTGTGACTGGTGTGATCTGTGATTACTTCATTAGATCAGGCTTTGCCTATACATCCAAATCATTTATTTTCTTGTTTATGTGTGTGTTGTGGTTAGGGGAGGTAGAGGGAGATTTGTCTCTAGCATAATGCTTGGCACACAGTAGAAGCTTCTCTCAGATAATTTTGGCTTCAAACAAAAGCAGCGTGAAAAACAGACACATATATTTCTTTCTCATTAAAAAATGTGAATATATAGTCCAGGGCTGGTATGGTGGACCTACAGTGCTAAAACCACACTCTATTTTTCCATTCTGCTGTGATTGGCTACCATTCCCACAGTCACCTCATGGTCCATGAAGGCTGCTAGAGCTCCAGCTATTCAACCATTCTAGGACAGGAAGGAGGAAAAGGGGAGAAAAAGGGGACCCCTCTCTATTCATGAGTCTTACTGAAGGTACCACGTAACACTACTGTTTCCAGCTTAGTGGTTGGAACAGTGACATGGTGACAGGTGGCTGCAACAGCGACTGAGAAATATGCATGGATTAGGGAAAAAAGTCAGAATCCTTTTATTAAAAAGAAGGGAAGAATACATTTTGAGAGACAGCTAGCAATCCCTGCTACACTGCCCAAAATAATGTTTGTTGAATTGAATTGGATCAGTTGGCCAGAACTGGTGGTGGTGTTCTTGAGTTATTTTGTTCTTGAGTTATTTTGTTCTTGAGATATTTGGAGATATGTTGTTGAAGATATTTTATCTTCCTCCTTGAAAAATGGAGTAGGATGTTTCTATACCTTTAGTGTGATAAGTGTGGGACTTGGGAGAGAGAATGCTGACATAAGTACATCTTCAGCTGACACCAACTTACTCTGGGCAAGGACATTAAGACGCTCGTGCTCTTTTATCCTAAGGAAGTTGGGTGTGAACACGAATGGTGTGAGACAAATGCTTTCAAGTTCCATAGTATGTGCCAGGCACATTGTAAGGTGAAAATGAAGTGCTCTGGTGATGAATGAGAACAATCTGAGGATCTTATCTCTCCAGTTTCCTCCACATAGTCACCACAGGGGACAAAATCTGGAGAAGCCTCCAGTTCTCTCATGAATTTGGAAATCATTGGCATTATAAATGGTTCCACCATTTGTTTTTTTGTATGACCAACCAACAATAAGTTATTTAACATTGCTAAGCCTCAGTTTCCTCATCATTAAGATGAAAATAATAAAAATCCCTATGTTCTGGGGTTGCTGTGAGGATTTTTTAAAATGCATGTAAAGAACTTTGCTCCGTGCCTGGCACATAACTAAATACTCAATAAATATTAGCTGTTCTTATTAGTAATGCAAAAAAGAGCAGAAGAAAAACGCCCAAAGTTAAGTTCCCAGGAGAGCAAGTCCTGGTTGGATGATTAAGTAATTATACGAAGATTATGTGTCAGTCAGAAGTGGGGAGCAGTCATGGAAGGCCTAGGAAGGCACACAACACTCAAAGGCCAGCCCACCTGTCAGCCCACTCTGACCGAGAGGCCTTCTCAGTGAATTGGTTTGGATTCTTGGGGTCCCAAGGGAAAGGCTTTCTCAATTGTAGATAAAAGTACACATGGCTATATTAGCATGATGCCATTTTGCATTTGATTTTGGATGCCATTTTGCATTTGATTGTAATTTGCCTTGCCTTGTAGATCTATGTACACGGTAAGAATGAATGGGCCATATTGGCTTGAGTATTCAGCTGTGATTCCCATTGTAAGATGAACAAAGTGGCATTCTGATGTTATACATTACTCTCTTTGAGGTCGGTTAACGTGAGTCTGCCACCCAAATGAAAAAACATTCACTGTCTCTGCCCACCATGTGCTTCATAGGCATCTTCTTTTGGAACTTTTTCCCAGAAGTTTTTACACCAAGTAATGAATATAGGAAGCTGTCACCACAGATTCATTGAGGGCCCAGTGGTTGTCAGGCACTGTATTAAGGACTGGGGAATGTGGCGGTGAACAAAAGGGACACTATCCCCACCTTGTGGAGATTACAGTCCAGCAGGACTGAGAGTTGGTAAACTGTTACTATATCGTCACAGACGACGTACCGCATGATGTCAGAAAGAAGCCCAGTCACAGGAGCAGTAAGGCAGGGAGGTGGACACAGGACAGGCTGGTGTAGGAAAGGTTCCTTCTCAGTCTCCACCTGAGACCTGGAGGACGAGTGGGAGTATGGAGAGAGCACATGCCCCACACTGGAGTCTGCGTGCTCCTCTTCCACCTTCCTTGTCATGGGTGTTGGGTGGGGACATGGGAAGCTACATCACAAGCTCTGTCCCCTTGAATGTGGACCTGTCCACTCTGCGTGTTCCTTTGAACGTCCCCCATGCTTGTACCCTGTGTGGCAGCTGCTGCAGCCCAATGTTGCAGCCTCCCCTAAGATGTGGAAAACCCAACTGCCCAGAAGGAAGCCTGTGTTCCTGGAATGTCATGAGGGAGGGAGAAGGAAAGACAGAATCACAATATTCATCCTGGCAGGATGCTGTCTCCATTCTTCAGAAACCAACTGAATGGGTGTTCAGTATTCTGTGAATCTTTGCTTTTATGTACTTTTTTTTTTTTTTGAGACAGAGTCTCGCTCTGTCTCCCAGGCTGGAGTGCAGTGGTGTGATCTCGGCTCACTGCAACCTCCACCTTCTGGGTTCTAGTGATTCTCCCGCCTCAGCCTCCTGAGTGGCTGGGATTACAGGCATGTGCCACCATGCCCAGCTAATTTTTATATTTTTAGTAGAGATGGGGTTTCACCATCTTGGCCAGGCTGTCTCGAACTCCCGACCTCAGGTGATCTGCCCACCTTGGCCTCCCAAAGTGCTGGGATTACAGGTGTGAGCCACCACACCAGGCCTACGTAAACTTTTTTTAAAAAATCAAACTATTGTTTGTGCTGTTTTCAAACAAACACATGGAACACACTCTCACAGAAACCTAACAACCAAAAAGTGTTGGAAAGGAAAACTGGCTTTGTGGTTCACATTAAATAATACATACTTATTCATAATTTATCTTTTCAGCCTGCTAGACTCCATTTTTAAGTAGAAAACAGAAAGACAGCCATCAGGCCCAAGAGAAGTCTTAAATATATCTTTGAAGTTTGGAAGTGACTCATGCCGTGAGTCTGGAAGTGTAGGTTTCTTTTGAAACACGCACTGCTGCCGCAGCTGTAATCACTGCCTCCTCAGCACTGGTGGCCTAGGCAGGCAGCAGGGCTCATGTCAGCTGTGACTGGCTGTCATCACATCCCACAGGACACTCTTGCTCCTTCTGTTGCCAGCCCTACATTCTCCCCCTTCTGCCTGTCTAGACAGCCCCTTCCCTTAGAGAAAGGGGAGACCCTGTGTTTTTTGCGCTGGCCCTGCCTGCAGCACACACACTGTGCCCTCCCCTCGTCACTCTGTTGGGTGCTAAATCCTTGCCTCCATTCCCCATCTCTGTGTAAACCTCATTGGCTTATGAAAGTCTCCCTTGGCCCATAGACCGATTTCCCCAGGACAGCCTCTGTTCCATAGAACACATCACACTTGCAGTCACTATTATAGAGCTGATCTTCCTGGGAAACTCTGGGTCCTCCTTGGCAGGGACTGTGTCTTCCTGCTCATGGCTGTGTCCTGGTGCCTAACATATCATAGGTGCTTAATGAATAGGTTTCTTGTCTGAGACATGTGGCCCCTCCTTCCCATACCACAGTCAGGTTTCTCAGAGTCAGGAGTGGGCTCAGAGCCTCTGTGCACCCCAATCCTGTATGGCACCGTGGATGGTTCCACTTAGACCAGCTGGAAGGACTGGTTAAGATCCATCAGCTCAAGTCCTCCTTTTCAGATGTGGCAACAGGATTAGTTTGCTAGGACTGTCAAACAAAGCACCATAAACTGGGTTAGTTAGACAACAGAAATTTATTGTCTGCCAGTTCTGGAGGCTGCAAGTCTGAGATCAAGGTATCAGCAGGGTTGGTTCCTAAGGGCAGTGAGGGAGGATCTGTCCAGGCCTCTTCCTCAGCTGCTGGTGGTTTGCTGGCCTTTTTAAGCGTTTCTTGGCTTGAGGAAGTATCAGCCCAATCTTGCACTCTCTCTGAGGGCGTCTATATCCAAATTTCCTTTTTTTTGTAAGGACACCAGTGATTGGATTAGGGCCTACCCTAATCACCTCACCTTAACTTGATCATCTTAAGTTAAGTCATCTATTTGCAGATAAGGTCACATTCATAAGTACTGGGGGGAAGGACTTCAATATATTTTAAAGAACCCAATTCAGCCCAAAACAGTGACTCAGTTTATAACACATCATCCTCCCTGCTGAAAGATGATCCTACTCACCCATAATAAAGGGGTCATGCTATTTTCCCAGGTGTAGTCTTATTTGTTGCTCTTTGTGAGCAGGAACTGGAAGACAGAGGAAAATTCTGGTTATAAAATAAGAGGTCATCTGCCTGGGTGATGGGGCTACTTGCTAAGTGTGGAACGTGGTCTGCACAGGGTGTTTCAGCTGACCGGCATCAGGCCCACTTGACTGAACATCCCATAAGAACCCCAATCACAGGAGTTCAGTTAATCTCCTGGATCAATAAACAATTATTTAGAGAAAGTGACTTTGTCAACAATTTAATTAAAATCACCCAACCTATGAAATTAAAAGTAATTCAAGTTTGAGCACATATTAGCTGTGTGGCCTAGGCAAGTCAGTTGTCTGGATAGCAACATACTCTCTGTAAAGCACTGGGATTAGGTAACCTCTGAAGACCCTCTCGACTGGAACCTTCTTTGGATTATGTGGTTCTTTTCGTGTTGAAAGCAGAAAAGCTGTCTAAGGAGTTGGGATATACAAGTATGAAAAGAAATTAAACAAAGTGCTTTTCCTCTTCATTATCATTGTAGATATGAGGTGGTCCTTGCCTCTGCACAGAAGAAACATGCTAGATCTCTGTCTTGATCCACTTTTATGTACTCAATGTCTACTCCTTGCAAGAGATAAACCAGCACACAGGACATGGGACCTTTGCTGATAGGGTACCATTCTTGGCTCACCCTGCTGGTCCCACCCTGTTGGGCTGGTGGTGCTAGAATTTGCATGGGTTGAATGTATCATTTTCATCTTCAAAATAACCAATTTTCCAAAGAGTTACTTCTGTAAGTGTCTAATAACATATTCAAGAACCAAATCAGAGTTTCAGTTGTACAACCTAGTCTTTAGGCTATAGACACTCACTCTTTACGATCTTGGCATAAAAAATCTTACTAATAATAGTATCTTGACTATAAATAGAGATTTTCTAATGTCCTCTCCTGCTATTGTATTGCTTATTACAATGCTGAATGTATCATAATCCTTTTGGCCATAAAACTGTGCCTCTTGATTGTGAGAAGGATATAAAATAGACCAGATGTCTTAACCAAGTTTGGATAAATCAGTCATCACCTTCTTTTTTTCCAGTAAGAATGAGGCATAACAGCTTGAGTGATGCACAGACTTTATTTTCCATTTGGTCTTTCCAAAGCAAACAGAACCAAGGTGTAAAGTCTGCTAACGGCACTGTGTCAGCCGTGTGGCATTCAGTTTTAAGGATGCGAACATCGCTATTGTGAAAAGAGAGGGAGGTTAAATTGTTAGTGTTTAGTCTCGTTTAATATTAAGACCAAAAATAACAACCTCAGGAGAAAGACAAAGAGAATGACTAATGAACTCAGTTCTAGTTTAATGTTTGAGAGGGGCATAGACTTTGATATGAAACTAGGGAGATGAGCTCTCAGTACGGTAGCTTTTCCCTCAAATATAAGAATTCTTAGATTTAAATTTAAATAGTAAATTATTTTAGAATTTTCCTTTTTGCAAAAAAAGGTAATAATAAATACAAGAAGTCTCACTCAACAAGGTCATAATGAGGCAGAGTGGATCTGCAGTAACATAACAATAGTCAGACACCAGAGCATTTTTTATCCCAACATTTTATAGAATGTGTTATGTGTTGGTCACTAGATGGGTGTTGAATATATATGGCATTTAAAACACAAAGCTACATTACAAGATTGGAACAACTCCAATGTTTAAATGAAGAAAACATAACACAGACGGGTTAAGAGTCTGCTCAGGTTCATCCAGTTAGGAAACATTTAATACTAAACTCAGGAATCAAGCAAGGAGCAGGACCATTTGACTCAAGTACTGAGCTTTCAGAAGACTCGGGTTTTCCTATGAAGAGGACCTGCATGTGTGCAGATACTGCTCTCATGCTGCTTTCCAGGTGCGAGAATAAGATGAGCACAAAGACCTGGTTGTGATACCAATTCTGATGGCATCATTAATCTAAGCCAGGCCTATACCATGGAGTTAGAAGGAGGATTGGAAAAAGTCCTGGCGATGCTGCCCATGACGGTCTGAGGCACTACAGGGCATGCAGAGATGAGGGAAACACAGTTCCTAAGAGCACTTTTAGGAAGGCCCTGGTAGTGTACATATTATGATAACAGGGAGGCTCCAGGTGTCATGAAACAACTGTGAAAGAATGCTATTGGGAGCCGAAGCAGGGTGAGACCCTGGTAGCAAAGGCCTTTCTGAAACCCATTCCACATATGGCTATTGCTAGTGGTGACTGCAGCGCTAGGAGACAGGAGAGGAAAGGTCTGTTGGAGGACGGGGAGCATGGCACGGGCCTCAAGGATGCGTAGGTTTTGGGTAAGAAGAAAGGGGGTGGGAGATGGCATTCCGAGCAGAGGGAATAATAAGAGAGAGGCACAAAGAGGAGCATCACTTGGGACAAATATTGGGAGATGTAGCCCTAAATTTGTAAGACTGGGGCCTGGGAGCATTCCATTCCAGGGATTCCAAACTTGGTCTGAAAGTTGTCTAAGAAATCTGGGCATAGGCTTTTGTTAGTCTATGAAGTTTTATTTGAAACTAAATATATGTGCATGTTTCACTTATCTATGTTGTTGGATTAAAAAAAACCACTCCAGAGATAACTTAAAAATTAACTGCCTTAAAACAACAACTTCTTATTTTTTCTAGTTCTGTAATCTGTGCTGGGTTACCCAGGAACTAAAAAATTGTTCCAGAACCCCAGTCTGGTGTCTGGGGCCCTGCCACCTATTTTCAGGCCTCCTTCATGTTCAGTGTCTACCCTCCTGCTGAGAGTTTGAAGTAACAGCTAACTCTATCAAGGGATTCCTCATCAAAGGCCATCTTTGGGGATATTTCTATATTTTATATTGAAACTTCCACTGCCATCAAGTACAGAACTTGTACAAAAGAGTGGGTTTCCTGAAGGCCAGTTTTGACTCAACACAAATAATAACATTATTTTATCTAGAGCTCTTCAACTATGAATTTTTCCCAGGTCAATGAGTCCTCTACTAATAGATGATTTGAAGCAGAGGGTGGATACTGTGACTCAGGGGTTCTGTAGATACAAATCCTTCACCCCAAGACTCTACTGCACCAGCAGATGCTCTTATGATGATCTGGAAGCTGTAAAGGGTCCTGATTTAGCTGTTCCCTAATGTAACAAGGATACTGAGATGGAGAAAAACCAACGGTGTCAGGAAACAGCAGTGCATTTGATAACTGGAAGAACAAACAATGTCTATTTCTTTCTTTAAGAAAAATTAATTTTTTTTATTTTTAGTTTTTGTGGGTACATGTTAGGTATATATATTTATGGGGTACATATGTTTTGATACAGGCATGCAATGTGTGATAATCACATCATGGAGAATGGAATAGCCATCCCCTCGCATTTATATTTTGTGTTATAAACAATCCAGTTTACACTTTTAGATATTATAAAATGTACAATTAAGTTATTACTGACAATCGTCACCTCGTTTGCTATCAAATAGTAAGTCTTTTTAACTTTTATTTTTATTTTAGGTTCAGGGGTATTTAGGTTCATGTGCTGGTTTGTTATATAGGTAAACTTGTGTCATAGGTTTGTGTACAGATTATTTTGTCACCCAGGTACTAACCTCAGTACCCCATAGTTATTTTTTCTGTTCCTCTCCCTCCTCTTGCACTCTATCCTCAAGTGGGCCCCAGTGTTTGCTGTTCCCTACTTTGTGTCCATGAGTTCTCAAAAATAATGTCTATTTCTATAGCACCGTGATCAATAGGTGAGAGTGGAGTTCTTTCTCACGTGAGTGTGTGAGCAGAGAGAAGGCAGGCACTGCTTTCTTAATCATTCTGTAGTTTCTGCATTAAAAGGTTCCCACCTGTGTGCTATTTATATATCCTAGGGAGAAAAAGAAAGAATAAACCTGTCAGACTCTTTTTTTTTGAGACGGAGTTTCACTCTGTCAGGTAGGCTGGAGTGCAGTGGCGCCATCTCGGCTCACTGCAAGCTCCGCCTCCCAGGTTCACTCCATTCTCCCGCCTCAGCCTCCCGAGTAGCTGAGACTACAGGCGCCCGCCACCACACCCGGCACCACACCCGGCTAATTTTGTTTTTGTATTTTTAATAGAGACGGGGTTTCACCATGTTAGCCAGGATGGTTTCGATCTCCTGACCTCGTGATCTGCCCGCCTCCGCCTCCCAAAGTGCTGGGATTACAGGCGTGAGCCACTGCGCCCGGCCAGAACATGTCAGACTCTTAACACTGATTAATGCTGCAATCAGCCTGGCAACAGCTTCTGGCTTAACAACTTCATTTGCAGCCACAGAAGTACGTGTTTCTACTTCTCTTGCATTACTTACCGGCAACCTAATTTATATAGAGCCTCTTCTCATGCTTTAAAGATGTTCTTCAAAGATATGTTAGATGTCAGCAAAGTCATCACCAGTCATGTAAAGTGGATGATGCCATTGGGGTTACAATGAAGAGATCCTAGCCTATGGGTTCTCATTTTAATTCGGAATCATAGTGTAATTAATTATCCTTATTCTAGACATGTAACAGATCTGGTTACAGTCAAAGGCAGGGAAAATATTAGAAGTCTGGAAGTGAAAACACTGGGAAGTGATTTATCTTCAGGGCAAGAGTTAATCTCTTTCCACTTTGGGTCTGGAAATTCATGGGTTTTGTTTTCTAGATAAGACTTCCTATAACACTGGCCAACCAGAATATGTTGATTGGCAATTCTAGGTGTGGATGGTGCTATCTGTAGCCCCAGGTTAAATTTGATAGACATTTCTGAAAACTTGGTTTGATTAAACTGATTGATCAGGATAGTTTTAAGTTTCTTTGTAATGTATGCTGTTATTTGTAGTTGCTCTATGTATTATTCTAAGAATGTATATATGAAATTAAAACTTAATTTTTTTTTTTTTGAGATGGTGTTTCACACTGTCACCCAGGCTGGAGTGCAGTGGCAATCTCAGCTCACTGCAACCTCTGCTTCCCAGGTTCAAGTGATTCTCCTGCCTCAGCCTCCTGAGTAGCTGGGATTACAGGCACAAGCCACCATACCCAGCTAATTTTTGTATTTTTAGTAAAGATGGTGTTTCATCAAGTTGGTCAGCCTGGTCTCGAACTCCTGACCTCAAGTGACCTGCCCGCCTCAGCCTCCCAGAGTGCTGGGATTACAGGTGTGAGGTGCTGCACCCGGCTGAAAACTTCTTTAAATCAGTGAAAGCTGTCTGAATAGATGGGAAACAACTGCCTATTTTTGGTGTAAAAAGTGTCAATCATTTATTTGTGATTTATATATAAGAGGGAAAATGTTGCTGTCATATTTACTGAAAGATAAATGCTAAAAAAGAATATGCCTTCTATGTGATTTTTCATATTTACTTATATACTTTTTTTGCTTATGAAATTTTGAGAATAGTGTATTATCAGATTCACACCCTCTTCTTAAGTAGTGTGTTATGAAGCAGTCACATGTGTTGTGAATTACTTATGAATAATAATGATAGCTAACATGATTTCTTACTAGATGCTATGCTACTTTATCTCATTTAATCCTCAAGATAATATTGTAAGATATATACTATGATATCCTCCTCATATTGTAGATGAGGAAATGGATGCTTAGGTAGTTTAACTACCCATCACAGAGCTGGAAAGCATACAGGAGGGGCTCAAATCCAGGTGTGACCATTGTTCAACTGCATTGTTAAACAGTGCACTTCACTGGCTTTTCACACAGTGCCTTGATAATTTCAGACTTGGATAACTTCCAATGATGAGAAGCTTGGTAGACATTTTCAGAGAGGAGGAGATGAAAGCATGACAAACATTTTCTTTTTTTTTTTATTATTATACTTTTAAGTTTTAGGGTACATGTGCACAATGTGCAGGTTTGTTACATATGTATACATGTGCCATGTTGGTGTGCTGCACCCATTAACTCGTCGTTTAGCATTAGGTATATCTCCTAACGCTATCCCTCCCTGCTCCCCCCACCCCACAACAGTCCCCGGAGTGTGATGTTCCCCTGACAAACATTTTCTAATTATAAAGCGAGAAATGGGAGCTCAGAGGAATCAACTAATTTTTAACTTTTTAATTTTTATTTTTCTAGGGACAGAGTCTCATTCTGTTGCCCAGGTTGGAGTGCAGTGGTGCAATCACAGCTTATTGCAGCCTTGAACTCCTAGGCTCAAGTGATCCTCTTGTCTCAGCCTCCTGAATATCTGGGACTATAGGTGCACCATCAGGCCTGGGTAATTTTTTATTTTATTTTTTGTAGAGATGGAGTCTTGCTATGTTGCCTAAGCTGGTCTTGAGCTCTTGGCCTCAAGTGATCCTCCCTCCTCAGCCTCCCAAAGTGCTAGGATTATAGGTGTGAGCCACTGCACCTGACCTAATTTTTTAAGAATATTAGTGACAAAAATTAGTTGAAATTTTCCAAAAGCAGTTCTACATCTCATGCTATATTTCATTTCTTTTGCCTCTGAATTTTACTCTGGAAGTGAAATATTTTAAAATTTCTAATGAGGGTCCCAGGATCATGTAGTAGCTTTCAAATAAAAATATCCTATATCATGTGTACACAAAATAAGCTGCTGTGTTCTTTTGTTTAGTTAATCAAAGAAGGGTTTTCAGCATTTATTAAGCACTACACACTGAGCTAAGCAAGGTACTTCATTTAATCTTCACAAGCATGGTGTAAGCTGGTATTACTATAGCTGAGGAAACAGTCTCAGGGCAGTTAAGTTCCTTAACAAAAGTCGTACATATTGTAAGCCACAGAGCTGGGATTACAACCCATGCCTGCCTCATCCCCCTTCTTAGAAACAGATTTACTGTCCCCTGAAGATGAGGGAAATAAAGCCATTTCCCCAAATAAGCAATTTCTATTCTTTTAGTTACCTTCCAACTCTATTAGTTCCAATGCTTCACTTGTAAGTTTGGATGCTTAGTCAATATGAGTTCTAATTCAAAATCTGCCACAAAGTTTCAAAAGCTGTGCTGGTGTGTTGTTTCAAGAACTCCAATCTAATCACCATAGTCTTTGTCTAGGAAACAGACATCAGGGGCCTGAAGTGTCCAGATTTCCACTTGGTGTTATCTCAGTAGACACACAGCTGCAAATCAGTAGCAACAGACAGCCTCGTTTAATGATTCTTAACATTTCCCTCTAAATGAGAGAGAAAACTAAGAAACTGAGGATGAGACTAATCAGCATGTTTTATATCCATAAAGACTCAAGAAGCTGAAATGCAGGATTAATTCTGAAGGTTGAAGAGCTGGAGGTATTAATGACTCACCTTCCTAAGGAGACCAACTCCTCTCTTGTCACATTGAGTGATGAAGACTCTGGTGTCTTGTGGCATATTCCCCCCCGTAGATGGGGCATTTGGGATTAGTGAGTTGCCTGTAGGAATGAGTCCTAACATTCTCTTACGTCCTGTGTCAGGGAGAAGTTCTGGGTCAGCATCCTTATGACACGTGATTCTGTAAGTCTGTTCTGATCCTGATTCAAAGCTTTGAATGGGTCCAGCATCCTTGAAACCACCATGGAATGATCGGCAATCTAAATGTGGTCATTGTGCATCAGGCTGCTGTTCCTTTGTCTTGCTCGCAGTTAGAGAAGCAGGGACCTCTCTATCCCACTCTGTACTCTGGTGTTTCCCTGGCCTCTGAGCCTAAGTTCCCTATTCCTTCAAGTTAAACCAGTCCCTTCCTCAGAATCAGCCTGCACACAGGGAACTGCAATGTTCACCAACTTCTCTCCAGGACTGGTAGAGGCAGCCTGTCTCCTGGGAGTGCAGTGCTCTGCTCCCTCACATTCTTCCTGGGCTAGGAGAGGACCTCCTGTTTGGACTTCGAGAGCCCTGGACCAGGTACTAACAAACCCTGACAAAGGTGCTGTAGTAATGGCCCAGAGCAGCAGAAAAAGCAAGGCTTTTTTAGACAGATGACCTAAACAGTGGCTCCAACACACATTCTACTGGCTTGGAGGCCCCAGGAAACGCTCAGTTTCCTCATCTGTAGAATGAAGTGAGTAACTGCTGTGCAGGTCAGAGTCAATGTATATAAAGCACTTGGTGTAATGCCTGGCATGTAATAGCCACTTAATAACTGGTAGCATTTATTATGTCTTTCAATGAACTTTCCAGACAGTGGGAAGCAAAATGTATCATAGACTTTTTTTTTTTTTTTTTTTGAGACAGAGTCTCACTCTGTTGCCAGGCTGGAGTGCAGTGGTGTGATCTCGGCTCACTGCAATCTCTGCCTCCTGGGTTCAAGTGATTCTCCTGCCCCAGCCTCCAGAGTAGCTGGGACTACAGGCATGCGCCACCATGCCCAGCTAATTTTTGTATTTTTAGTAGAGACGGGGTTTCACCATGTTGGCCTGGATGGTCTCAATCTCTTGAGCTCGTGATCTACCCCTCTCAGCCTCCCAAAGTGCTGGGATTACAGGCGTGAGCCACTGTGCCTGGCCAATGTAGATATTTTATTTATTTATTTATTTATTTATTTATTTTTGAGACAGAGTCTCACTCTGTTGCCCAGGCTGGAGTGCAGTGGCACAATCTTCGCTCACTGCAACCTCTGCCTCATGGGTTCAAGTGATACTCCTGCCCCAGCCCCCAGGGTAGCTGGGACTACAGGCATGTGCCACCAAGCCCAGCTAATTTTTGTATTTTTAGTAGAGACGGGGTTTCTCCATATTGGCCAGGCTGGTCTCAAACTCCTGACCTTGTGATCTGCCCACCTCAGCCTCCCAAAGTGCGGGGATTACAGGCATGAGTAACTGTGCCTGGCCCAAGATATACATTTTTAAGCCTTTGGGATAGTTTGTAATATTGGAAACAATGAAATCAGGACTTGAATTCTTTTTATTTATGTATTTATTTGTTTATCTATTTATTTATTTTTTTATACTTTAAGTTTTAAGGTACATGTGCACAACGTGCAGGTTCGTTACATATGTATACATGTGCCATGTTGGTGTGCTGCACCCATTAACTCTTCATTTAACATTAGGTATATCTCCTAATGCTATCCCTCCCCACTTCGCCCACCTCACCACAGGCCCCGGTGTGTGATGTTCCCCTTCCTGTGTCCGTGTGTTCTCATTGTTCAATTCCCACCTATGAGTGAGAAGATGTGGTGTTTGGTTTTTTGTCCTTGCAATAGTTTGCTGAGAATGATGGTTTCTAGCTTCATCCATGTCCCTACAAAGGACATGAACTCATTTTTTATGGCTGCATAGTATTCCATGGTGTATGTGCGCCACATTTTCTTAATCCAGTCTATCATTGTTGGACATTTGGGTTGGTTCCAAGTGTTTGCTATTGTGAATAGTGCAGCAATAAACATACATGTGCATGTGTCTTTATAGCAGCATGTTTTATAATCCTTTGGGTATATACCCAGTAATGGGATGGCTGGGTCAAATGGTATTTCTAGTTCTAGATCCCTGAGGAATCGCCACACTGACTTCCACAATGATTGAACTAGTTTACAGTCCCAGCAACTGTGTAAAAGTGTTCCTATTTCTCCACATCCTCTCCAGCACCTGTTGTTTCCTGACTTTTTAAAGATCGCCACTCTAACTGGTGTGAGATGGTATCTCATTGTGCTTTTGATTTGCATTTCTGTGATGGCCAGTGATGATGAGCATTTTTTCATGTGTCTTTTGGCTGCATAAATGTCTTCTTTTGAGAAGTGTCTGTTCATATCCTTCACCCACTTGTTGATGGGGTTGTTTGTTTTTTTCTTGTAAATTTGTTTGAGTTCATTGTAGATTCTGGATATTAGCCCTTTGTCAGATGAGTAGATTGCAAAAATTTTCTCCCATTCTGTAGGTTGCCTGTTTACTCTGATGGTAGTTTCTTTTGCTGTGCAGAAGCTCTTTAGTTTAATTAGATCCCGTTTGTCAATTTTGGCTTTTGTTGCCGTTGCTTTTGGTGTTTTAGACATGAAGTGCTTGCCCATGCCTATGTCCTGAATGGTATTGCCTAGGTTTTCCTGTAGGGTTTTTATGGTTTTAGGTCTAACATTTAAGTCTTTAATCCATCTTGAATTAAATTTTGTATAAGGTGTAAGGAAGGGATCCAGTTTCAGCTTTCTACATATGGCTAGCCAGTTTTCCCAGCACCATTGATTAAATAGGGAAACCTTTCCCCATTTCTTGTTTTTGTCAGGTTTGTCAAAGATCAGATGGTTGTAGATATGCGGCATTATTCCTGAGGGCTCTGTTCTGTTCCATTGGTCTATATCTCTGTTTTGGTACCGGTACCATGCTGTTTTGTTTATACTGTAGCCTTGTAGTATAGTTTGAAGTCAGGTAGCGTGATACCTCCAGCTTTGTTCTTTTGGCTTAGGATTGACTTGGCAATGAGGGCTCTTTTTTGGTTCCATATGAACTTGAAAGTAGTTTTTTCCAATTCTGTGAAGAAAGTCATTGGTGGCTTGATGGAGATGTCATTGAATCTATACATTACCTTGGGCAGTATGGCCATTTTCTCGATACTGATTCTTCCTACCCATGAGCATGGAATGTTCTTCCATTTGTTTGTATCCTCTTTTATTTCATTGAGCAGTGGTTTGTAGTTCTCCTTGAAGAGGTCCTTCATGTCCCTTGTAAGTTGGATTCCTAGGTATTTTATTCTCTTTGAAGCAATTGTGAATGGGAGTTCACTCATGATTTGGCTGTTTGTCTGTTATTGGTGTATAAGAATGCTTGTGATTTTTGCACATTGATTTTGTATCCTGAGACTTTGCTGAAGTTGCCTATCAGCTTAAGGAGATTTTGGGCTGAGACAATGGGGTTTTCTAGATATAAAATCATGTCATCTGCAAACAGGGACAATTTGACTTCCTCTTTTCCTACTTGAATACCCTTTATTTCCTTCTCTTGCCTGATTGCCCTGGCGAGAACTTCCAACACTACGTTGAATAGGAGTGGTGAGAGAGGGCATCCCTGTCTTGTGCCAGTTTTCAAAGGGAATGCTTCCAGTTTTTGCCCATTCAGTATGATATTGGGTGTGGATTTGTCATAGATAGCTCTTATTATTTTGAGATATGTCCCATCAATACCTAATTTATTGAGAGTTTTTAGCATGAAGAGTTGTTGAATTTTGTTGAAGGCTTTTTCTGCATCTATTGAGATAATCATGTGGTTTTTGTCGTTGGTTCTGTTTATATGCTGGATTACATTTATTGATTTGCATATGTTGAACCAGCCTTGCATCCCAGGGATGAAGCCCACTTGATCATGGTGGATAAGCTTTTTGATGTGTTGGTGGATTCGGTTTGCCAGCATTTTATTGAGGATTTTTGCATCAATATTCATCAGGGATATTGGTCTAAAATTCTCTTTTTTTGTTGTGTCTCTGCCAGGCTTTGCAATCAGGATGATGCTGGCCTCATAAAATGAGTTAGGGAGGATTCCCTCTTTTTCTGTTGATTGGAATAGTTTCAGAAGGAATGGTACCAGCTCCTCCTTGTACCTCTGGTAGAATTCGGCTGTGAATCCATCTGGTCCTGGACTTTTTTTGGTTGATAAGCTATTAATTATTGCCTCAATTTCAGAGCCTGTTATTGGTCTATTCAGAGATTCAACTTCTTCCTGGTTTAGTCTTGGGAGGGTGTATGTGTTGAGGAATTTATCCATTTCTTCTAGATTTTCTAGTTTATTTGCTTAGAGGTGCTTATGGTATTCTCTGATGGTATTTTGTATTTCTGTGGGATCAGTGGTGATATCCCCTTTATCATTTTTTATTGCGTCTATTTGATTCTTCTCTCTTTTCTTCTTTATTAGTCTTGCTAGCAGTCTATCAATTTTCTTGATCTTTTCAAAAAACCGGCTCCTGGATTCATTGATTTTTTGAAGGGTTTTTTTATGTCTGTATTTCCTTCAGTTCTGCTCTGATCTTAGTTACTTCTTGCCTTCTGCTAGCTTTTGAATGTGTTTGCTCTTGCTTCTCTAGTTCTTTTAATTGTGATGTTAGGGTGCCAATTTTAGATCTTTCCTTCTTTCTCTTGTGGGCATTTAGTGCTATAAATTTCCCTCTACACACTGCTTTGAATGTGTCCTGGAGATTCTGGTATGCTGTGTCTTTGTTCTCGTTGGTTTCAAAGAACATCTTTATTTCTGCCTTCATTTCGTTATGTACCCAGTAGTCATTCAGGAGCAGGTAGTTCAGTTTCCATGTAGTTGAGTGGTTTTGAGTGAGTTTCTTAATCCTGAGTTCTAGTTTGATTGCACTGCGGTCTGAGAGACAGTTTGTTATAATTTCTGTTCTTTTGCATTTGCTGAGGAGTGCTTTACTTCCAACTATGCGGTCAATTTTGGAATAGATGTGGTGTGGTGCTGAAAAGAATGTATATTCTGTTGATTTGGGGTGGAGAGTTCTGTAGATGTCTATTAGGTCCGCTTGGTGCAGAGCTGAGTTCAGTTCCTGGATATCCTTGTTAACTTTCTGTCTCGTTGATCTGTCTAATGTTGACAGTGGGGTGTTAAAGTCTCCCATTATTATTGTGTGGGGTCTAAGTCTCTTTGTAGGTCTCTAAGGACTTGCTTTATGAATCTGGGTGCTCCTGTATTTGGGTGCATATATATTTAGGATAGTTAGCTCTTTTTGTTGAATTGATCCCTTTACCATTATGTAATGACCTTCTTTGTCTCTTTTGATCTTTGTTGGTTTAAAGTCTGTTTTATCAGAGACTAGGATTGCAACCCGTGCCCTTTTTTTGTTTTCCATTTGCTTGGTAGATCTTCCTCCATCCCTTTATTTTGAGCCTATGTGTGTCTCTGCACGTGAGATGGGTTTCCTGAATACAGCACACTGCTGGGTCTTGACTATCCAATTTGCCAGTCTGTGTCTTTTAATTGGAGCATTTAGTCCATTTACATTTAAGGTTAATATTGTTATGTGTGAATTTGATCCTGTCATTATGATGTTAGCTGGTTATTTTGCTCCTTAGTTGATGCAGTTTCTTCCTAGCCTTGATGGTCTTTACAATTTGGCATGTTTTTGCAGTGGCTGGTACTGGTTTTTTCCATGTTCAGTGCTTCCTTCAGGAGCTCTTTTAGGGCAGGCCTGGTGGTGACAAAATCTCTCAGTATTTGCTTGTCTGTAAAGTATTTTATTTCTCTTTCACTTATGAAGCTTAGTTTGGCTGGATATGAAATTCTGGGTTGAAAATTCTTTTCTTTAAGAATGTTGAATATTGGCCCCCACTCTCTTTTGGCTTGTAGAGTTTCTGCTGAGAGATCAGCTGTTAGCCTGATGGGCTTCCCTTTGTGGGTGACCCGACCTTTCTCTCTGGCTGCCCCTAACATTTTTTCCCTCATTTCAACTTTGGTGAATCTGACAATTATGTGTCTTGGAGTTGCTCTTCTCGAGGAGTATCTTTTTGGCGTTCTCTGTATTTCCTGAATTTGAATGTTGGCCTGCCTTGCTAGATTGGGGAAGTTCTCCTGGATAATATCCTGCAGAGTGTTTTCCAACTGGGTTGCATTCTCTCCGTCACTTTCAGGTACACCAATCAGATGTAGATTTGGTCTTTTCACATAGTCCCATATTTCTTGGAGGCTTTCTTCATTTCTTTTTATTCTGTTTTCTCTAAACTTCTCTTCTCATTTCATTTCATTCATTTCATCTTCCATCACTGATACCCTTTCTTCCAGTTGATCGAATTGGCTACTGAGGCTTGCGCATTCATCACGTAGTTCTTGTGCTGTGGTTTTCAGCTCCATCAGGTCCTTTAAGGACTTCTCTGCATTGGTTATTCTAGTTAGCCATTCATCTAATTTTTTTCAAGGTTTTTAACTTCTTTGCCATGGGTTCGAACTTCCTCCTTTACCTCAGAGTAGTTTGATCATCTGAAGCCTTCTTCTCTCAACTCATCAAAGTCATTCTCTGTCCATCTTTGTTCCATTGCTGGTGAGGAGTTGTGTTCCTTTGGAGGAGGAGAGGCACTCTGATTTTTAGAGTTTCCAGTTTTTCTGCTGTTTTTTCCCTATCTTTGTGGTTTTATCTACCTTTGGTGTTTGATAATGGTGACGAACAGATGGGGTTTTGGTGTGGATGTCCTTTCTGTTTGTTAGTTTTCCCTCTAACAGTCAGGACCCTCAGCTGCAGGTCTGTTGGATTTTGCTGGAGGTCCACTCCTGACCCTGTTTGCCTGGGTATCAGCAGCAAAGGCTGCAGAACAGTGGATATTGGTGAACAGCAAATGTTGCTGCCTGATCATTCCTCTGCAAGTTTTGTCTCAGAGAAGTACCCGGCCGTGTGAGGTGTCAGTTTGCCCCTACTGGGAGGTGCCTCCTAGTTAGGCTACTCGGGGGTCAGGGACCCACTTGAGGAGGCAGTCTGTCCATTGTCAGATCTCCAGTTACGTGCTGGGAGAACCACTACTCTCTTCAAAGCTGTCAGACAGGGACATTTAAGTCTGCAGAGGTTTCTGCTGCCTTTTGTTTGGCTATGCCCTGCCCCCAGAGGTGGAGTCTACAGAGGCAGGCAGGCCTCCTTGAGCTGCGGTGGGCTCCACCCAGTTAGAGCTTCCCGGCTGCTTTGTTTACCTACTCAAGTCTCGGCAATGGTTGGCGCCCCTCCCCCAGCCTCACTGCCGCCTTGCAGTTTGATCTCAGACTGCTGTGCTAGCAATGAGCAAGGCTCCGTGGGCATAGGACCCTCCAAGCCAGGTGCGGGATATAATCTCCTGGTGTGCCATTTGCTAAGACCATTGGAAAAGCGCAGTATTAGGGTGGGAGTGATCCAATTTTCCAGGTGCCGTCTGTCACCCCTTTTTTTGACTAGGAAAGGGAATTCCCTGACCCCTTGTGCTTCCTGGGGGAGGCGATGCCTTGCCCTGCTTCGGCTCACGCTCGGTGCGCTGCACCCACTGTCCTGCACCCACTGTCTGACACTCCCCAGTGAGATGAACCCAGTACCTCAGTTGGAAATGCAGAAATCACCCGTCTTCTACGTCGCTCAGGCTGGGAGCTGTAGACTGGAGCTGTTCCTATTTGGCCATCTTGGCTCCACCCCTTAGGACTTGAATTCTTATGCAGCAGTCCCAATGATCTTTAGAGAATGCACATCTTGCAGAACACCTGAGGTCAGGAGTTTGAGACCGGCCTGGCCAACATGGTGAAACCCTGTCACTACTAAAAATACAAAAATTAGCTGGACATGATGGCAGGCACCTGTAATCCCAGCTACTCAGGAGGCTGAGACAGGAGAATCACTTGAACTTGGGAGATGGAGGTTGTAGTGAGCCGAGATTGTGTCACTGCACTCCAGCCTGGGTGACAGAGTGAGACCTTGTCTCAAAAAAAAAAAAAAAAGAGAGAGAGAGCATGCCCATTTTGGCTCTGATGGTCTCACCTTGCTTAGGCATTTTAAAGGTACACCTGACAAGGAGGTGAAAATCCTCCCTCTAATACTGTATCTGCAGTTACAGCTAAGAAAGGCCAAGGAAAGCATTGAAACCTACTGGGAAGTTGAAAATTTAGGCTGAAGAGCTGCAAGGGGTGACAATTTCTGAAGGTTCATTAGACAGCAGAATAGTTTTACAAATAAAGTTCCTGAAGTCAAGACTCTTGGGTCATCTAAAATTAGATGGGACAAACCCTTGAGAATGAGCTACTGACAGGGACGTGAGCAAGGTGAACTGATGACTTTTTCTATTTCTAATTTCTGTGAGTCTATAGAAAGGTCTATTTCTTTCAGCATTTTATAATGCATGTTTCTCCTTTAGCCTTCTTGACATTTTTTCCTCTGATATTTTTATAGATTCTACTTACAAAGCTTAAAATTACAACAAAAATGCAATTTCATACATTATTAAGTTTGGACCATTTAAAATCCTGTCTTGCAAATTTCTCTTCCTACAGAGCAATGCTGTCCCATCATGTTGCCTTACGTCTGCTGCTATTTTTGAATTACAGCACATTTCATCCACCTTTGATAAGGAACTTAATATCCATTGGCAGGTCAACTTGTGACTTTATGCTGTGACTATAACTGCAAATTATGGTGCATATTTCATTTTAAGTTATTCCCTGGGATAGGAAGCTGGTCCAAAGGCAGAACTTTGTGTTATAAAGACTGAGGAAGGAATCTTACAGAAACAATGTTTCCACGGTGGACAATGCTTACAGGATAGAATGTCAGGGAAGATTGCAATAAAATATATGGAAGGGAGTTGGGTGCAAAAGAGCAAACACATAACTGGAGAGCAAGAGATCAGTGTGGGATTGAGGAGTCCAGAGAAGGTTAAGCATGGAGCTGAGGTTCAGAGAGGGGCCCAAGGTCTGACTGGTGCAGGAAGCTAGGCCTTCATGTTTTGAAGATTAGAATAAACAGCTGCAATATTAGGATCTCACCACAGAAGGAAGCTGGGCCTAGGAAGGAGCTGGCACACAGGCTATGGCTTTGGCAAAGGGAAAGGCTGTGGACACTAAACCAACTTTTAGGTTGAGCTCTGAAGTTCTATAATCATCGTGTCAGGTCAGAAGCTAGTGTTAGTAGCCTGAAGGCACAGGCATAGGGAAATAAGAATATTGGGGAGGAATATCATGGAGTGAGATTTAGAGGAAGAGAGATGGTTACTGACTTTACATCGCTAGATGTACATGGGCCTCCCTTAATTTAAATATTCTTTGCTTTTCAGCTTTTGTTCAGATACTGTATCCTCTATCTTGGAAGTAAAGTGAAAGGGAATTAAACAAACATTTCTAGAATATCTACCATTTAAAAGGTACTTGGATAAACACTTAACATATGTACTCATTGAGCTGTTCCAGGAGAGTGGGTTATTGTTATCTCCATTTCACAGACAATACACAAGCTCAAAGGTTAAGTAACTCACCCTAGTGTGCACAATTAATAAATGGGGGCCTTTAGATTCACTTCCAGGTGCGTATTTGATTCCAGAGTTCTCACTCCTTTCACTCTACCATACTGCTTCCTACAGATAGATGTCTAGGATCAGACTCCAGGGACTGGGCCTGGCACACAGCAGGCCCTCTGCAAATCGTTGACTTCCCCTCTCCCTCCCTGTCCTCCACCCCTTCTAACCTCTTTAAAGTCCACTCCTTTATTTTCAGGTTTTTAGTTGACTCTATAGAGTTATTGTGTTAGGTTATAAAATCACCTGCATATTCTCTTTCTTTTCATGAAGGAGGATAATATCCTGAATTTGGAAATTTTGGATAATTTTTTTTGGGGGAGAGGGTAAAGCAAGGATTGATACATTTTTTTCTTATTCTTAAAAGCCAGACTCTCAGACTTTTGGAATATAATGGTTTTTAAGAAATTCATGAAATAAAGGGATTTTCCAGTTTTTCTGAGAATGTGGAAAAAAAGGGCTCTATTCCAACCTACAGGATTTAGCTCCTTGGGCCCAATTACAACACAGGTCCACATGTCTGAAGCTCATTTTCTTGTATCACGGTGGTTTCTGCTGCTCAGCTCTTCCTGATCTTGTTCCTAATCAGGTGACTGTTAAGTCTGCACTTTGCTGGCCCTCCCACTTGTCTTCCAGCCTTGTATTTTTAGATATCTACAGGACATTGCTAATTGGAGCTCATGATGTGAAAAACTGACAACTCCATAATTTTTCTTCAATTTTCCCCACCAAATATGCATCTTTTCTCAATTCTGGAATTCTAATGCTCTTTTGGTCCTCATTGGAATAATTTTTGACCACTTCCTCTAATTTCCACTGCCACTGGAATATACTTAAAATGAATGATCTCAAGTACCAAGTGGGCATCCAACATGGTGCTAAAATCCTAATACAGTTCCCTAGTAATTTACTTCTTTCTTTCTGAGATGATTTTATCCTTTTCTCCTTGAATCTCCTAAGCTTCCTTTATCTTCTCAATAATTCATCCAGACGACCTGCATCAAGTACCACATCGTCTGCCTTCCTTCTGCTTCTATGAAAGAAGCTTCCCTGCTCCTGCCATTCCACTGTGCTCAGGGTCCCATTCTCTTTCACCTTCTTAGCATCTTCCATTCAGCATTATCCCTTCCCTGTCTTGGAAAATCTATTTCTTTCTCTCTGTTGAATCATTCTGCTAAACACACAAATACAACTTATTATCATGTATCTCAGAGAACATCCTCCTTTGATCTCATAGCCCTCCCCTGGCATTGTACTACTCCTCTGCTCCCCTTCACAGGAACATTCCAGCAAAGAGCTGCCCACCTCTCTCATCCCTTAGTCTTTCCTCAACCCTCCCTAATTGGTCTGTCTTCTACCACTCCACTATAGTGGCCATGGTCAAGCTCACTAATGACCTCCCTCTTGCACAAGCAGTGATTTATATACCCCATCAGGGGTGCTCACCCAGCCTAACTGCCACCTTTCCTTAGAGTGCCCCCTCCTCGAAGCTCTCAGGACCCTTTCCTACCTTGTTTTCCTCTTACCTTGTTGGCCACACATGATCAGTTTCTTTTGGAAGCTCTCCTCCTCTACAAGACCTTGCTTGAAAAGCCCGAGGACTTTATCTTAGGCTCTCTTCTCTTTCGTTTTTAAATTCTCTTCCTAGAAAATTATCTCCAGTTATGTAGTCCCTCCCCTATCATATTTATGTGGTTTAAAGTGCCATCTGCAAGCATATTACTCTCAAATTTACATACAGCTCCAGATGTGATCACCAGCCTGAGCTTCAGACTCAGATAGCCAACTGTCTACCTGACACCACCATTTTGAAATCCACAGGTATCTCAAACATAACACAGCCGAAATATAATTATAGATGTCAGCCCTCATCCACTCTCCTCTTCTCAAGCCTTCCCCATATCAGTAAATGGTCCTACCATTCACTCATACCTAAACCTAAAGGTCAAACTTGAATCCTTTCTTTATCCTATAACCTACAATAGTAAGTCTCAACAGTTCCATTCCACAAATATATCCCAACCAATCCACTTATCATTATTTTCCTGGCTACACACCTCATGTAAGCCACCATAAGTTTTCATCCCAACTAGTAGAGCAGCAAGGCTCCTACCTCAACTCCTGCTATTTCTAACTTAACCCATCCTCCTCATAGCAACCACAATGATCTCTTTAAAATGTATAACAATCAAAATACCTTAAAAAAGTACAATCTAAACTCCGAACCGCGGTCCAGAGGGCCCTAAAAAATCTGGCTTCTTCCTATTTCTCTGATGAAGTCTTCCTTGACTCTCCATCTTGTTCCTATTTTTCAGCCACACTGGCCTTCTTTCCGTCCTTTGAGTATCCCCAGTCCTGACTCAGGGGCTTTGCACTTGCTCTTTCTTCTGTTTGGAATACATTTCTTCTGTATCTTTGAATAGTCTTTGAATAGTTTTTTCTCTTTAAATTTGTTTTACCTTAAATGTCCCCTTCTCAGAGAGGACTTCCCTGACAAATTGAGTGGCCTTATCACCTCTACAAAATTACCCTACATGATCTTTTTCACATCTCTTCTGTACCTGAAATTATCTTATTTATCAACTTGCTTGTTTTCGCTGTCTGTAGTTTTATCAGTTAGCTTTTATGGCATAAAAAATCACTCCAAACTTAGTACTAAAACAAACATTTATTAAGCTCACAATCCTTTGGGTGGGCCAATTGGACTGAGCTCAAATGGGTGGTATCTGGATTAGGCTGGGTTTGCTCATGTGTCAGTGGCCAGGTGGGTGGCTCTGCTTCTGGGGGTTGGTTGGCTGTTGGCTGGGGTAACTGGGCACTGGGGCTAGGTTTCTCTTATCATCCAGCAGGCCAGCCCAGGCTTACTCACAGGGTGGATAATAGGATTCCTGAGAGAACAGAAATGTACCAGTTCTCTTGAGGTTTGGTTTTGGCGCTAGCACAATGTCCCTTCTGCCTCATTCTTTTGGTCAAAGCAGCCCAAACACTAGAAGTGGGGGAAATAGTCTCTACTGCTTAAGGGGAAGAGCTACAGATTACATTGTAAAGGGATGTGGATATGGGGAGAGAAGAATTGTAATCATTTTTGCAAACAACCCACCACAATGATATATATTTGCAATTCATTTGGGATTCTTACAATTTGAATCCCTTTTTAAGTTTAATAAATTACCTTATGAATCTTTGTAGGGCAAAGAATGTTTCCTCCTGTAGGAGCTGAACAAGCTACATAATTTCTTTCCATTAAGGGCACAGGTACTTGTGCAATTTGGAAGAGAGCAAGGTGTGATAGTAGGCTCCCTGTGGAATTCATTTTCTGGTTAGGGTGACAGCAAAGATGACTGTGCCAGGTTGGTATCACCTTATTTGCTGTACAATTATGTTCCTGGTGGGAAAGTAGCAAGAGTGCAAGCTGTAGCACCTGGGGCCCTGCTGCGATGAGCTGGTGATTTCCTCATCAGGCCAGTTCTATGAAAGGTTTTATATGTTGTTCCTGGAATCTTAAGTTTGAAACTTATTCTTTAGCCCTCTTGAAGATTCTGTGAGCCACTCAGTATTCTATTATATTCCTTTTCTGTGTAATTCCCTGGGGTTGGATTTGGTTGCTTGCAATGAAGAGCTCTATTTTGGCAGCTGGCACCAGGAATGGGGCTTATTTTTCTTATATAACAGGAAGAGTGAGGTGGTTGCCAAATTAGTCCGGTTGCTCACACAGCTATCAAGGACTCTCTCATCTTCCTGCTTGGCTGTCCTTAGTGTATTAACTTTTAATTTTCATGCTTGTTGCCCCTTAGTAGCTCCAGATATTACTTCTGTGTTCTAGGCAGGAAGGGGGAAAATGGGACGGCACAAGCTGTGTCTGTTCCTCTTATCAAGAAAGCAAAAGTTTCTAGGAAGTGCTCCTTTTATCAAGAAAGGAGCCTCTCTTTTGTCAAGAAAGGGGGTCTAAACCGATCAGCTGGCCCCCTACAGGCATCAGTGATTAGGAAGTACCTGGCTTTCTAGCCTCTATGAGGAAGTCATGCAGGGAGAAAGCTTGAGAATGTGCCAAATTAGGTGATACCCAGTGCCTGTCCCGTGATTAGTTTCCCCCTTTAGAATGACAGTTCTTGGGGTGGGGGGCAGGGGCTCTGATTTATTCATTGCTGTCTCTTCTGGGCCAGAAAAGCAACTGGCAAATATGCGGTTTCAAAATTCATTGATGACTGACTGATCTTTAATCCGCCATCAAGGTCTAGAGATTTCTTTCTTCAAAATGTGTCTTATCTCTTGCTTTCATTATAGAGCCACCATTTTATTTCAGGCCCGTAGTATATTATTAAAGATTTGTTTTCATGCTATATTTCTCTCCCCAGTCTTTTCCATCCTTTGTCTGCATTATATTCTGCTACTAGTGTATCACCTTGAATACCATTTTTATCTTGTCCTTTTCTTTCTCAAAGTATTAGTTATGTTGTAGTAAATCCCAGTCTCTCAGCTTGGGATCTGACTCCTTGCATAAGCTGGTCTGTTGGCTCTCTGACATCAGCAATTTATTTGGTAATCACTCACAAGTCCAGCTAATCTCATGGCCATCTGGTATACACTGCCACATGCAGTGTATGCAAAGGGAGCAGGCTGCACTGTGAAGGGAACAAGAAAGACCAGGACAGGGAAGACTGTCATTCTAGGTGACAGGTGGCCAGGCTGCTTGGTTGTAAAGGGTAGGGCCGTCAATGACCACTCACTCTGAACTTGGGCTTAGTCTGCAGCCTCAGCAGTGGAACTCATATCAGGCAGAGGGTCTGACTGGGCTGAAGCAGGACTGGGCTGGCTCAGTCTAATCCGTGGGGTGCTCACAGGAGTCTTGTCACCCCAGAGGAAAAGTGGAGTGTAAACCAGGATCAACAGTAAACTGTCACAGAGACTGGCCCACAGGGCAGAAGTTGCAGAGGAAGGCTGAAAGTCAGTGGCATGTAGGTGTCCAAGGGCTTGCTGTCCAGCCCAGCAGGAAACACATCATTCCTGAACTCTGAGAGAACTTGGGACCAGGAACTTGGTTCTTCTTGGTCTGAGGCTGGCAAGGAAGAGCACTTTGTGTTGGACCTCAGTGTTGGCAGCTAAGCTGTTGGATCTGGCAGGCACTGATCTGTCTTCCACTTGCCTTTAGTTCTCTACCTTTATGAGTGCCCTACCTTTTGTTAGAAGCACATTATTTGCTGGTATGCTACAAGTGATATTTTGAAAAGCTCTGGAGACAATTAGGACACATCTGAATTTGTTTGATGAAAAGTAATTTAAATCATTTTTACAATAAAACAGAATAGACATGGATAAAATTGGCATGCTGTTTCAGACAAAATTAAGACTTAAATTTGAAGCTCTGATTACAATTCTGGTTTATGATTATGTATTCATTCTTTTCTTTCATTAGGGGTACTTAAATGGAAAGAATTGAGAAACACGGAATTCTAAGGCAAATAAAAGGCCACTAGAAGCACTGCAATTATTATGGAAGTTGTTCATTAGAGATATATATGCTAGGAATTTAAATCAGAATTCAGAAATTTCCATTTTTAGAATGAATTAAAAAGACCATGTATGAGATTTTAAAAAATATTCTTTAAAAGGAAGGGAGAATTTGTGATGATAGCATATAGTGGGAAGGATGGGAATAAAACTGCTATTTGAAGAGAATATCTACTTTTTAAGGTAAAAATCTCAAGTCAGTTTAAAATAATTTCAAGGTATTTTTCTTACTCAAAAATCCCTATAATAAATAAACATTTAAAATAAATAAATATTAAAATGAATAATTCCTTTTGAATACTATACTTTCATTCTAGAATGTCTATTTCCTCTAAGAAGGATCCTCCAAACATTTTTTTTTTTTTTGAGATGGAGTCTTGCTCTGTTGTCCAGGGTGGAGTGCAGTGGCTCGATCTCGGCTCACTGCAAGCTCTGCCTCCCAGGTTCATGCCATTCTCCTGCCTCAGCCTCCCGAGTAGCTGGGACTATGGGCGCCCGCCACCATGCCCAGCTAATTTTTTGTGTTTTTAGTAGAGACAGGGTTTTACTCTGTTAGCCAGGATGGTCTTGATCTCCTGACCTCGTGATCCGCCCTCCTCGGCCTCCCAAAGTGCTGGGATTACAGGTATGAGCCACCACACCTGGCCCCTCCAAACATTTTAAACTAACAACTTTAATCTAACTGCTTGGTTAGAATGAGACTTCCCTGTGTCATCTCCTCTTAGCAAATTGCAATCTTTTAACATCTTAATACTTCTCTCTGGCAGGGTGCTAGGAGCATACCAGGGGAGATTTCTCCAAAATCACTTCTTCCACTGGCTGCTTCCAATAATTTATTTGAAATCTCAAGGACTGCTTATTACTCAGAAAGAAAAGTATAAACCCAGAGTATACTCGCCTGATTATGCTAAGCAGAAAATGCTTTATTGTTTTAAATAATTAGAAATTATTTTGTGGATTGACTTGTCTCTTAAACTTGATTATATGTTTTGAGGATAGCTGTATTTTCTATCATTATTAGTAAAGTTATTTCCTTTTATTATAAAAGAAAATATGTGCTTTTACAGTATTTCAAACACTCTGGAAGACTTGCTACAGAAGAGGTGATTTATTCCTGACCATCAAATTCTTTGTAGGAATTAGCTTTTTACATTCTTTCATTTAGCAAATAATTATTGAAATCTGATGAAGTGATTATAACTCAATAATTTTGTCTAAATTAAAAATAAGTTTAGTCAAACAACAAGAATGATAATGATACATTGTAATTTAGTATTGCTTAGAAAATTCTTGGGATATATAGAATGCTATTTTATTTAATAATTCTGTTTCTCCATAAGACTATAATAGACTTCAAGAGCTTTTTCATTCTTGTCCTATGCATTAATCAGAATCACTGCGAATTTTAATTCAGAGTACATTTAGATCAGTTTCATCTGTTCAACAACTGATGGAAATGTGAAATTCCATTGTGATTTTGGGGTATACTTGTTACCTCAGCATAACCTAGACTCTTGTCCATTATAGGCCCTATCTATATCACAACTGTAAATCTACAATTTCTGGAGTTTGTTTCATTGCATGAACAATAATATTCACCTCCTTCACAATTCTTTGTCTCTTAGCTATCCCATGACTCAAATTATCTCCTCTACATGAATACCTTTCAAATCTTCTCTTATTCTGATCCCTCTCCAAATTTCCAATATAAGATTAATAACTTTCAGACATCACCACCCAGATGTCTATGACCTCAAATCTGTTAAAAATAGGATGGATTTACCCAACTCTTGATTTAACGTTGTTTTTGACACATGTTGTCTGTTTTTGTTAGTGGTACCACAGGGTTGTGAGACTTGAGCTCCCCACTTAAACAAGTACAGAGCAAGTACTCAGTAAGAGCCAACTCTTTTCCTCTGTGACACTCCTGCTCTATGCAGCTTTTGCTGAACTATGCTCTGTGTTGGATTTTTTACTTACGATACATTATTCATTTAAAGGATTAAATAAATTACCCATCTCCTTGCCTTCTACAACCAATCTATTGTTATGTTATTTTGGGTCCACCTCTGAAATTTTTTGGAAATAATTTCCTTCCTTTCTATTCCTATTCTCATTACTCTAAGTCAAGCCCTTATGAACTCTGGATTTCACTATTTTTAGAGCTACCTTACCGGTTTCTGTCACCACTGTGTCCTCCCTCCAAATCATTCGACATAGCAATGTCAAGGACATCTTCAGTTCTGATTATGTCATTTCCCTGCTCAAAAACCTTCAGCATTTCCATGTTCAATAGAATAGAACTAAAACTCCTTAGCCTGGCATTTTCCATCTCCACAGTATGGTCTCCACACATATACAGGCTTCAATGTTAGATGGAGAATACTACTGCAAAGTGGTTAAGAGCCTTCATTATTTACTAATTGTGTGACCTTTGGTAAATTACTATTCCCTCCTCAACTCCAGTTTTTCTACTTGGAAAAACAGGGATAATAATAGTACATACCTCCTATAGTTGTTATGAGGATTAAATAATTCATTTGAAGCATTAACATGCCTGGTAAAACATAATTAATCCAGACATTTTATTATTATTATTATTATTACAGCATTTTTAGATGAGTACATAAATACATGTTGTATATTTACGGAACTTGATATCAATTCAGTTCTTCTCTGTATATGTTTTAGAAATGGGAACATGAGTCTACAGGACTGGGAATTATGGCTCCCTCACCCTTCAGTTCCCACGTATTTCTCATTAGCAATTATTTCTAGATGAAGGGCTATGCGTGTTGTGCTGTACGGAGCACACTGAATGTTGTCATGATTACTTGCCTAAGCAGGTTATTAATAAAATTCAAGTTTCCACTAAAAAGAAGAAATGTACTGATATATGCTAAAACATAGTTGAACCTCAAAAACATTATGCTAAATAAACAATGCCAGACAAAAGACTTCCATATTGTGTGTCCATTTATATAAAATGTCCAGAATAGTCAAGTCTATAAAGCCTAGAAGATAGATTAGTGGTTGCTTTGGGCTGTGGGTGGAAATGAGGAATGACTGCAAATGGAGACAAAGTGTTTTTTTTTGAGTTGATGAAAATGTGTGCATATAGTTCCATGTCACTTTGTCACATCTGTAACCACCACCACAAGAAAGATGCAGAATTGTTTGATTTCATAAAGATCTTGCTTGAGTTACCCCTTTATGGCCATACATATTTCCCTCCCCACACTATTGTTAACCCCTGCCAACCACTAATCTATTCTCAATCTCTGTAATTATGACATTTTGAGAATGTTATATAAATTAAATCATATAGCATATGAGATCATTACCAATAGTTTAATGTAATTATTGATATTCTAAGGTTTAAGTCTGCCATATTATTTTTTGTTTTCTGTTTTCTCTGATTTTTCATTTCTTTCTTTCATATACTTCCTGTGGAATACTTTAACATATTTTAGAATTCTATTTTGATTCTATATTGTTTGTAAGCATATCTCTTTGTATATATTTTTTAGTAACTGCTCTAAGTATTAAATTGTACATACATAACTATCAGTCTACTGATGTAGACATTTTACCAGTGTTAAGTGTAGCCCTTTAATTCTCTTTACCCTCCCTCATTTATAATTGTTTTAATATTTCCTCTACTCCATTGAGAGCCACATAAGACAATATTATACTTTTTGCTTCAATTGTCAAAAACAATTTAGAAAATTCACGTGGAAAGTTTATTGTATTTATTCTTATTTTTGTTCTTTCTGTTGTCCTTTTTTCTTTCCTTATATTCCCAAATTCCTTCTTTTATCGTTTACTTTCTGTCAGATAACTTCCTTCAGTCATTCTTTTAGAGTAAGTCTGCTGGTGACAAATATTCTTAGTTTTCCTTCGTCTGAGCATGTCTTGGTTACCTTCATTCCTCAAGGATATTTTTGGTGGACATAGAACTCTGGTTGACAGCTCTTTTACTGTAGCACTTAGAAAATGGTTGCAGTATCTTTCAGAGTTTCTTGACTTTTGATGAGAAGTTGGCTGTCATTTGAATTGTTTCCCCCTTTTCCCTTACAGGTAATGTGTCATTTCTCTCTGGTTGCTTTCAAAATTATTTTCGCTGTCTTTAGTTCTCTGAAGTTTGATGATGGTGTGTCTTAGTGTAAATTTCTTTGGGTTTTTTGTCCTTGGGGTTTGATCAGTTTCTTAAATCTGTAGTTTGTTTTTGCTAAATAAGTTTTCAACCATTATTTCTGGGAAAATATTTTGAGGCCCACCTGCTTCCTCTTCTCCTTCTGAGATCTTTTGTTACAGTTCTGCAAGTCCCTGAGGTTCTGTTCAATTTTGTTTTTCAATCTATTTTCTCTCTGTTGTTCAGATTGGGTAATTTCTATTGTACTACCTTCAAGATAACCATATAATTATTTCCTGTCTTTTCCATGATGCTGTTGAGCCCACTCATTGTGTTTTAAAATTTTGATTACTGTAGTTTTCAGTTCCAGGATTTCCATTTGGTCTTCTTTATATCTTCTATTTCTAAGGATTTCTATTATTTAGTTTGTTTCAAGTCCATTTGGAATTGCTTGTTGAAGTAGTTGTATGGCATCTGCTTTAAAACCCTTGTCAGATAATTCCAACCTCTGTGTCATGTTGATGTTGTCATTTGTTGACTGAATGCTTTTTTATTTTTTTGAGACAGGGTCTCACTCTGTCGCCCAGGCTGGAATGTGGTGGCACCGTCTCGGCTCACTGCAACCTCTGTCTCCTGGGTTCAATCAGTTCTCATGGCTCAGCCTCCCGAGTAGGCCACAGGTGCACATCACCATGCCTGGCTAATTTTTGTATTTTTTGTTAGAGGTGATGTTTCATCATGTTGGCCAGGCTGGTCTCAAACTCCTGACCTCAAGTGATCCACTTGCCTTGGCCTCCCAAAGTACGGCGATTACAGGCCACTGCGCCTGGCCTGACTGAATGTCTTTTGTCATTCAAGTTGAGATTTTCCTTGTTCTTGGTGTGATGAGTGCTTTTTAAAGGTTGCATTCTGGACATTTTGGGTACTATGTTATGAGACTCTGGATTTAAATCTTGTGTTTCAGAAGACCTCCTTTGACACTGCTGGCAGAGGAAAGGGAACTCACTCCTCTTTACTACCAGATGTGGATGGAAGCTCTGGCTACTTACACTGCCTCATTTGACTTCCTGAGGAGGGGTACACCTTATTACTACTGGGCAGGAATGGGATTTCAGGCTTTGATATGGTTTGGCTGTGTCTTCATCCAAATCTCATCTTGAACTGTAGCTTCCACAATTCCCACATGTTGTAGGAGGGACCTGGTGGGAGGTAACTGAATGATGAGGGTGTGTCTTTCCCATGCTGTTCTAGTGATAGTGAATAAGTCTCATGAGATCTGATGGTTTTATAAAGGGGAGTTTACCTGCATAAGCTCTCTCTCGCCTGCCATAATGTAAGAAGTCCCTTTGCCCTTCCTTCATCTTCTGCCATGATTGTGAGGCCTGCCCAGCCATGTGGAACTGTGAGTCAATTATACCTCTTTCTTTATAAATTACCCAGTCTTGGGAATGGCTTTATTAGCAGCATGAGAACAGACTAATACAGGCTTCCTTTGTGGTCTCATTTACCCTGCAGAGTGGCAGGGAGTGGGGGAGGGATTTGGGCAGACCCATTACTGCTAAATGGTGGTGAAAGTTCTGGCTTCCCTCTGGGCTTCTTCTGATACCAATAAGAGGGAGAGTGGTGGCTTTACTACCAGGTGGAGATGGAAGTCTTGGTTCCCTACTTGGCCTTCACTGATATCATCCAGTGTAGGGAAGAGAGGGATGCCTCATTATTGCCAGAGAAGGGCACAGGTCAAGGCTTCCCAAGGCAGATAAGAGTATGATGAGGCCTGGGTTTTTTCCTGTGGTGTTTGGCTGCATTGGGCAGGTATTGCCTAAATGTTTTCTGTCTTACTAGGTTGCCCCTTTCCTGGACCCTTGGCCAGAGAGAGGTGACTTTCATTGGAGCATTTTAAATCTGCTCCTATTGGTGTTTTTTGGTCACTGACTTCTCTAGCATCTAGTTTGGGATATATGGGACAAAAAGAAAACCCAGAGAACACACTGCTGTGTCATTCCTTGAGTTTTGTGATTCCTAGCCCTTCTGTCTTCTTGTCTGTATCTTTCAGTGTATTTGCTTTATATATAATGTCCGGGGTTTTTGGTTGTACTTAGTGAGAGGAATAGGGAGACGTGGTCTCCTCCATTTCGGTCTGGACTATTCTCTGTAACTAATCTGACCATTTCATTTTGCCATTCTGCTTTACAATGTAGGAGTATTGACTTACATGACCTACAAGTAACTTGCATAAAGACATGAAAAGGCAAATAATGGGGTTTATCAAAGATACCTCTTCACTATTAAAAATTAAACTTTGAAATCCTATCACAAGAATGCATGATAAATAAAAAGATAACCTAAAATATTTTCAACATGTGGATATGTAATTTTTTTTGAAAGAAGTGATATTACCAAAGACTTGCACAAGAGTGTTCATAGAATTATTGTCTGCAGGAACCCCAAACTGGAAATAACCTAAATGCTATTCAAATGGTGAATGAATAAATAAAATAAAATAAAATATTTGAAAATAATAAGGAATAAAGTACTAATATATGCTACCACATGGATGAATCTCAAAAACACTATGCTAAGTGAAAGAAGCCAGCCATAAAAGATCACATATGGCATGACTCCATTTATATGAAATGTTCAAAATAGGCAAATCCATAAAGACAGAAAGTAGATTCGTGGTTGTCTAGGGCTGGTGTAGAGGTGGTGGGATAGGTACAGTTTCTTTCTTTCTTTCTGAGGTGTTCTAAACTTAGATCATCGTAATCTTGGAACAACTCTGAATATTCTACAAATCACTGAATCATCCATTTTTTTTATTATACTTTAAGTTTTAGGGTACATGTGCACAACGTGCAGGTTTGTTACATATGTGTACATGTGCCATGTTGGTGTGCTGCACCCATTAACTCTTCATTTAACATTAGGTATATTTCCTAATGCTATCCCTCCCCTCTTCCCCCACCTCACAACAGGCCCCGGTGTGTGATGTTCCCCTTCCTGTGTCCATGTGTTCTCATTGTTCAATTCCCACCTATGAGTGAGAACATGCGGTGTTTGGTTTTTTGTCCTTGCAAGAGTTTGCTGAGAATGATGGTTTCCAGCTTCATCCATGTCCCTGCAAAGGACATGAACTCATCATTTTTTATGGCTGCATAGTATTCCATGGTGTATATGTGCCACATTTTCTTAATCCAGTCTATCATTGTTGGACATTTGGGTAGGTTCCAAGTCTTTGCTATTGTGAATAGTGCCGCAATAAACATACATGTGCATGTGTCTTTATAGCAGCATGTTTTATAATCCTTTGGGTATATACCCAGTAATGGGATGGCTGGGTCAAATGGTATTTCTAGTTCTAGATCCCTGAGGAATCACTGCACTGACTTCCACAATGGTTGAACTAGTTTACAGTCCCACCAACAGTGTAAAAGTGTTCCTATTTCTCCACATCCTCTCCAGCACCTGTTGTTTCCTGACTTTTTAATGATCACCATTCTAACTGGTGTGATATGGTATCTCATTGTGGTTTTGATTTGCATTTCTCTGATGGCCAGTGATGATGAGCATTTTTTCATGTGTCTTTTGGCTGCATAAATGTCTTCTTTTGAGAAGTGTCTGTTCATATCCTTTGCCCACTTGTTGATGGGGTTGTTTGTTTTTTTCTTGTAAATTTGTTTGAGTTCATTGTAGATTCTGGATATTAGCCCTTTGTCAGATGAGTAGATTGCAAAAATTTTCTCCCATTCTGTAGGTTGCCTGTTTACTCTGATGGTAGTTTCTTTTGCTGTGCAGAAGCTCTTTAGTTTAATTAGATCCCGTTTGTCAATTTTGGCTTTTGTTGCCATTGCTTTTGGTGTTTTAGACATGAAGTGCTTGCCCATGCCTATGTCCTGAATGGTATTGCCTAGGTTTTCCTGTAGGATTTTTATGGTTTTAGGTCTAACATGTAAGTCTTTAATCCATCTTGAATTAATTTTTGCATAAGGTGTAAGGAAGGGATCCAGTTTCAGCTTTCTACATATGGCTAGCCAGTTTTCCCAGCACCATTTATTAAATAGGGAATCTTTTCCCCGTGTCCTTTTTTCGTCAGGTTTGTCAAAGATCAGATAGTTGTAGATATGCGGCATTATTCCTGAGGGCTCTGTTCTGTTCCATTGATCTATATCTCTGTTTTGGTACCAGTATCATGCTGTTTTGGTTACTGTAGCCTTGTAGTATAGTTTGAAGTCAGGTAGCATGATGCCTCCAGCTTTGTTCTTTTGGCTAAGGATTGACTTGGCAATGAGGGCTCTTTTTTGGTTCCATATGAACTTGAAAGTAGTTTTTTCCAATTCTGTGAACATAGTCATTGGTAACTTGATGGGGATGGCATTGAATCTATAAATTACCTTGAGCAGTATGGCCATTTTCACGATATTGATTCCTCCTACCCATGAGCGTGGAATGTTCTTCCATTTGTTTGTATCCTCTTTTATTTCCTTGAGCAGTGGTTTGTAGGTTTCCTTGAAGAGGTCCTTCACATCCCTTGTAAGTTGGATTCCTAGGTATTTTATTCTCTTTGAAGCAATTGTGAATGGGAGTTCACTCATGATTTGGCTCTCTGTTTGTCTGTTATTGGTGTATAAGAATGCTTGTGATTTTTGTACATTGATTTTGTATCCTGAGACTTTGCTGAAGTTGCCTGTCAGCTTAAGGAGATTTTGGGCTGAGACGATGAGGTTTTCTAGATATACAATCATGTCATCTGCAAACAGGGACAATTTGACTTCCTCTTTTCCTGCTTGAATACCCTTTATTTCCTTCTCCTGCCTGATTGCCCTGGCCGGAACTTCCAACACTATGTTGAATAGGAGTGGTGAGAGAGGGCATCCCTGTCTTGTGCCAATTTTCAAAGGGAATGCTTCCCGTTTTTGCCCATTCAGTATGATATTGGGTGTGGATTTGTCATAGATAGCTCTTATTATTTTGAGATATGTCCCATCAATACCTAATTTATTGAGAGTTTTTAGCATGAAGAGTTGTTGAATTTTGTCAAAGGCCTTTTCTGCATCTATTGAGATAATCATGTGGTTTTTGTCATTAGTTCTGTTTATATGCTGGATTATGTTTATTGATTTTTGTATGTTGAACCAGCCTTGCATCCCAGGGATGAAGCCCACTTGATCATGGTGGATAAGCTTTTTGATGTGCTGGTGGATTTAGTTTGCCAGTATTTTATTGAGGATTTTTGCATCGATGTTCATCAGGGATATTGGTCTAAAATTCTCTTTTTTTGTTGTATCTCTGCCAGGCTTTGGTATCAGGATGATGCTGGCCTCATAAAATGAGTTAGGGAGGATTCCCTCTTTTTCTGTTGATTGGAATAGTTTCAGAAGGAATGATACCAGCTCCTCCTTGTACCTCTGGTAGAATTCAGTGGTCAATCCATCTGGTCCTGGACTTTTTTTGGTTGATAAGCTATTAATTATTGCCTCAATTTCAGTGCCTGTTATTGGTCTATTCAGAGATTCAACTTCTTCCTGGTTTAGTCTTGGGAGGGTGTATGTGTTGAGGAATTTATACATTTCTTCTAGGTTTTCTAGTTTATCTTCATACAGGTCTTTATAGTATTTTCTGATGGTAGTTTGTATTTCTGTGGGATCGGTGGTGATATCCCCTTTATCATTTTTTATTGCGTCTATTTGATTCTTCTGTCTTTTCTTCTTTATTAGTCTTGCTAGTGGTCTATCAATTTTGTTAATCTGTTCAAAAAACCAGCTCCTGGATTCATTGATTTTTTGAAGGGTTTTTTTGTGTCTCTATTTCCTTCAATTCTGCTCTGATCTTAGTTATTTCTTGCCTTCTGCTAGCTTTTGAATGTGTTTTCTCTTGCTTCTCTAGTTCTTTTAATTGTGATGTTAGGGTGTCAATTTTAGATCTTTCCTGCTTTTTCTTGTGGGCATTTAGTGCTGTAAATTTCCCTCTACACACTGCTTTGAATGTGTCCCAGAGATTCTGGTATGTTGTGTCTTTGTTCTCGTTGGTTTCAAAGAACATCTTTATTTCTGCCTTCATTTCATTATGTACCCAGTAGTCATTCAGGAGCAGGTTGTTCAGTTTCCATGTAGTTGAGCAGTTTTGAGTGAGTTTCTTAATCCTGAGTTCTAGTTTGATTGCACTGTGGTCTGAGAGACAGTTTGTTATAATTTCTGTTCTTTTGCATTTTCTGAGGAGTGCTTTACTTCCAACTATGTGGTCAATTTTGGAATAGATGTGGTGTGGTGCTGAAAAGAATGTATATTCTGTTGATTTGGGGTGGAGAGTTCTGTAGATGTCTATCAGGTCCGCTTGGTGCAGAGCTGAGTTCAGTTCCTGGATATCCTTGTTAACTTTCTGTCTCGTTGATCTGTCTAATGTTGACAGTGGGGTGTTAAAGTGTCCCATTATTATTGTGTGGGAGTCTAAGTCTCTTTGTAGGTCTCTAAGGACTTGCTTTATGAATCTGGGTGCTCCTGTATTGGGTGCATATATATTTAGGATAGTTAGCTCTTCTTGTTGAATTGATCCCTTTACCATTATGTAATGACCTTCTTTGTCTCTTTTGATCTTTGTTAGTTTAAAGTCTGCTTTATCAGAGGCTAGGATTGCAACCCTTGCCCTTTTTTTGTTTTCCATTTGCTTGGTAGATCTTCCTCCATCCCTTTATTTTGAGCCTATGTGTGTCTCTGCACATGAGATGGGTTTCCTGAATACAGCACACTGATGGGTCTTGACTCTTTATCCCATTTGCCAGTCTGTGTCTTTTAATTGGAGCATTTAGCCCATTTCCATTTAAGGTTAGTATTGTTATGTGTGAATTTGATCCTGTCATTATGATGTTAGCTGGTTATTTTGCTCCTTAGTTGATACAGTTTCTTCCTAACCTCGATGGTCCTTACAATTTGGCATGTTTTTAAAGTGGGTGGTACCGGTTTTTCCTTTCCATGTTTAGTGCTCCTTCAGGAGCTCTTTTAGGGCAGGCCTGGTGGTGACAAAATCTCTCAGCATTTGCTCATCTGTAAAGTATTTTATTTCTCCTTCACTTATGAAGCTTAGTTTGGCTTGATATGAAATTCTGAGTTGAAAATTCTTTTCTTTAAGAATGTTGTATATTGGCCCCCACTCTCTTCTGGCTTGTAGAGTTTCTGCCGAGAGATCCGCTGTTAGTCTGATGGGCTTCCCTTTGTGGGTAATCCAACCTTTCTCTCCAGCTGCCCTTAACATTTTTTCCTTCATTTCAACTTTGGTGAATCTGACAATTATGTGTCTTGGAGTTGCTCTTCTCGAGGAGTATCTTTGTTGTGTTCTCTGTATTTCCTGAATTTGAATATTGGCCTGCCTTGCTAGATTGGGGATGTTCTCCTGGATAATATTCTGCAGAGTGTTTTCCAACTTGGTTGCATTCTCCCCGTCACTTTCAGGTACACCAATCAGACGTAGATTTGGTCTTTTCACATAGTCTCATATTTCTTGGAGGCTTTCTTCGTTTCTTTTTATTCTTTTTTCTCTAAACTTCTCTTCTCACTTCATTTCATTCATTTGATCTTCCATCACTGATACCCTTTCTTCCAGTTGATCGAATCGGCTACTGAGGCTTGTGCATTCGTCACGTAGTTCTTGTGTCATGGTTTTCAGCTCCATCAGGTCCTTTAAGGACTTCTCTGCATTGGTTATTCTAGTTAGCCATTCGTCAATTTTTTTTCAAGGTTTTTAACTTCTTTGCCATGGGTTTGAGCTTCCTCCTTTACCTCAGAGTAGTTTGATTGTCTGAAGCCTTCTTCTCTCAACTCATCAAAGTCATTCTCTGTCCAGCTTTGTTCTGTTGCTGGTGAGGAGCTGTGTTCCTTTGGAGGAGGAGAGGCGCTCTGATTTTTAGAGTTTCCAGTTTTTCTCCTCTGTTTTTTCCCCATCTTTGTGGTTTTATCTACCTTTGGTGTTTGATAGTGGTGACGAACAGATGGGGTTTTGGTGTGGATGTCCTTTCTGTTTGTTAGTTTTCCCTCTAACAGTCAGGACCCTCAGCTGCAGGTCTGTTGGATTTTGCTGGAGGTCCACTCCTGACCCTGTTTGCACGGGTATCAGCAGCAGAGGCTACAGAACAGCGGATATTGGTGAACAGCAAATGTTGCTGCCTGATCGTTCCTTTGGAAGTTTTGTCTCAGAGGAGTACCCAGCCGTGTGAGGTGTCAGTCTGCCCCTACTGGGGGGTGCCTCCCAGTTAGGCTACTCGGGGGTCAGGGACCCACTTGAGGAGGCAGTCTGTCTGTTCTCAGATCTCCAGTTGCGTGCTGGGAGAACCACTACTCTCTTCAAAGCTGTCAGACAGGGACATTTAAGTCTGCAGAGGTTTCTGCTGCCTTTTGTTTGGCTATGCCCTGCCCCCAGAGGTGGAGTCTACAGAGGCAGGCAGGCCTCCTTGAGCTGCGGTGGGCTCCACCCAGTTAGAGCTTCCCGGCTGCTTTGTTTACCTACTCAAGTCTCGGCAATGGTTGGCGCCCCTCCCCCGGCCTCACTGCCGCCTTGCAGTTTGATCTCAGACTACTGTGCTAGCAATGAGTGAGGCTCCGTAGGCATAGGACCCTCTGAGCCAGGCAGGGGATATAATCTCCTGGTGTGCCGTTTGCTAAGACCTTTGGAAAAGTGTAGTATTAGGGTGGGAGTGACCTGATTTTCTAGGTGCCGTCTGTCACCCTTTCTTTGACTAGGAAAGGGAATTCCCTGACCCCTTGCACTTCCCGGGTGAGGCGATGCCTTGCCCTGCTTCGGCTCATGCTTGGTGCGCTGCACCCACTGTCCTGCACCCACTGTCTGACACTCCCCAGTGAGATGAACCCGGTACCTCAGTTGGAAATGCAGAAATCTCCCATCTTCTGTGTCGCTCACGCTGGGAGCTGTAGACTGGAGCTCTTCCTATTCGGCCATCTTCCTTCTTTTTTTTTCATTTGAGATGAAGTCTCACTCTGTTTCCCAGGCTGGAGTGTAGTGGCGCAATCTCGGCTCCCTGCAACCTCTGCCTCCCGAGTTCAAGTGTGAATCATCCACTTTAAATGGGTTAATTTTATGGCATGGAAATCATATATCAACAAAGCCGTTTTAAAAACTAGATGGTCATGATGGAATGTTCAATGTAAGGAAGCATACAGGAGCCCTCTCTGCCCTCTGTTTTCAGTCTAGGCAGTTATTTGTGCCTGACTAACCAAATGACTTGGCTGAAAGAATAGCATGAGATGGTTTTGCATATACACTGACTATGAAGAAAAAGTTGGCTTACATATGTTTGTTCAACATGGTAAAAAAAGAAGGGAGGAATCTAGTGAAAATTAGAGAATTCCTAGGGGATGGATGATATGTGCAGCAAACCACCAAGGCACACATTTTCCTATAACAAACCTGTACATGCTGCACATGTACCTCTGAACTTAAAAGTTGAAGAAAAAAAAGAAAATTAGAGAGTAAGTCTTAAATATATTTGCTATCCTAATAACAATAGTCTGTGTATACTCAAATCTTTGCTTGTTCTCTCTTCCTTTCAAATAATACATTAAAAACCACAGTCTTCTAGTTAGTAAAGTGTATTTGGGCTGAGTTTGCCTTCCCTCTACCTCTAAGCACCATGAAGATGGGGGCTGGCACTCTCTTATCTGTAGTCACATGGACAGGGTCTGACAGTGGCTAGAGATCAGCTTCTTTGGTTCCGGAGGACTTTATGTTGCAGACAGGCATGCTAAGGCATGAGGAAAGTCCAGTTGATGGGGCTGGGGATACCCAGGTTCAGGAGGGCTAGGTACAGGCAGTAAGCTATGATGGATAGATGTCAGGGAAAATCAAGGTGTAGACCAGGAAATGGTCCCATTCCATCAGATCGTAGCAGATCAATGCTGGGTAGCAAGAGCCAGGAAAGAATAGTCTCCTGGCCAGCCTGCATTGAGTGCTGCTTGGTGTCATTTTACATTTGTGTGGGAGGCCAAGGTAGGAGGATTGCTTGAGCCTAGGAGTTCGAGACCAGTCAGGGAAACAAAGTGAGACCCAGTCTTAAAAAAAAAAAAAATAGCTGGGTGTGGTGATGCACTCCTGCAGTCCCAGCTACTCAGGAGGTTTAGGCTGGAGCATCACTTGAGCCTGGGAGGTAGAGACTGCAATGAGCCATGATTGTGTCTCTGTACTCCAGCCTGTGTGACAGAGCAAAACCTTGTCTTAAACAAACCAAACCAAATCAAACCAAAACCAAAACAAAAAGCAACAACAAAAAAAGAGAAAACAACATAAAACAGAATACACTTATGGTTACTAACCAACAGCAGGTTCTCAATGCCCCACGCAAGCCTACTATAACTCCTTTTCCAGTCCCCCTTTCATTCCACTGGGTGACTATTTCACAGCTTCTCCTGTCTCATTAGATTAATAACACCTCATCCCCCTCACTCACACCCTCAGTGGATGGCCTCACATCCCAGGTCGCTGAGATGGAGAAGCAGTCAGAAGGGAAGGTCACCTCTATCAGTATCACTGCCTGTCTTTCTGCTACTGGGGATGGCCTTCTCCTTAATCCCTGCTGAGACATACACCTCTGTTGTGCATTATATCCCATCTCTCTGTTAGGCACTGAAGGATGCAGCTCCAAGAATTCTCCCCGCTCTTACCCACAGCATTAAATCTTCCCTTTTGATTGGTTCATTCCTATCAGCATACACGCATACTACACCTCAAACTGTATCTGATTTTAAATATGGAAAAACAAACTAAGAGAAAGAAAATTAGCAAAAAATTTGTGTCCATGTACTGACTCCAATCCCTCTCCTTCTAGTTTTCTTTTGCCCCTATACCCAGTGAAGATTTTATCCATACTGCCACCGAAAAAGCTCTTGAGGTTACAGATAAACTTCACATTGCTAAAGCCCATGCTTACTTCTCAGCACTCCTCTTACTTGATGTATGAGTACCATTTGACACAGCTTATCACTACCTCGTTTTGAAACACTTCTTTCCTTTGGCTTCCAGAACGCTACTCTGTTGATGCACCTTTTCCTCATAAACTCCTTTGCTGGAGTTTGCTGATGGTTCCTCACCATCTCTGTGGCTGCTATCTTTGCAGTGCCTTGGGATCTGATCTTGCACCAATTCTCTTCTCTATTTACACTCACTTCTTAGAAGTTCTCATCCAGATTCTTCCAAGTTTTAAGCACCATCAGTATATCAATGAATCAGGTTTATACCTTTAGCTTGAACCTTTAGTATAATGCCTTTAGTATACTTATGAACCTTCAGTATACTGCCTACTTGATATTTCTATTTGGATGTCTAATATGCTTTTCAAGATGATATTCACTATCACCTCCCACTCTCTTGACTGGTACTTCTGAGGTCCTCTCCATCCGAATAATTAGCAACTCCATTCTTCCAGATGTACTGGACAAAAATCTTAGTCTTCCTTGACAGTTTTATTGCTCTCATTCTCCACAGTCAATCCATATCCAATCCATAACTAAGACAGCTGCAAATGCTGTCACATCCACAGCAGCTATCTTGGTCTGAGTAATCCTCACTTCTTGCTTGGATTATTACAATACCCTCCTAATTGGCGTACCTGCATTTCTTTTTTTACAATCTAATCTATTGCCTTTTTGTTTTAACTTGAAAGACTCCCTGTAACATTTCTTGCGGAGCAGGTCTATTGGTAATAAACTTCCCGAGTTTTTATCTATCAAGGACTGTCTTAATTTTGCCCTCATTTTTAAAAGACAGTTTTGCCAGACATAGAAGTCTTGGCTGGCAGTTCTTTTCCCTTCAGCACTTTGAATATATCATACTGTGCCTTCTGGCCTCCAAGGTTTCTAATGAGAAACTGGTGAATAATCATATTGAGGATCCCTTGTATCTGATGAATTGATTCCCTTTTGATGCTTTAATGTATTTCAGTGCAGGTCTCTTGTAGTTCATCCTATGTGTAGTTCATTGAACTTTTGAATTTGTAGATTCATGTACTTCATCCAACTTGGGAAAATTTTGGTCATTTTTTCTTCAAAGATCTCTGCCCTTTTCTCTTTCCCTTCTCCTTTGGAACTCCCATAATGTGTATGTTATTCTAGTTGATGGTATCCCCAGGTCCTTCAAACTCTGTTTACCTTTCCTTAATAGTTTTTCTTTCTGGTCATCAAACTCAAAACTTTCAATTGTCCTAGTGACTAGAAAAAGTTCTGCTGATTGTTTTGCCACTGAAATCTGTTTTTGAACTGCTCTTGTGAATTTTTCATGTCCATTTTGTACTTTTCTGCTCCAGAATTTCTTTTTGGTTTCTTTTCATATTTCCTATCTCTAATAATATTCTCATTTTGTTCATACATCTCATTTTGTTCCTGTTTTTGTCCATGTTTTCCTTTAGTGCTTTAAGCATCTTTAAGATAGTTGTTTTATAGTCTTTGTCTAGTAATTCTGCCATCTGGCTTCCTCAGGGACATTTTCTGTTATTTTGTTCCTTTTAATGGGATATACTTTCCTCTTTTTTAATGTGTGTGCATTGTGACTTTTTTTTTGTTTAAAACTCTATTTGAATCATATAATTTGGTAACTCTGGAAATTTAATCCTCTCCTCTCCCCATGGTTTGTTGTTTTCTTTCCCTCCCTCCCTCCCTCCCTCTCCCCCTTCCTTCCTTCCTTCCTTCTTTCCTATTCCCCCCACAACCTTTCTTTTTTATTTGTATGGTTTCTCTTTGCCAAGGATCAGCCTGCAGTAGAAGCTTATGGTATTCAGGTCTTTTCTGAGTCTATGTTTTTCCCTGAGCATATGAGATGACTTTCTAAATTCCCCTGTATATGCAGTTGTTTTGAATATCTCATCTTTAAGTGCCTAGTACCTAAAATGGGGTAGATGATTAAAAAAGAAGAAAAAAGTCCCAGGTATTATATCTTTAAATCCCCTGGAAGGCACTTCTGCCACTGAGAGCTGCAACAATGCCCACCTCTGTATGCACCTCTGCAATCAGAAGCAGAAATCAGCAGCCAGAACACAGAAAATTAGTATTTGGAGGAGGGGGTTCTTATTTCTCACTCTGGATCCTGCAAGCTGCTGTAGGAATGCAAGCTGCTGTCCCCACAGCTGCCTGCCATGGGGCTGGGGGATGAGGAATGAGTAGTCACTATAGCACTAATGGCTTAAATAAACGGAAATTAATTACAATTTACCAGCCAAGCCTTCCTCTGGAAGCTGCAAGCATTCAGATATACTTCAGAGTTCCAAAATATTAACTTCAGACAGTTTCTGCTAGTACAATTTTTGTCCAAGTGGGGAGATGAATTCCTGGCACTGCCTACTCTGCCATCTTCCATTGGATATACCTGTATTTTTAACATCATTGCCAAAGTAATCCTTTGAAGTGTGAGATCATTACTTCTCTTCTCAAAATCCTTCTTTGGTTTCTCATCTCACTTAAAGTTAAAGCCAAAGGATTTACCAATGGCTACAGACCCTGTATAATTTGGTGCCCTGCTTTCTAGCCACACTGGTCTTCTTATAATTTCTCAAATACTTCAAATACTTCCCACAAACCTTTGCACTTACCCTCTCTGCCAGCAAGACAGTTCTGTCAAATATCTGAACACCATTTCCCCTGATTACTTTTAGATTTCTTCTCATGTCACTTCTCAGTGAGGTTTTCCCTGACCTCTACCACTGCCACTCCTACTTTACCTCACTTTTCTCCATAGCACTTTATATGATCTAACATGCTGTAAATTTGCTTTTTTTATTTATAGTTTGTCTCTGCAGGATAATGCGACCCCATGAAGGCCAGGATTTTTTTCTGTTGTGTTTGTTGCTATGTGTGTCTAATACACAGTGAGTATGCATTAATTATCTGTTGAACAAATAAACAAATGAGTAAAGAAGGAAGGGGAATGGTTTTTTATGGGGAATGGTTTTTTAAGGTAGAGGCCATTTAGGTTGAATATCCCATAATTTACCTTCATCAGAATGGACCATACACAGAATTCTATGTGGCTTGGATGACAAAGGACGAAGGCCATATTCCATACAAGCTATACAAAATTATTATGCTTCCTGATATAGTCTGATCTCTGTCCTGGGTTCCTTGGGCCTACCTGGAAAGGTAAATTCTAGCAGTTACAATGAGACAGCATTCTTCAGGCATATATATCTCCACAACAATTCTGTACTAAGGCAGGCAGAGGATCATTCCTTTAATAGGTATTTATTAAGTGCCTGATATATATAAGGTATTGAGCTGTTTCTGGAAATTCAGAAATGATAAAGAAGTTACACTTCTGATGCTTAATGCACCAGTTGTTTGTGCAGTATGAAATGTGCTAGAGAGTATATTTATACAGATAGATAAGGGGGCACATTGGAGGGTACTTACTTCATTCAGCGTGTTGATGTAGTGGGAAGGCAGGGGTTCAAGAAAGGTTTCTGAGATGAACTGAGTATTGAAGGAAGGGACAGAAAATGTATGGCAATGAAAGGCAGGGTGTCTGGGTTATGAGGAGGCATTCCAAGTAAGATAAACAATATATGTAAAAATCCAGAGCCACATTTAAAAAACTTCAAATAATCGAAATTACAGAGTAAGACATATGGATCGAAATGAAATTGGAAAAGTAAGCTCACAGATCACAATTTGTGAGGCATGCTAGGGCATGAAGTGATTTACTAAATGCTGTGCAGATTATGGAAGTGTGTTAAAAGAAGATAAACATGGCGAAAATAATAATGTCCATTTATTGAACACTTGTTATGACATTCAGACACTGTGTCGAACACATAATATATATTCTCTTACTTAACCCTCACCAATGAGCCTATAAAGCAGGTATTTTTCCACATTTTATGGCCAGGGAAGTAGACAGAGGAATTAAGTACATGGCTGCAGATTCACATAGCAAAGTGGAAGAGGCAGGATTTGAACTGAGGTCTGACTGACTCAGTGGTATGCTGAGAATGTATGCTTAACACCACTCCTGTCATCTGGCCACTCTAACAGCAGTGACCAGACAGAACTTAACAGAGCTCAGATATGACATACAGGTAGTCTCAGAGGCCATGGCAATTGAAGGCATTCTCAGGGAAGAAGCCTAATATGAACTCTGCCAATGAGGCTTTTGGCATTCCTTAGACTCACTTATCAAAGGCGGGCCAGGGCCAGAAGCATCAGCATCAGCTTATTAGAAATGTAGACTGTCGACCCCACCCCAGGCCTACTGAGTCAACCACTGCAGCAAGATCCCAGGAAATTCATGTGCACCTTCAAGCTTGGGAAGCCATGGTTTAGATACACATTGACATGTGCCAGAGACAAGTGATACCAGGGAGAGGGTATGGTAGCTCGATTGGATAACAGGGGTACCTGGTCTCTGTCCTTAACTGGAGTTGTGGGAGTGGAACGTATACTACGGGAGATGCTCAGAAAAGGAGAGCCCATTTTGTGCTGTCTTATTTGTAAGAAATGTTATCTTTCCTAAAAGTGCTCCAAAAGAATCCTTTTTTGGTTCTTTTGATTCTTCTGATGCTGATGCTTCTGGCCCTGGCCCACCTTTGATAAGTGAGTCTAAGGAATGCCAAAAGCCTCATTGGCAGAAATTCTTTCAGTGTCAAAACAGAACTGATCAATGTGAATTGTTTATCAGACATAGATTATAGAATTAAAGATAAAATCAAGAGAAATGCTGCATTAGTCCTTAGCTATTTAATGGCAGATCATATCTGATCCCAAACTTTTTGAATTTGTACTTCAATTTGGAGCTGGTAATGATACAATTCATGCCTATTGCTACCCTGTAAACACAAATTTCCTTACTGATTTAATAGCCTTGTCTGTGTGTAGACAGTGATAATTATAAATGGAGGTTTGTATCAAAGCTAGACACTACTGTTTCTCTTATCTACACCTCACTCTTTTTCTTTCTCCCCATCCCTCCCTACTCCTCTCTCCATTTCTCTCTCATAGGTGGCCTGTAACAAAGTCAGTATTTATGAGGCAAAGTGTGCAGTTTCATTATCTTTTTCCTTTTGTGATTGGTGTGGAGACAACATTGTGGCGCACATGCTTGAACCTGGTCCTGTTTCCCTAGAGGACCCCTTACCTTGTTTTTTTTGTTCAGAGCTGAGGCGGGAAGCCCAGTAGGAAACCCGATTAGGTGAAGCATCTTCAAGTCCGATTAGACCACAGGTAGTCATTAGAAGGATCAGGTGCCATCTGGGGACTTTATGTGTGACAAAGTCCTGAAACATGTTCAAACCCCAGTATGAGTAAGGAAGCAGTGGAAGCGTGCTGGGTATGCAGAAGCATAAAATCATAGCATTTCATCGTGTGCTGCTTCTGCTGTTTGTCCTGTGTTATGCTGAGTCACCAAATTGTGTACACTCACAGTCATTTCAGAATTACATCAATGAGGTAATAAGCAAGAGTGCCTAAATAAAACAAAAGGCCTAGATCTTTATTTTTAACTGATTACCAGGAGCAAGTACTGACTTAGAAACTTATCAGAATGAGAAAATGTCAAACAATTTCATTTTTAGCCTGCACAATAACAACTTTCTCCCATTAACATAAATAAATGAGGGTTAAAAGTTGTCTGGGAGAGAAATGCTTGTGTACTGGTGAAGTACTTTTTCTGGAGGATAACACTAGGCAAGAAAGAAGATGCAAGAGAAACCTTCATGAGGAAGATTTCACAACTGCAGAGCATGCTAGGAACTGGTTTGTTTCTGGCTGTGGTCTCCTTAGGGTGAGCTCTGTCTGGTGATTAGCATCACCATGGATTAAATTAATTGGCTGTACTCAATCCCTTGCTGGACATGCTGAGAATAAATCCAAAGACATTAGTTTCTTTGCACGAAATGAGGTTACATATCCAGTGACATTTATTTGAGCTATTTAAACAACTTAAACATCTTTTTCTTTTCTTAATAAGGGAAGTTTCAAGTTCTGGTAAGTACAAAGCTATTTGAAATCTTTCTTTGGAAAATATTCTGTTTTGCTAGTTGTATTTTGTTTTCCATGTTATACTTAGATTATATATCTGTGTTCTGTCTTTAACTGTTAGAAAAAGAATAAATGTTATTAATAATTATCTTTTACCTAAATATGCCAGCAACCTTCACAATACGCTGATATTGAAGTAGAATGGAACTTCAGTATCAGGAAATCAGGTGATTCTAGTTTATTCAAATAAGTAATGTTACTTTGTTTCTGACAATAAAAGCATTATATACTTCTTATAGACATCTGGGCAATACATTAAAGAAGAAGGCAGCTGCTTGTAATTCAACAATGCTGTGACTACTACAGTGAATAACGGGTGATTTTCCTTTCTGAATCTCCTCTCTCAACTCTACCCCCTAGGCTTATGAAAATCTGAAATGAACTGATTTTTCTTGCAACATCAAGTCTCTGAATTGCTAAAAGAATGAACATTCTGTACATTCTGTATTTCTCAATTTTCCATTTTTTCGACTTCATTATTTGTGACTTGTCTGAATTCACACTATGTGGTAGAAAATTAAACTTAAAATATAATTAGTGAAATGACGCATGTAACTATGTCATGTTTTGTGAAGTGAGTGGGAGAACGAAGACAAAGCCCTCTTGGTAGAGGCCAACTATTTAGTTCTGAGCAGCACAGCTGTAAATGATTGATTTAAGTGGGGTTTGATTGAAACTAATGATGCCACAGATAAGCCTAGCCACAGTTGAGCCTAAGGGTGTTAAAAAATCTGCTTAATATTAAAGAGCAATGAAAGTATGCATGATAGCTCCATTGTCTAACTTTAGGCAATAAAGAGGCTCTGCAGAGAAGAAGAGACGATATTGGTAGCAAGCTGTCATGTCATTAGAAGCGGATTTTAAGGCAAAGAGTTGTTGTAAACCAGCTTCCTTGCTACTTATAGGGAAGTCACTGGTGAGAAAACTGGAGGGCCTCAAGATTCTACAGTTACCTCTTTCCACCTCCACCACTTCGTCAGCCTAAACTTCTGGGAGAATTCAACCATTTTATGCTGCTCAGTTTGTTCGTTCCCTAGGTAGCCCTTAAGTATATTACTGCCTTATTCCAAATTTAAAGGGCATAAGATAAACCTTATTATCAAAAATGTATGTAAAGATACATTGCTAAATTTCCATGCAAATTCTGATTCGTTCTTAAAACTGATTAAGAATGGAGCACAGCTAACATAGGAGAACTCAAAAATGTTACGGAGGGCTGGTAGTTCTGTTTCACAGAAGTGGGCACTCTATTGTCAAGACTTAATGACCACATTGCTAGTCTTGCTCAGGTGCACCAGGTAAATGCTGTACCACCTCTGCCTTCTTCCTGGAGGGCATCTCTACCACTTTTTGCCTCTGGCATCTCAACTTTACACAGGCTGTCCTCTGGAAATTGCCCTCTCTTCTCACTCCTGCCCCCAATCCCTCAGGCTGTATTAGACATCCCTCCTTAATATTCTCTTGGTACCCCAACTCTTCCTCTTCTTCAGTTGAGCTGTTAAGTTACTCTGTGAACTTCCCATGGACTCTGTAGGAAATGCACATTATTAAGACAGGGCAAAAGCTGATTCACTTCCTTCATAAATACTTGGTTTGTACCCTCTTTCCAAATGATGACATTGTGCAATCAATGAACACAAATGTTTTTATTCAACGATAATACCTAATCTTTATCATGTTCTGGGTTTTACACACAAGGCCCTCCTTATCATAGGCTCTTAAGACTCAGCTACAGGGATGCAGAATCTCAACACTCTACCTAAAAGTTCCCCCAGTGACTTCTAGGAGTTCCCAGAGATTCTCTCACACACTATGAAGATAATGTGAACTTGTATTTTTGTTTTGTTTTCACTACAGCATCCCCAACAAGGTGCCTGGCAACCACCCTGTTGGATGCACCTTCTCTGCAAATGCTCCTCCACTGCTGGGGACCTGGCATCTTCCCAGGTCATGGTACCTTCAGCACCTGCCCTTCATGCACTGGGCTCAAAACCAATGCTCAGGGCTGGGTAGCAGTGGGATAGGGACAATGCTTCTTTGCTCCTGTTGTCTTTATCTTCTATGTTTTCCCTCCCGGCCCCAGCACAAAATCTCCTTTCTCTTTAGCCAAAACCGACAAACAAAACTGCCCACAAAATTCTTAGCATATTGGCTCACATAGATGTGTTCCCAAAGTGGTCACCAGGTTAACAACTCTCCAAATAGTGAGATTCAGGCATTTAAAAAGTGACATTAAGAGCCTCATGATGCACCTACACCAAGAAAAATATCATTTTCCAAAATTAAGTGAAAAATGTGTCTCAAATATTATTCAGGTACAATATTTTCAAATAAACATATAAGTAAACCAACCTAAAATATAATTGGAGACAGAGTTCTAAAGTCTTACTTATTTTTTATTTTATTTTTTTCTTGAAATGGAGTCTCGCTGTGTCATCCAGGCTGGGGTGCAGTGGTGTGATCTCGGCTCACTGCAACCTCCACCTCCTGGGTTCAAGCAATTCTCCTGCCTCAGCCTCCTGAGTAGAGTAGCTGGGACTACAAGTGCACGCCACCACGCCCGGCTAATTTTTGTATTTTTAGTAGAGATGAGGTTTCACCATGTCGGCCAGGCTGGTCTCGAACCCCTGACCTCAGGTGATCTACCTGCCTTGGCCTCCCAAGGTGCTGGGATTGCACGTGTGAGCCACCATGCCTGGCCTAAAGTCTTATTTAAATACTGAAGGGACTCATCCTTCTTATAGTTGCTGAGGCCATGGCGATTAAGCAGCCTGCTCAAGGTCAGACCACAGTTGACCAGATGAGGATGAGAAGAGGTTGTAGTTTTGCTGACTCCATTGCGAAGCTGGATTCCCCAGCTCCTGATGCACATGTCTGCTACAGCTGCTTTTTTTTTTGTCTTAAGTATTATAATTACTTTAAATCTCTGAGGAAGAAGGAAGGGAAGACATCTAATTTCTGGGCTGATCTTCAAATTTTTTTTTCCAAGTTACATTTAAATAAGATTTGCAAATCAGATTGGAGATATATGAAGAATCTTGGATAACAGCTTGCAAACATTTAAGTAGATAATTTGGGCCAGATTTATAGCTGATTTACAATGATAAACATGCCTTTTTCCATCTCTGTATTACCAATCACATTAATTTTGTTTGTTCAATTTGTCTTCAAGGCTGCAAGACTTTCTTACTGTGTCAAAAGACAGTAATAATTAAAATGATTTCAAACAATAGAAAACAGCCACAAATGAAAACAAGGCCAGAACCAGATAAATCCTTCCACATGCTGCTCATTTGTCAGTCAAACTCCAGTTGCACTGAGAAGTAGAAAAGGAAAATCTTAGTGCTTTGCTGAAAATTACTCTTCTTGAATTCTCTCCTGAAGGTTTAACTTTAGAACTACTAGTGGGACCAGTAACCAGACTGCACCAGTTTTAGCAGCCCATAGCAATGCTGTCATTCATTCAAAGAACATTTTTGCTTAATGCAGTGTTTCCCAAAGTAAGATAAGTGGTGTGTGAGATGATTTGCCTGCATTTTCTCCAATATGCAGTGGAAACATCTGATAGTATCTTAAGATGGCTCTTACTTAAGGTTCTATGTGATACATTCCTCCTAGAACTTAATGTCAAGTACATTTTCCTCCAGACAATTTGAACTTTAAAAACATTTCCTGTTTTTCCTATATTTCCTTACTGTCAGGATCCGAAGGACTAAATTGATGAATTGCAAAACTCTCTTACTTTTCTCAGTGGATGGTTTCTGATTTGTGTCTCTGTTGTTTTTTAAATTGTGCAATAATACCTGCTAATTTTAAAGGTTCACAAAGTTTAGCAATGTATAAAAAACACGATTATTATCCAGAATTCTGCAATCCAGAGTTAACCACCATCAACACTGGGTTGTGTATATTTCTGGACTTTTCCCCAATTCGTATAACTCAGTCATGTGCCACATAACACTACTTTGGTCAGTGGTGGACTACCTATATGATGGTGGCCCCTCAAGATTATAATACCATATTTTGACTGTATCTTTTCTATGTTTAGATATGTTTAGATACACAAATTACCACTGTGTTACAATGCCCTACGGTATTCAAACAGTAACATGCTGTACAGATTTATAGCCTAGGAGGAATAGGTTATTCCATAAAGCCTGGGTGTGTAGTAGGCTATACCATCTGTTTGTATAAGTACACTCTATGATGTTCACACAATGATGAAATCATGTAACAATGCATTTCTCAGAACTTATCGTCATTGTTAAGCAATGTGACTGTACGTATACATTTAAATCAGTGGCACAGAATGTTTTGCAAACTGATTTTTTCCCTTAGTAATATGTCATGATCATCTTTCTATGCCAAAAGATACATCTATAAGGTCATATTTAATGGTTGCATAGTTTTCCATTGCATGGGTGTATATGTGATAATTTATCTAGGCCCTTATTCGTGTGTTTAGGTTGTTTTTAACTTTTAAGTTATAAATATCCTTATTTAACAGTTTATCTCTTTTATTATAAGTTCCTTAAAATTGTCTTTCAAAATTGATAGGTATAATGAATGAATAAACGAATGAAAGAATAAACTTCTAGGAATATCCTGGATGTCTGCAGCTATATTTAGCATGCATTAGTATTACCATGTATTCGCTATGGTGCTGTGATTCTGGAGATAATTTTCTTTCTTTTCTAGGTCTCAGCCAAAATGAGTGATACCCCTTCTACTGGTTTTTCCATCATTCATCCTACGTCTTCTGAAGGTCAAGTTCCACCTCCTCGCCATTTGAGCCTCACTCATCCTGTTGTGGCCAAGCGAATCAGTTTCTACAAGAGCGGAGACCCCCAATTCGGCGGGGTCAGGGTGGTGGTCAACCCTCGCTCCTTTAAGTCCTTCGATGCTCTGCTGGATAACTTGTCCAGGAAGGTGCCCCTACCTTTTGGAGTGAGGAACATCAGCACCCCTCGGGGCAGGCACAGCATCACGAGCCTGGAGGAGCTGGAGGACGGCGAGTCGTACCTATGTTCCCACGGCAGGAAGGTGCAGCCTGTAGACCTGGACAAAGCCCGTCAGCGCCGGCGGCCCTGGCTCAGCAGCCGGGCCATCAGCGCACACGCACCGCCCCACCCTGTAGCCGTCGCTGCTCCCGGCATGACCCGCCCCCCACGGAGCCTGGTGGTCTTCAGGAATGGCGACCCGAAGACGAGGCGCGCGGTTCTTCTGAGCAGGAGGGTCACCCAGAGCTTCGAGGCATTTCTACAGCACCTGACAGAGGTCATGCAGCGCCCTGTGGTCAAGCTGTATGCTACGGACGGAAGGAGGGTGAGCGTTCTGGGGGCTCCTCGAGCCTGAGCTCATTTTGAGCACCCTACTAATTGGATTCGTGTGGGATGTGAATGGTGGCCCCCGGGAAGGAAGTCTTCCTTCCTCCCTGCCTGTGTATGTGAGTGTGTGTGCTCCCATGCTGCCTTTGTTCCTTTGTCAGAATCTAACTGGAATCTCATCTTTCCCTCACCCCACCTACCCCTTTCTCTCTTCCCTGAGCCCCGAGTTACATAATGTTTTCACATGGAATCCAATCTTGATAATATTTTTTGGAAAGGAGTGGCAAAGAGTAGTATTTTCACAGAGGAAGCATTTTCCTGAGATCTCTGCTGGGACGTAACTGACTCCCCCACCCAACCTTGACATTTGGTATTTCTACTTATTTTGTATACACCACTGGTGCCTAAGAAAATGCTCATTGATGATGTCTTTCAAGCCTAGGAGGTTGTTGATTTGATTCAAGCAAAGTTATAAAATTACCACTTAGTATAAAATGTGCTCATCTCAGCATAATGACTCTGGTCTCTTTTAGGTTCCCAGCCTCCAGGCAGTGATCCTGAGCTCTGGAGCTGTGGTGGCAGCAGGAAGGGAGCCATTTAAACCAGGAAATTATGACATCCAAAAATACTTGCTTCCTGCTAGATTACCAGGGATCTCTCAGCGTGTGTACCCCAAGGGAAATACAAAGTCAGAAAGCAGAAAGAGTAAGTCACTTATTAATATATAGCCCATATTTTTAGCCCTGAGATTTTTTTTGCCTCAACGACAGCAAAAATCCATGCTTCAATGACCAGTTTCTTTCACCACAGAAACGAAAAGGAGAGGATTTAAAAACATTTTAAACAGAAATTGGCTATATTTATAGTTGGAAAGAGTCATAGAGATTATCTATTTTTTAGACTTTTCCAAATCAATGGTATGCCTGTTTAAATTGATGATGTGTGCTTTTTTGCATAAAATACCTAGTTAAAAAAATAAAAATGCCAGCATTTCTTGCTTTAGAGTGAAATCTGTGTAAGTCTCCTCTCTGGTAGTTGCAGAGTTTTCTCTAAATAGTACCACGCAGCATCCATAGCTGACCTCAGCAGGTTAGCAGAATGACTGTATTTTTTCAAATCTACGCTATGTGCTCTGCCTTCTGAAGTTATTCCTATAAAAATCACAGGTTCTTAGATCCACACTTTATTTATTAAATAAAAGGTTCATGCAACCAATTCATGCTGGTTAACGATAATGTAGGTTGATAATTCTGTAGGATCTGCTGTGTAGCATTATCCTTTGGATAGGGGAGGAAGAGGGCCTCTTCAGGCCCAGGTATGTAGGATAAGCTGTAAATTGCCTATACAGCATGGCTAATCTCATTATTCATTGTACTCAGTATTTCCAGGGAAGACAAGCTCTTTGCTAGAGTACTGATTGTTTTTTATACTTAAATTTAAGTTTTTATTCTCTTTAGACTTGGATAATATGTATTTTAAATAGTATTAATCTCTCTACTTACTGCTAATGTGGGTGAAACTAATCCATTGTTGTTTAATGATTTCATGGATATATTCAATAGATAATTATTAATGCTACTATTTTGTAAGCATTAGGTTGCCACATATGTGTTATAAATATGGTGGTGCTATTTCACGTTTGTCATTTTACTAAAATGATTTTATTATCTTATGTCTGATACAGGTTGCTGAGTATGGTTTTTGATGACTGCAGGGAATCTGAGGGCTTTGTTAAGTTTTCTTCAAAAATTTGAGACACTTTGATTTACAATTTAAGTAAAAGCATATCAAAAATAAGAAAAAATATTTCTAGGTTTATACTCTGCAACATTAAAGGGGCTTACCTGATGGCAAGTATGTGCAAATCTATATAGATTTGCTAACAGGATTTTTTTTCTTTTTGAGACGGGGTCTCGCTATGTTACCCAGGCTGTTATGATGGGCTCAAGTGATCACCCGCCTCAGCCTCCCAAAGTGCTGGGATTACAGATGTGAGCCATTGCGCCCAGCCCAGGCATTTTGATTGAATTTAAGAAGCAAGAGTGCCAAGGTTAATGCTGAAGATACACGTTAAAAAGATAACTGATATCTGGACTTATGTCTAGCTCTGTTCTCTCTTGTGCCCTATATTAAGTCAGCTGCAACGATTATACAAAGTGCATGCTAAATTAATAATTAGTACTTGATTAATTCCGTCTTAATCATAAAATGTTTCTGCTTTCATAAAGCTATGGATACCTCTTTTGATATGTGAAGGTGGGAAGATGAATACCATCATAAATTGTTACTTGCCTTGTTCGAATAGGTAAGCGGTACTTGGTTAGACTCCAGTTTCAGTACTGGTAAACAAAACAATGAAACGAAAACCCACAAAAAACTTTTATCTTTGGTAGAATTCTTAGCACTTTTTACTTTATACATTTTTAAAATTAAATTACCTTATTAAACTTGTTAAAATTCTCTGAACCTCCTCATTGAAGTTGAAGTAGAATTAGAGATCTCTTCTAAAGAGTGATTTGAAGAAATGTACCACTGTTATAGTAGGTTTTCTCAAATAACTATTGGGAAAATACATAGGCTGAGCGTGGTGGCTCACGCGTGTAATCCCAGCACTTTGGGAGGCCGAGGCGGGCGGATCATGAGGTCAGGAGATTGAGACCATCCTGGCCAACATGGTGAAAACCCGTCTCTACTAAAAATACAAAACAATTAGCTGGGCATGGTGGTGCGGGCCTCTAGTCCCAGCTATTCGGGATGCTGAAGCAGGGGAATTGCTTGAACCCTGGAGGTGGAGGTAGCAGTGAGCCCAGATCGCGCCACTGCACTCCAGCCTGGTGACAGAGCGAGACTCTGTCTCAAAAAAAAAAAAAAAGAACAAAATACATAGAGCTCAGAAACATATCAGTAACATTTTACTATGAAATACGAAAATGTACTACTTTTCATACTAATCATTTCCCCTTTTCTCTTTTTTTCTTTGCTGCCTCTTCCTTCGGATATTTCTAACTTCTCTGCCTTCCATATTATATTTTGATGTGGGCACCTTTTACTCTTAAAATCTTTAAAGTAAGCACACGTATGTCTTCAAGCTCAAGGTCCCAGATTTATTCTGTTTCTTCTGAGAAAACACATAATAATGATTGCTACTTAGACTATTCTTTTGTTCCTGAAAATTACTTGGCCTTAGAAAAGAATGATTCTCAGAATTTACCAATATATCCTTCTGAAGATGATATTGAGAAATCAATTATTTTTAATCAAGATGGCACTATGACAGTTGAGATGAAAGTTCGATTCAGAATAAAAGAGGAAGAAACCATAAAATGGACAACTACTGTCAGTAAAACTGGTCCTTCTAATAATGATGAAAAGAGTGAGATGAGTTTTCCAGGAAGAACAGAAAGTCGATCATCTGGTTTAAAGCTTGCAGCATGTTCATTCTCTGCAGATGTGTCACCTATGGAGCGAAGCAGTGATCAAGAGGGCAGTTTGGCAGAGGAGATAAACATTCAAATGACAGATCAAGTTGCTGAAACTTGCAGTTCTGCTAGTTGGGAGAATGCTACTGTGGACACAGATATCATCCAGGGAACTCAAGACCAAGCAAAGCATCGTTTTTATAGGCCCCCTACACCTGGGCTAAGAAGAGTGAGACAAAAGAAATCTGTGATAGGCAGTGTGACCTTAGTATCTGAAACTGAGGTTCAAGAGAAAATGATTGGACAGTTTTCCTATAGTGAAGAAAGGGAAAGTGGGGAAAACAAGTCTGAGTATCACATGTTTACACATTCTTGCAGTAAAATGTCATCAGTATCTAACAAACCAGTACTTGTTCAGATCCATAACAATGATCAAATGGAAGAGTCATCATTAGAAAGAAAAAAGGAAAACAGTCTGCTTAAGTCAAGTGCAATAAGTGCTGGTGTTATAGAAATTACAAGTCAGAAGATGTTAGAGATGTCACATAATAATGGTTTGCCATCAACTATATCAAATAACTCAATTGTGGAGGAAGATGTAGTTGATTGTGTGGTATCGGACAACAAAACTGGTATCAAGAACTTCAAAACTTATGGTAACACCAGTGATAGGTTCAGTCCTATTTCAGCAGATGTAACCCATTTTTCAAGTAATAACTCTGGAACTGACAAAAATATTTCTGAGGCTCCAGCTTCAGAAGCATCCTCTACTGTCACTGCAAGAATTGACAGACTAATTAATGAATTTGCTCAGTGTGGTTTAACAAAACTTCCAAAAAATGAAAAGAAGATTTTGTCATCTGTTGCCAGCAAAAAGAAGAAAAAATCTCGACAGCAAGCAATAAATTCCAGGTATCAAGATGGACAGCTTGCAACCAAAGGAATTCTTAATAAGAATGAGAGAATAAACACAAAAGGTAGAATTACAAAGGAAATGATAGTGCAAGATTCAGATAATCCCCTTAAAGGAGGGATACTTCGTGAGGAAGACCTCCAGACAAGTGATACTGTAATTGAATCAAATACTTTTTGTTCCAAAAATAATCTCAATTCCACGATTTCCAAGAATTTCCATAGAAATAAATTAAATACTACTCAAAATTCCAAGGTTCAAGGACTTTTAACCAAAAGAAAATCTAGATCACTAAATAAAATAAGCTTAGGAGCACCTAAAAAAAGAGAAATCGATCAAAGAGATAAAGTGTTTCCTCACAATGAATCTAAATATTGCAAAAGTACTTTTGAAAATAAAAGTTTATTTCATGTATTTAACATCCTTGAGCAAAAACCCAAAGATTTATATGCACCGCAATCTCAAGGAGAAGTGGCATCTGGGTATTTGAGAGGAATGGCAAAGAAGAGTTTAGTTTCAAAAGTTACTGATTCACACATAACTTTAAAAAGCCAGAAAAAACATAAAGGGGATAAAGTGAAAGCAAGTGCTGCTTTAAGTAAACGACATGCTACAACCAGGGCAAATTCTTTAGCTTCTTTGAAAAAACCTGATTTTCCTGAGGATATTGCTCATCATTCAATTCAAAATTATATACAGAGTTGGTTGCAGAACATAAATCCACATCCAACTTTAAAGCCTGTAAAATCAGCTCCAGTATGGAGAAATGAAACGAGTGTGGTAAATTGTAGCAATAATAGTTTTTCAGGGAATGATCCCCATACAAGTTCTGGAAAAATAAGTAATTTTGTTATGGAAAGTAATAAGCACATAACAAAAATTGCCTGTTTGACAGGAGATAATCTATGTAAAGAGGGAGATAAGTCTTTTATTGCCAATGACACTGGTGAAGAAGATCTCCATGAGACACAGGTTGGATCTCTGAATGATGCTTATTTGGTTCCCCTGCATGAACATTGTACTTTGTCACAGTCAGCTATTAATGATCATAATACTAAAAGTCATATAGCTGCCGAAAAATCCGGACCAGAGAAAAAACTTGTTTGCCAGGAAATAAACCTAGCTAGAAAAAGGCAAAGTGTAGAGGCTGCCATTCAAGTAGATCCTATAGAAGAGGAAACTCCAAAAGACCTCTTACCAGCCCTGATGCTTCACCAATTGCAAGCTTCAGTTCCTGGTATTCACAAGATTCGGAATGGAGTTGTTCAAATGCCAGGTTCACTTGCAGATGTTCCCTTTCATTCTGCAATATGTAATTCATCCACTAATCTCCTTCTAGCTTGGCTCTTGGTGCTAAACCTAAAGGGAAGTATGAACAGCTTCTGTCAAGTTGATGCTCACAAGGCTACCAACAAATCTTCAGAAACACTTGCATTATTGGAGATTCTAAAGCACATAGCTATCACAGAGGAAGCTGATGACTTGAAAGCTGCTGTTGCCAATTTAGTGGAGTCAACTACAAGCCACTTTGGACTCAGTGAGAAAGAACAAGACATAGTTCCAATAGATCTTTCTGCAAATTGTTCCACAGTCAACATTCAGAGTGTTCCTAAGTGCAGTGAAAATGAAAGAACACAAGGAATCTCCTCTTTGGATGGAGGTTGCTCTGCCAGTGAGGCATGTGCCCCTGAAGTCTGTGTTTTGGAAGTGACTTGCTCTCCATGTGAGATGTGCACTGTAAATAAGGCTTATCCTCCAAAAGAGATATGTAACCCCAGTGACACTTTTTTTCCTAGTGATGGTAATGGTGTGGATCAGACTTCTATGAATAAGGCTTGTTTCCTAGGAGAGGTCTGTTCACTTACTGATACTGTGTTTTCTGATAAGCCTTGTGCTCAAAAGGAGAACCATATCTATGAGGGAGCTTGCCCAATTGATGAGACCTATGTTCCTCTCAATGTCTGCAATACCATTGACTTTTTAAACTCCAAAGAAAACACATATACTGATAACTTGGAATCAACTGAAGAGTTAGAAAGAGGTGATGACATTCAGAAAGATCTAAATATTTTGACAGACCCTGAATATAAAAATGGCTTTAATACATTGGTGTCGCATCAAAATGTCAGCAATTTAAGCTCCTGTGGCCTTTGCCTAAGTGAAAAAGAAGCAGAACTTGATAAGAAACATAGTTCTCTAGATGATTTTGAAAATTGTTCACTAAGGAAGTTTCAGGATGAAAATGCATATACTTCCTTTGATATGGAAGAACCAAGGACTTCTGAAGAACCAGGCTCAATAACCAACAGCGTGACATCAAGTGAAAGAAACATTTCAGAATTGGAATCTTTTGAAGAATTAGAAAACCATGACACTGATATCTTTAATACAGTGGTAGATGGAGGAGAGCAAGCCACTGAAGAATTAATCCAAGAAAAGGCAGAGGCTAGTAAAACTTTAGAATTGATAGACATCTCTAGTAAGAATATTATGGAAGAAAAAAGAAAGAATGGTATAATTTATGAAATAATCAGTAAGAGGCTGGCAACACCACCATCTTTAGTTTTTTGCTATGATTCTAAGCAAAATAGTCAAAAGGAGACCAATGAAGGAGAAACTAAGATGGTAAAAATGATGGTGAAAAGTATGGAAACTGGAAGTTACTCAGAGTCCTCTCCTGATTTAAAAAGATGCATCAAAAGTCCAGTGACTTCTGATTGGTCAGACTATCGGCCTGACAGTGACAGTGAGCAGCCATATAAAACATCCAGTGATGATCCCAATGACAGTGGCGAACTTACCCAAGAGAAAGAATATAACATAGGATTTGTTAAAAGGGCACTAGAAAAACTTTACGGTAAAGCAGATATTATCAAACCATCTTTTTTTCCTGGGTCTACCCACAAATCTCAGGTTTGTCCTTATAATTCTGTGGAATTTCAGTGTTCCAGGAAAGCAAGTCTTTATGATTCTGAAGGGCAGTCATTTGGCTCTTCTGAACAGGTATCTAGTAGTTCACCTATGTTGCAGGAATTCCAGGAGGAAAGACAAGATAAGTGTGATGTTAGTGCTGTGAGGGACAATTATTATAGGGGTGACATTGTAGAACCTGGTACAAAACAAAATGATCATAGCAGAATCCTTACAGACATAGAGGAAGGAGTACTGATTGACAAAGGCAAATGGCTTCTGAAAGAAAATCATTTGCTAAGGATGTCATCTGAAAATCCTGGCATGTGTGGCAATGCAGACACCACATCAGTGGACACCCTACTTGATAATAATAGCAGTGAGGTACCATATTCACATTTTGGTAATTTGGCCCCAGGCCCAACCATGGATGAGCTCTCCTCTTCAGAACTCGAGGAACTGACTCAACCCCTTGAACTAAAATGCAATTACTTTAACATGCCTCATGGTAGTGACTCAGAACCTTTCCATGAGGATTTGCTGGATGTTCGCAATGAAACCTGTGCCAAGGAAAGAATAGCAAATCACCATACAGAGGAGAAGGGTAATCATCAGTCAGAAAGAGTATGCACATCTGTCACTCATTCCTTTATTTCTGCTGGTAACAAAGTCTACCCTGTCTCTGATGATGCTATTAAAAACCAACCATTGCCTGGCAGTAATATGATTCATGGTACACTTCAGGAAGCTGACTCTTTGGATAAACTGTACGCTCTTTGTGGTCAACACTGCCCAATACTAACTGTTATTATCCAACCAATGAATGAGGAAGACCGAGGATTTGCATATCGCAAGGAATCTGATATTGAAAATTTCTTGGGTTTTTATTTATGGATGAAAATACACCCATATTTACTTCAGACAGACAAAAATGTGTTCAGGGAAGAGAACAATAAAGCAAGTATGAGACAAAATCTTATTGATAATGCCATTGGTGATATATTTGATCAGTTTTATTTCAGTAACACATTTGACTTGATGGGTAAAAGAAGAAAACAAAAAAGAATTAACTTCTTGGGGTTAGAGGAAGAAGGTAATTTAAAGAAATTTCAACCAGATTTGAAGGAAAGGTTTTGTGTGAATTTCTTGCACACATCATTGTTAGTTGTGGGTAATGTGGATTCAAATACACAAGACCTCAGCAGTCAGACAAATGAAATCTTTAAAGCAGTCGATGAGAATAACAACTTATTAAATAACAGATTCCAGGGCTCAAGAACAAATCTCAACCAAGTAGTAAGAGAAAATATCAACTGTCTTTACTTCTTTGAAATGCTTGGTCAAGCTTGCCTCTTAGATATTTGCCAAGTTGAGACCTCCTTAAATATTAGCAACAGAAATATTTTAGAAGAACTTTGTATGTTTGAGGGTGAAAATCTTTTCATTTGGGAAGAGGAAGACATATTAAATTTAACTGATCTTGAAAGCAGTAAAGAACAAGAAGATTTATAATTTCAATGTCAGCACAGTCATTCTTTGTCAATTCATTTTTTCCCATAATGAGATGAAGCACATGTGACGAATACGGACTAGATAACCTCTAAGAATTTTCCACTTCTTCAAAATGAACTTACTCTAGAAAGCTTACCCTTGGATAACCAGTTTGACTTTCATAATTTCTCTGTTCTTTGTTTTTCCAACAATTAAAGACTCAGGTTCTCTTATTGTGGAAGTTTCTATCTGGTTTTGTTCTGAACTTACATTTTTATTTTTTGGTATCTATGATTTTTTTTTGCTCAGGGCATCAAAATGTGCTAAGGACAAGAATTATATCCTTTTAAAAAAATGTTGTTAGCTTGGTGTAAAATGTATATTGACTGTATTGGTGAATAAATTGAATAGACATAACCTCAAAGTACTTCACTTATTCTTTTTAACTACTGATTTGATAAAAAGTATGATTATAAGATATCCACAACAATCTCATAGTTTCTTGTGCCAAATGTGTTGAGTCCAGTTCCTCAGAATATCCAGTGAAATTGCAAGCATTTCCATGGGACAGGATTTAGTGTTTTTCTAATAGACTAGACTATCAGATATCAATTGGTTTGAATAATTGTGGTGTATTTCCCAGGAGTTAACCAGGAAAGCTTTTAAGAGTCCTTCCACTGCATGACTATATGATGGTATAGAAACAAGTCTTAGAAAACTTGGAAATCTATGCCTGTTGTCTACAGCTAACTCAAATTAGAATGATCAGTATTTTTGGAGCCACACATGGAGATGCTAAAATAACGTAAATTTGGCATTGAGGAACAAAAGGTAATTAAATTAATTACATCAAGAATAATGTTGGTGTCAGGTCAGCGTGAGTCATAAATTCGTAAAAATTATGAATTGCTACTTCATCAGCTGGAGACTACTTCTATGTAGAGTATGCTTTTTAAAAACCATTAAGTGATGGTTTCTTTTAATGAAAATATGGAAGTATAATGTTATGTAAGTTTCTGTAGTAAGCAATGAGAAATTGTAGTGAATGAAAGGGCACAAAGTTTTGGAGAAAAAATAGAAAGGAGAAAATAATTTACATTAATTTTGTGCCTACTGTGTACCAGGGACTATGGTACACCTGCAGGCTTTTTGTGTGTAATTGTTCCTCATAAAGGCACTGTGAATGTGGCTTTATTACTTCCCCTGCATTTTTTTTTTTTTTAAGTAGAGAAGTTAGGAGCAAAAGGTAAAGGACTTTCATGACCGGTTTACAGTAGGGTATCATGCCAGTATTTGAACCCAGTTCTTTGTCTTGAAAATCAATGCTCTTTTTACTACCTTTTTTTTTTTTTTTTTTTTTTTTAAAGCTCATTCTCAGTATGTTTCCCAGGCTGGTTTTGAACTCCTGGGCTCAAATGATCCTCCATCCTCAGCTTCTCAAGTAGGTGGGACTACAGGCACATGCCACTGCGCTGGGCTTACTACATTTTTATCATTGTTTTCATGTGAGGAAGAAGGGGTAAGATTTTTTTTTTTTTGAGACAGAGTTTTGCTCTTGTTGCCCAGGCTGGAGTGCAATGGTGCAATCTCGGCTCACCACAACCCCTGCCTCCTGGGTTCAAGTGATTCTCCTGCCTCAGCCTCCCAAGTAGCTGGGATTACAGGCATGCACCACCACACCTGGCTAATTTTTGTATTTTTAGTAGAGTTGGGGTTTCTCTATGTTGGTTAGGCTGTTCTTGAACTCCCGACCTCAGGTGATCCGCTCGCCTCAGCCTCCCAAAGTGCTGGGATTACAGGTGTGAGCCACCGTGCCCAGCCAGGGATAAGATATTTTTAAAAACATTACCACTCATTCTCTAGTGCAGGGAGACAAGGAAAGAATTTTTCTTTTTAATTTGGAAGGTGTGAAATATAGATATACCCAAGAAGACTGAGGAAATCACTTATAAAAACCAGGAGGTTTCAAGGAATATGGCATGTAGTATACAGTTTTTGGCAATACTATTACACCAAACAGTGTCCTTCATGCATAATAATTGGGAGAAGCTGGAGTGACAACCATGAATTAGTAATGCATGACTGTGTAACATACTTCTTCTTTAAACATACTTCTTTAAAATGAACATGTTCACTTGCATTGAATTCTGAGATCTTGGGCCACATCTTATTCACAGAGCTAGCTTCGTACTTGGGACATGGTAAGTACCTAATAAATGTGTGTTAAATGGATAAGAAGTGCTTTTGAAGGCATTTAATTTTTCTTTACCTCTTACTAATTTCAGATCCATACATGTAGAAGGATGTGCAAATATGCTGAAGGATAGAACTCAGTTTTTTATATATTTTTTAGTTCTTTTTATATTTTATGAAAGCAGTATTTTACTTATCCTTAAAATGTCTGTAAAGATGATTTTTTCTTTTAAACATTCAAAGCATGTTTTTAGTTTTACAAGATTTATATTTAAAAAATCTTGTCACACTGCGAAATTTAGAAGAGTAAGTGAAACTTTAGAGGAAATTTAAGGATATTATAGAGAGCTAGCTTTTGCTTTAGAGATGAAGTACCTGAAGGGCTGAGTATGGAAGTGTAGCCTCCTTTACTCAGGGGAAGATATGTAGAATTCAGAGTCTCTGGTCCCAAGGTGGAGTGGTGAAATTATTGTGTTTTGCCCACCAGATGGCAGCTGTGCTATGTGCTGCCAAAGGTTCAGGCGCTCTGAGAGGCTTGCATGGATAAAGGCAATGTTTTAAGCATTGGGGCAGTCTCTGAGCTTTCTGCTTCTGCGTCAAAGAAAGCTGAATGCCCAACTGTGCAGGCATCCCCCAAATATTAAACCCAGAAGAAGTAGCAGTGTTCAGAATTAAAATAAATATACTATTAGTATATTTAGTAGCAAGGAGCAGAAGTTCAAAAGTAGAGGCACTCAAAAATGCCAGCTGTCAAGAATCATCAGAGTTGATTCCAAGGAAAGCCCAATTTGGGGACGATAGGACCCAACAAAATTCCCTAATTCAAGTTGAAACTAAGTTAATGAGCCATTGGCTCAGTGGATAGGGGTAATTTTTACATGACACTTTCAAATATTATAATGTAACTTTTCAGTGGCACAAAACATGCCTCATTTTTCAGAGTGTAAACTGAGGTATTGAAACTACATTCCATATTTGCAGCACTCATTAAAGTCCTTATGAAGAGCTACCTTATAAGGTGGTTGTGAGAGGATCACTAGAGAAAATACTTGTAAAACTCTTAGCACAGAGGTTGGCACACAGTGTTAAACATGTTTTAGCTATTTTTCTTTAAAAAGCCATTAGTGTGAATATGTTTGATACGCTTTTCAAAGTTGGTGTTCTTCTGACCAAGATGTATTTTAGCTTTATTGTGTGCATATATATATATATATATGAAATGTAATATTTTCAACATTTAGTCATATACCCCTTTACAAAAGTGAAGGTGACTTAACAGTTTGAGCCCCTGCTTGGTGCCAAATATTGGGCTAAGTTCTTTATGTGTATTATCTTAGTCCTCACAAGAACCCTCTCAATGGGTAACAGTATCTGTAATGTAGCAGGAAGGGGACCAAAACTCACAGAGGCTAGTAAAGAAGCACTTTTACTTTAATATCTGTATTTGATCCTCATAAAAAGTCCTGAGTTTTGTGGTTTGATACTCTACGTACAGATCTACCCTGAAAACAAAATGACTTTCTATTCCCTGTTTATTGAGGTTAAGAAGGATTCCATAACTGCCCAGGGTTCTTTTAATCCAAAGTACTTACCATTTTTCCTACTATTCTACGCTCTTGTCCGTTAAGGTATTAAAGGATAATTGTTTTTAAAAAGCAAAATCATGAATTCTATATAGATATAACATGACCATGTTCCAAAGATTGTATTTAACTTACAAATTACATAGGGAATTATTAACATATACAATGGGCTGAAGGAAGAATTTAAAGTATCACTAAAAATAAGCAATAAGAAATGCTGAAATGAATTTGGGTCTGTCCAGGACAAAAATTACATTCCCTGGACACAACCAATTTATGTTTCTATGGACAAGAATAGTTTGCATTATCTATGTTTTTACAATTTGCAGGATTATCAGATAATTTAAAGATAATGAAAAAACAGAGATAACCCCAAGAGGGCTTGATAAGGCACTTAGTAATTTCTTTTTTGTCCATTTCAAGGTATTTCACAGTTTTTTTCCTAAAAGGGTTTATCTTCCAGTGACTTAAGTGCTAAGTTATTAAGGGACTATTCCCAAGTCATGGCAAAGAATGTATGACCAAAAAGCTTTTGAAAATTAAGCAACAAAACAGCAAACCTTCAAACAGAGACAAGTACTATGTTTGATGGTTTAGAGAAGATATGTTCATCTTGTTCTAGACAAAAATTAATAAACAATTCCCATCATGGACTTTAGATGTAATATACAATGGGCTGGGCGCAGTGGCTCACGCCTGTAATCCCAGCACTTTGGGAGGCCAAGGTGGGCGGATCACGAGATCAGGAGATCGAGACCATCCTGGCAAACACGTTGAAACTCCGTCTCTACTAAAAATACAAAAAAATTAGCCGGGTTTGGTGGTGGGCACCTGTAGTCCCAGCTACTCGGGAGGCTGAGGCAGGAGAATGGCGTGAACCCAGGAGGCAGAGCTTGCAGTGAGCCGAGATGGCGCCACTGCACTCCAGCCTGGGCAACAGAGCGAGACTCCATCTCAAAAAAAAAAAAAAATAGATGTAATATACAATGATTATTTTTTTTATCAATGGGAATTCTTTCTAAAGGACATACACATGAGCCTTTTCTCTATGCATAGATATTTCATATATTAATGTTTACTTTTTGATTCATACACAGATTATCATAACAATCAGTAACAGCAAGAACCAAAAACAAAGGGCAATGGAGTAAAAATCATTTAGCTGCTTTTCGTCTTGAGAATAGTTCTTTTCGTCTGTAACACTAATGTTGATAAATGGCTGCAGTCTACAGACTACTACTTACGTAAGACTGCTTAAAGCTTAGGTGAATCAATACAACCAAGTAAATTAAGATAGGATGGTAGGTTCATGGGAAAACATGACTTGCACATCACAGGAATTCATTATATTGAGAGTGAAAGTGGTTAGTGAGAAATGGGTGATACAAAGCTAAATACTATATTTATGTTCATATATATGAATATTCATATATATATTTATAAATTTATTTAATGTAGTTGCTGCCTCAGCATCCATTTTTAGGCCTGACATAATATTTGAAATTTAGTCCTGCTTTGTCACCTTTGGCTTAATTAAAACCTTACTTTCCCATGTAGTTGTTTGCCATATGGCCTATTTGTTCCTCACTTCTTTGACCCAAAACCCAACACACCCCACAGCTATTGAACGTGATAAAATGTAATGGTCAACACCAGAGTCACATAAATAGGTTCACCCCTTCAGGAGGGAAGAGGTGAACTTATTTCTTTAAATTAGCCCATCTACAACCCCCACAAGAAAGCCTAAGGGATAATGCCCACAGACCTTAATAAAGGCATACACAGTCCCAGAGATTTCCCCCTCTCTTTCTCCCAACTGTTCTCTCTCCCAACCTCCCTCCTTCCCTTTCTCCCTCTTCCTCTCCTCCCCACCGACCCCTTGCTGATTGAGCTCCCTGCTGCCTCTTTCTGTTGGCACCCCTAACCTTTCTGGGAACTGTGAATAATAAACACTTATGTTTCATGCATTTCCATTTCACTTCATTGTGTCTCATTTGGCATAGATGCTCTTAACGTAGCCTTCTTTTTAGTCAGCTATCTTAGAGAGTGGCTGTCTTGACAGGAATAATCTGGATACAGGTCAGGCAAGACCCACAAGGGTGTCTGCCTGAAAAAACAGTTTCTTGTGAGAGGGACACCTAGTCATGGGTCAGACACTTAGGCAATAGGCATTCTTCAGGATAAAGAGGCATCTCATGGAAGGCGCACTGTCAACATCCACAACAAAATCCTTTGAATTTCTGGCCAGGGCAAGGCTGGAGCTTATGGCCACTCTCAAGAAAAACCTCAAGACCAAATTAGAAAGAAACCATCATAAAAATCACAACACTTGGCTGGACATGGTGGCTCATGCCTGTAATCCCAGCACTTCGGGAGGCCGAGGCAGGTGGATCACCTGAGGTCAGGAGTTCGAGACGAGCCTGGCCAACATGGTGAAACCCTTTATTTACTAAAAATATAAAAATTAGCCGGGCCTGGTCATGGGTGCCTGTAATCCTAGCTACTCGGGAGGCTGAGGCAGGAGAGTCTCTTGAACCCGGTAGGTGGAGGTAGCAGTGAGCTGAGATCACACCACTGTACCCCAGCCTGGGCGGCAAGAGCAAAACTCCCTCTCAAAAAACAAAAACAAAAAACACACTTGCATACATATGTATCCCATTTATTCTCATGGATGTGGTATAGAGAATCCAAAAGAATAATTTCATGTCATTTAAATGACATTGGAGTTTGTTTTAGACATATATTTCAATATAGGTCTGGTAGTGGAAATTCTCAGTCAAAAAGCCATGATATGAAGAATGACTGGGACCAAGAGAAAGTTCTCTAGATTTGTTATTTTATGACTTTGCTTACTTTCTCCCTGTTCACTTATTAGTTTGCACCAATCTGCACAATGGGCTCTGTCCTGTCACCCTTCCAGGAGGCATGGTGTAGCATAGCACTATGGAGATTGTCTGGTGTTCTTCCTTCAGGAGGTTGATGTCGAGGTTAGCCTTGTATGCCCTGTTCGGTATCCTGCTAGGAATTTGTAGACCTAATCTGGATCAATAGATAGAGTCTCATGAAATGTCTGGTTGTCATGAAATGTCAAAGTATGTAGAGTGCTATGTAATAGCTCGATAGGACTGACTGAACTCCTGGGTGGTCCTGAGTGGGTTAGGAAAGGGGTCCACAGTGAGTGCCTAGCTGGACAAGTCTCTGCATACAGCTGACCACCTAGTGTCTATAAGGCATTAAGAGCCAGAACCACACAGTAGACCTGCACTGGCAGGCTATCCAGCATAGAAGTTTTACTTTTTCAATGGTGAACCGTTCCATTTGCATTTTTATTTCTTATCAAAGTTATACATTTATAACTAGTTTTAATCAGAAGTGCATGGCTCAAAATAAAAAATAGAACACTTTCTGACCCTGTACGTACCTAATTTCCACTCCAGAGGCATCTTTCTTGAAAATGTTTAGCTGTTTTTCTGCTGTTTATTTCTGTATTTAGAGACACACTGCTTTTTTTTTCAATTTTAGATTTTGTCTATTGACATTTCACCTTCAGCCTCCCACTTCATGTCTCTGCCAATATAATATTTTTATGAAATTACAGGGTTTTCATTAATAACCATGTAAATATGTAAATATTTTCCTCAGCTGAGCCTTTTAGTATATCCTGACTACATTTTCTTTTTTGAACTATTTTTTGTTTTCCTTGGATTAAAAATGGACTATCATTTATTACTGAACTCTTCCCCAGGGCTGACTCTGTCAGCATAAAAGTGCATGTCTATTCTATTTTTTTCCCTTGGGGACATTATTTTTCTTGAAGGCATTCCTTGGGGAAGTCCCTTCCCAACTCCTCTACCCAGCTCCCTCCTCTTCCGACATGAACGGCTTCAATCCAGGTCGGCTGTGCAGTTGTCATCCTGAGCTATCCCTCAGCAACATCCTGGGAATCTCCTTTTCCTCTCTATATTGGATGTCTTGTTTATTGAAATCTTAGTTTAGGCCTCAGTTTAGGTGGAGAAAATTCTCTTATAGCTTATAATAAGGGGTGCATGGGAGGTTTTTTTTGATTCTTGAATGTATGAAAATATCTTTTGGCAGGTGAATTGCCTGAGCTTGGGAGTTCGAGACCAGCCTGGGCAACACAGTGAAACCCTGCCTCTACTAAAATACAAAAGATTAGCCAGGCATGGTGGCATGCACCTGTAATCTCAGCTACTTGGGAGGCTGAGACAGGAGAATCACTTGAACCCAGGAGGTGGAGGTTGCAGTGAGCCGAGATCACGCCACTGCACTCCAGCCTGGGCGACAGAGTGAGACTCCATCTCAAAAAAAAAAAAGGTACCTTTATTCTCACATGTTTAATGGATAAAAATTATATGGCCTTATACATTAGAAGTAACTCAAACATTTTGAAAGCTTTAAAACTTTGTCTTTTATTTTCTAATCCCAACATTAAAAGTACTAAGCCATTCTCATTTCTGTTCCCATACATGTGACCCCTCTCCCCTTCCCAAAAGCTTTTAGGACCATCTGTTTATTCTGGTATTCTGAAATTTCACAATAATACACACTTGTATAGGGTTTGTTTGTTTGATTTTGCTACACTAGGCATTCAGTACCCATATCCTTTAGTTCTGGGAATTTGTTTTATATTATTTCTCTGATCTTTCCCTTCTGTTTTTTGTTCTTTCATTTTAAAATTTCTATTATGAATATTACCTGAGCCTGATGAACCTCTGGAATAATTCCTTAATTTTTAATTTCCTTCTCTCTCTCTCAAACCCTTTATTTGAGTATAATTTACATTTGATAAAATCTCCCCAATTTTAAGTGTTATGATTTAATGGGTTTTGACAAATATATGTATTCACATAACCACCACTATAGTAAGATAATGGAACATTTCCATCACCCAAAAAAGGACTTTTTATTTCCTTTTATAGCCAATCCCTTCTCCCCTTTGCCCAGCCCTTGGAAACCATGGATTCACTTTCTGTGGCTGTAGTGGTTTTTCTAGAATTTTATGCAAATGGAATCTTATGGTCTGGCATCTTTGATATCTGCTTCTTTTACTTAGCAAAATGATTTTGGGATTCATTATTGTTGCCTAATCAGTAGTTTGTTTTTCATTGCTGAGTGGTATTTCATTGTATGTACATACCACACTTTGTTTATATGTTTGTCAGCTAATAGACATTTATTTCCAGTTTCTGGTTATTATGGATATAAGTTATATGAACATTCATGTCCAGTCTTCTTGCAGGACATACTTTTTTATTTTTCCTAGGTAAATATCTAGGAGTGAAATTGCTTGCTTGTATGGTAATTGTATGTTAATGAGAGCTTGCCAACTCCTTTCAAAAGTAGTTGTATCATTTTGTATCCCTACCAACAATATATGAGGATTCTAGTTGCTCTGTATTCTGGTTTGCACTTGCTATTATTAGACTTAAATTTTAGCTATACCAGCGTGTTTACTTTCTGCATTTAATTTGCATTTTTCTAATGACTATTGATGTTGGACATCTTTACGTGTACTGATTTGCTATTCATATATCTTTTGTGGTATAGTGTGTTTTCAAATTTATTTTCTGTTGGGCGTTTGAAATCTAGAGCTGCAAGAGTTCTTTACATATTCTGGGTACAATATATTCACTTGATCTTAGCCAAAAGGCTGAGAAGCAATTATATATATAATACAATATACAATATATTCAGATGTATGTCTTGCACACATTTTCTCCCAGTCTAATAGCTTGACTTTTCACTTTGTTAGTGGTGGGATTTTGAATGAATAAGTTTTAAATTTTGGTAAGCCCAGTTTGTTAATTTCCTTTGTATGGCTCATGCTTTTCAAGTCTTATCTAAGAAATCTCTGCCTGCCTATCTTAATGACAAGATTTTCTCCTGTGTTTTCTTTTAGGAGTTTCATCATTCTAGTTCTTACATTGGGTCTATTTGTCCCATTTTGAGCTTTTTTTTTTTTTAATATACTGTGGGAGGTAAGAGTTGAGGTTCATTTTATTTTAAATGGATATCCAGTTATTCCAGCACTCTTTGTTCCAAAAACTATCCTTTCTTCATTGAATACTTTGAATTAGAAAGGATAGTCTTTTGTCGAAAGTTAATCAACCACATGTGTAGGGGTGCATTTCTGCATTCTGTATTCTATTTCATTGATTTGTGCAATATTTGTATGCCAAAATATACCGTCTTGATTACTGTAGCTTTATAGTAAGCCTTGAAACCAGATAGTGTAAATTTTTCCAACTTTGTTCTCTTTCGAAATTGCTTTGGCCGATCTAGGTTCTTTCATTTTTCCTTTTTAAACTGCTAAACCAGCAGCTGGAGACTAAAGCTTTGAGTGCCTGGCTTGGAATTTCTCCCTGCTGTGTAAATTTTTATCTATGCCAGAAAAGTAGCCTTGGGCCTTATATTCCTGGGTGAAAAGAGAGACCATAGAAAGATGGAGTCAAGTCGGCTGGTGCTTAGAGGCAGCGTGCAGAAGAGTCCTAGAGAGAACTACACACAATGACCCTGCCCATCTGTAAAGCAGTCCATCATTACCTTGGACACTCAAATTGGTATTTTGCTACTTTAGGTTTCTCTGGCATGAAAAAAGAAACAGTTATCTTCCATTAGTTCTGTATCTTATACTACTTAGAAGTTACTTATTTTGTGGCTACTTCTGATTTCACACAATCTTTTTCAAACAATGGTGGCTAAGATTGAACACTCTTATTGCCTTGCTTGGAGTTTGATTTCCAATGGTTTAATCCCAAGTATTTGTGATTTATATTTGCCCACCAATATAAATCTCCTTTTTTTTTTTTTTTTGAGACAGAGTCTCACTTTGTCGCCCAGGCTGGAGTGTAGTGGCGTGATCTTGGCTCACTGCAAGCTCCTCCTCCCGGGTTCACGCCATTCTCCTGCCTCAGCCTCCTGAGTAGCTGGGACTACAGGCACCCGCCACCACGCCTGGCTAATTTTTTGTATTTTTTAGTAGAGACGGGGTTTCACTGTGTTAGCCAGGATGGTCTCGATCTCCTGACCTTGTGATCTGCCCGCCTCAGCCTCCTGAAGTGCTGGGATTACAGGCATGAGCCACCGCGCCCGGCCATAAATCTCCTTATAGACACCATTGTAATCCAGTGGCTACATACCTATATCATGAAGGCTGATCCTTTCCTGTTTCTTTTTATTGTTATTTATATGAATTGCAATCACTCAGGCATGTAGACAGACACAGGCACTATTTCTCTAATTTTGTATATTAGGAGATTAATTTCCATTTATATAATAAATTTGTCCTCTGAAATTTCCAGGGTTGATAACAGTTTTTACACGTAATTCTTAAGTTAGCCTAATTAATTTCTCAACTTTTTTTCTGTTATTGTCTCCTGCTAATGAGAGAAATTAAATACTGAGGAGTAATGTTTTGCCAGATAGCACTGAGTTTAGAGGGCCCCAAACCATTGTATATTTAAGCTTTTTTGCCCTCCAAAAACCAGTTTTTGTCCTTTGGGATTAATATTGCTCTCATGAGAATGCGTGGTCTAATTGATGCAAAAGAGGTAATTTTGTAACAATTACAATGAAAATAACTTTCCTTTCTTGAGTAGCTATTATGTAATAGGCACCTTACTATGTGCTTAACACATGTTGTCTGATTTAGCTCTCCTAAAGGCCATGTGAGGAATGTATTATTTCTGTTTTCTGAATGAAGACACTGAGAAAGTTTAACTTATCTAAAATCAAGTTTCAGACTAGATCTCAAAATGATATGTGTGACGTTGAAGATCTACTACCCTCCTCTCCTCACAAAGATACTATTCACATTCATAGAAAAGTCAAGCCATTTCTGACTAGAGATGCACAATTAGTTGTGGTACTAAATGTCAATGTACTGATTTGCAGAAATGGTTCAGTCTTTTCTGTTTGGCATCACTTATAGATTATTAAGGATTTTTCTAGCCTGTGAATACTCTACTGGGAAGAATAGTTTACATATGATTATTAGGAACTCTAAATATAAAATGGTAATTCTAGAGAGGACTTTTACAATCACAAGGTGAAAACTTTTTTTTTGTTTTGAAAGAATTTAGGCACAGAGTTCCTATATGCTGATATTCCTAAAGAACTTTTCATTGGTTCATTATATGTATTTTTCTCTTTACATACTTAACCAATTTAAAAAAGGTAAAAGTTATATAGCATATAGTAAAAAAATTAGATAGTGTAGGCAGGTATTAAATAAACAATGTCTTCCTTCTCCCATCTCCAACTTCTAAACTTTATTTATAAAGGTATCTTAAGGTGTTTTTTCTAAACTTTAAACGTGCATAGCAGCATGTGTACATATATTTAGGAATATCTTTTTTATTTGTAAAACTGAGATAATAGTATCCAAATTGTACCACATTTTGCTTTATTCTTTTAAAATAGTTGTGTATTGCACTGAGTCAAAATTTAACTCATTCTGTATTTAAAGATACATGATTGTATCTAAATATTTACTACTTAGATAAGGAGACTTTTGAAGAATGTTCTTAGTACACATAGTTTGGGGTCGTTCTGAGTATATTTGTATAGTAAATTACAGGAGTAAAATAGTTACATTAAAGACTATGTGCATTGTAAAATTTCGTAGATATTCTCAAGCTGCCATTCAATAAAGGTATATGAAACTTCACTGATGTCAAACTGTGTTTGAGAAAGCCCATTTCTTCACACTCTTATAACACTAGGTGTTTTAAAACTAAAGATTTTTGTCACTCTGATAGATGAAAAACAATGTTTTGATTTGCCTTTCTTTAGTTATAAGGGAGGTTGAGCATATTTTCTATTTCTTGATCACTTGTGTTCTTTCTCTTTTTTAATAAATTGCCTATTCATATTCCTGTCCATTTTTCCATTGTGATATTGATGTTTTGTTTAGTTTTGTTTTATTGATTGAATGAATTATTTGCAAATAAAGGAAATTTGTCCTTTTTCATTTGTGTGGCAGTTTAAAACAATTTTACCATTTGGGTTATAACTTTTACAAGTTTTGTTTATTAATGTTGAAAAAAATCAACTTATTGAAGTATAATTTACATAAAGAGATGTAAGCATTTTAAATGTAGAATGTGATGAGATTTAACAGTTGTGTTCACCTGTGTAATTAGTATCTCAATCAAGATACAGAACAATTTTATCCCAAATAGTTTCTTCATGTTCTCTGAAGATAATTCCACCATTCCTGGCCCTAGGAAAGAACTCATTTGCTTTTAGTTATACAAATAAGCTTGCCTTTTTCTAGCAGTTCTTCTGTGGAATCATAAAATATATACTCCTGTGACTAGGGTTTTGATCATCATGAAGCTTAAGATTCATCCAAATTGTTACATCTATTAGTAGTTTGTGTCTTTTAATTGCTGAGTTGTATTCATTATGTAACACATTTTACCTGTAGAGTCACCTCTTGTTTGCTGGGGCTTCTGTAACAGATTACCACAAACTGAGTAACTTAAAACAACAGATTTATTCTCACAGTTCTGAAGGCTAGAGGTCTGAATGCTGTCTCTAAAGACTCTAGGGGAAGATCCTTCCTCACCTCTTCTCTGGCTTTTGGTGGTTACCTGAAGTCCTTGGCATTCTTTGGCTTGCAGCAGGGTAGCTGGAATGTCTGTCTCCATCTTTGTGTAGCACTCTTCCTCTGTCTCTGTATCTCTTCTCTTCTTATAAGGACACTAGTCACCTGTAACAGTTTGCTTTCTAGCCCCCGATAATTCACATCCTTAAGTGCAAAATGCATTTACCGCATCCCAATATTCCCAAAAGTTTTAACCATTCCACCATCAACTTTAAATTCAAAATCTCATCTAAATATTATAATTTCACAAAGTCCCAAATCTCATTTTATATATTATCAAAATCAAATTTGGGTGAGACTCTGGGTATAATGCATCTTGGACTGAAATTCCTCTCCATTCACAGATGTGTGAAACTAGAAAACAAATTATTTGTTTCTAAAATGCAACGATGGGACAGGCATAGGATAAGCATTCCCATTCCAAAAGGAAGAAACTGAAAGGAAAAAAGCGGTCATGTGTTCCAAGCAAGTTAGAAACCTAGCAAATTTCATTAGATTTCAAGGCCTGAGAGTAATCCTCAGTGGCTTACTGCTTTGTTCTCTGGGCCCTACTTGGTTGGTAGCCTACCCATTCGGCCCCCGAGGGCAGTGGCTTTACCCTCTCTGGCCCTCAGAGTCATTTGTCCCATCTCTGTTTCTTTCATCTGATGAAATAATATTCTCCAAAAACCTTATTGGTCTTCTGTGGATGCCAAAGGGGTCCGTACCATTAGACACAAGGACACAAGGGTTCTCCACAGATCTTTCCTGGGTAACTCTGTCTCTATTTATGGATTCTGCTGAGATGGCTGATTGGATCAGTGAATCACATGTTTAATGCTGTTAGCAAGAGGTTGTTCAGGCACACCCTTGGCCTATTTCCAGAGCCTATCTAGAAAGCTTTAGGAATCTGTTACAGCAGCACCCCACTTCCTATTACCAAATCTTTTTCAGTTTCCTGGGACTGCTATAAGAAAAGTACCACAAACTGGTGCCTTCAAACAACAGAATTTATTCATTCATAGTTCTGTTGGCTAGAAATCTGAAATCAGAGTCAGCAGAATTGGTTCCTTTGAGTGCTCTGAGGGACATCCTGTTCTGTGTGTCCCTCCTAGCTTCTGGTGATTTCCAGCAGTCCTTGGTGTTCCATGATTTGTAGATATATCATGCTAATCTCTGCCTCCATCTTCACATGACATTTTCCCTGGGTGTCTCTTTTCTAAGTTGTATTGGGTTAAGAGCCTACACTATTCCAGCATGACTTAATATTAATCTATATCATAATTACATCTGCAATGACCCTATGTTTAATTAGGGTCACATTTATAGGTACCAGAGGTTAGGATTTCAACATATCTTTTTTGAAGACAGAATTTAACCCATGACAAACCTGTTGATGGACATTTGGGTTACTCCAGTTTCTGGCTATTGTGAGTAAAACTACAATGAAAATTCATGTACAAGTTTTTGTATGTTTTTATTTCTTTGGGTAGATTACTAGAATGGAATTTCAGGGATATATGGTAAGTTTGTTGAACTTTGCAAGAAACTGCCAAACTGTTTCCAAAGTATTATGCCATTTCACATTTCCTCTGGTTATGCATGAGAGTTCTAGTTGTTCTATATCCTTACCTTGGTATTTTCACTGTTTTTAATTTTAGTTATTATATGTAGTGCTTTATCTCATTGTGGTTTTAGCTTATTTACATTTCTCTAATGAGGAATGATCCTGAGTATCATTTCATTTTCTCCTGTGTTCTGTTAATATGGTGAATTACATTGAATTACATTGATTGGCTGCTTAATGTTAAACAACTTGCATTTCTGGAATAAACTTGAAGATTATAGTTGATGTGGTTTTCTAATATTTTGTTGAGAATATTTTCATTGATTTTTTGGGGGTTATTGCTCTGTAGTTTTCTTATAATGTCTTTTCTGATTTGGGTACCAGAGTAATGTTCTTCTCATACAATGAGTTGGGAACTATTCCAAATGGTTTATATAGGATTGATACTATTTTTTAGAATGGTTTGATAGAAAATTCACCATTGAAGCCATCTGGGCCTGAAGTTCTTTGTGAAAAATATTTACAGTATAAATTTATTATTTTTTTTAGAGGATATAGGACTATTCAAATTTCTATTTGTTTTGTGTCTGCTCTGGTAAATTGAGTCTTTCCCCAGTCTGTTTGCTCATTAAATGACTAAATTGTTTATATAAAGAAAAAAGGAGCTGTTTGTCCACCACCTGCATTCTTTTTTTCTCCAGTTCATTTACTCACCCCTTCAACTCACTCTTTTTCAAACTGAGGCCTAGTGGTATATGTATATTACCAAGACTTAGAATTTTGTCTATTCACATTTTTTCTCCCATAGCATTTCTGAGAAAAATGGGTTAGATGCTGGACAAACTCCTGAAATCTTCTGTCTTACTTGCTTTTTGACTCTACTTTAAAAGATTATGGCATAAAGTTTTGTACTTTCTTTCTGCTGATGTTTCTTTTTCTTTTTTTTGGCTTCTTGTTGTTCTCTTCCTCCTCCCTACTCTCTCCTTCTCTTCCCCCTCCCCTTCTTTTCTGTCTCCTTCTAATTTTTCTTATTCATTATGTTAGTTTTTCTGTGATCTGACCTCGCCTTACTAAAATATTACATTAAGAATATTCTGATGTTTTTCTCTTTTGGTGTGTTGGCCTATTACCTCATATAGATTACAAGCTAATGGAAGACAATGACATCATCTTATGTTTTTCATCTACTCCTCCCTAGACAGTGGTCAACTAGTAATGACCCAATGACTTGTTGGCTTTCTGTCGATTGAAATGTAAGTTATAAACTGAAAGATGAATCTTCGTTCATGATCTTTAGATTCTACTCCAGTTTTTATGGTACTCCGTTGCAGGGTTAAGGTATGAATCATTTAATGATTTAGGGAGGTGCAAAAACCTATAGTAAACAGACATCATATTTCATTATTTTCATTTTTATTTCCATTCTCTCACTTTTCAGCTTTTTCATCCTAGTTGTTGGAAAATGCAATTTCTTTCCTGATTGATTTGTTCCGTGCGTTTTTAGCAAGTATTGATTCTCCCCTGAACTTTTTTGCTGCGTTTCTAAGACAGAAGTGTGGTATTTCAATTTATTCAAACAAGAACTAACATACCAGTTATCCTACAGAACATAGCTAGAATTTTTCTAGCTCTGTAGTTTGTAATTGCAATTTAACACTTTCTGTCACTGTTAAAGACAGACCATCCTTGACTAGTTTTTTAAAATTATGTTTTTATTTACTGATTGTCTACCAAGATGATTTGGTAGCCTAACATGGCTTTCCACTATGTGTAGGGCAAACAAAATATAGTTTTATATTTTAAAGTAGATTTTTTACAAACAGGCCAGGTGCAGTGGCTCATGCCTGTAATCCTAGCACTTTGGGGGGCCAAGGTGGGTGGATCATTTGAGGTCAGGAGTTTGAGTCCAGCCTGACCAACGTGGTGAAACCTCACCTCTACTAAAATACAAAAATTAGCTGGGTGTGGTGGCGGGCGCCTGTAATCTCAGCTATTCAAGAGGCTGAGGCAGGAGAATCACTTGAACCCAGGAGACAGAGGTTGCCTTAAGCCAAGATCGTACTACTGCACTCCAGCTTGGGTGACACCAGTGAGACTCCCTCTCAAAAAAATAAAAATAAAAAATACAAACACAAACATACATTAATTTAATGTGTATTTATTGTACCATATAAATTTAAATCTAGCCTTTGGTTATTAATTTTAATGATAAAAATGGCAAATACATTTTAGTTCAAAGTTGGAAGAGAGGAAAACAGTCTAATGAGTAGAATGCCATTTAAGTCAGTAGTTCTTAATTTTATTGCCTTATATTCTTACTTATTTTATGTAATCTTGAGTGTGTTCCCTAATTTCTCATTACTTCACTTTTGTTTTATTCCTTTTTTTTTTTTGAGATAGGTTCTTGCTCTGTTGCCCAGGCTAGAGTGTACTGTGGCAAGATCACAGCTTGCTGTGACCTCAAATTCTTGGGCTCAAGCGATTCTTCCACTTCAGCCTTCCAAGTAGGTAGGACTACAGGCATGCACCACCATATCTGGCTTTCGTTTTTCTTATACATCAGCTTTCTGATTGACATGGTTTGGCTCTGTGTCCTTACCCAAATCTCATCTTGAATTGCAATTCCCAGGTGTTGAGGGAGGATCAGGTGGGAGGTGGTTGGATCATGGGGATGGTTTCTCCCATGCTGTTCTCATGATAGTGAGTTCTCGAGAGCTGATGGTTTTAAAAGTGTTTGGCAGTTCCCCCTTCGTGCGTGCGCTCTCTCTCTCCTGCCTTGTGAAGAAGGTACTTGCTTCTCCTTTACCTTCTGCCATGATTGTAAGTTTCCTGAGGCCTTCTCAGCCATGTGGAACTGTGAGTCAATTAAACCTCTTTTATTTATGAATTACCTAGTCGCAGATAGTAGCTTTATAGCAATGTGGAAATGCAATAATACACTGATGTTTACCCCCAAAGAAACCTGACAAAATTAAATTGAAATCCTAGGACATTATATCATACCACTATTAATGTGCTATAATGTTTAGTCAGTCTCAGTTATGTTCACAATGAGCCATATGTTTTCTAGCATTGCTTTCATTTGTTTCTAGGTGATACAAAATATACTTCTGTTTGTAGGATTTAGTTACTTTATTAATTGGGGATACTTAAAATAATAAATGAATAAATTATGGCAGATAACTTCTCAAATTCTACTCACCCAATTCCAGTTTAAATTCTTAATTATTATATAAAATTTTATTTTGGAAAATAAATATCTAAACTCAAAAAATATCCTAAAAGGCATTAATTCTCAATGCACATGTTACATGCCAGAGCTGAGAATATTGGAGATTTTTTGTCAAAATACTGGGAGCTTCAAAGAAGTTGTTTAGTGACTCTCTTGGAGTCCAGGTATGACCAACGATAATATGGTAATGATACCACTCTAGCCATCTCACTAAAGATCTTTTTGGAAATATTCTCACTGTCACACTGTAGAAAATAGTAATTTTATTGAGTATTTTAAATTCCAAATATAAATCTTCTATTACGGCACTTTTTCAAAGGAGATGAAGAATAAGTTTTGTCTATCCTGAACTCTCCTAGTTTTATGATGACCTGCTGTTCTGAGTCTTCCATTTCTATCCGTTGCCATAATGCTGTATGTCATTTTTTCTTTTATAGGTAGTAACTGGAAAGTTTTTATAATCACCAGTGACTTGCTAGATGCAGGGACCAGCTCACAGATTTATATTATTCTGTATGGACAACATAGAAGTTCAGCCCCCATATATCTTTATGGAACAGATGGGGCTCGATTTCAGGTTGGCCATGAAGACATATTTACTGTAAGTAATAAAACTGAGTATAAACTGTTAATGTAAGTGATACAGCTAGTAGGTACTTTGGAATGAACGTAGTCTATCCGTTTAAAAACACCATGTGCCCTGTAGAAGATCATTCAAAAGTAATTTATGGAAGTTTTTGCTCAAGAAGATTTAACACAAGTAAATCTGCAATATGGGAAGAGATAGTAGCTAGAGAGAAATACTAGATGGTAAACACTTATTTTTATGTGGACAGACATCAGGAGCAAGGGCTTATGCCTTTCTGGCTCTCCAGATAAGGCTCAAAGTCAAGCTCAAAAAGGGAAAAATAAAATTGTGAAACAAGGAAGGCAAAAAAGTTGTCATCAAGTTGTTAATTAATGGTTTTTATTAGTTATTAGTTATCAAGTTATTAGACCATGGCTAGACACATGGAGATCAGGATCTAGAGGGAAACAGAGGTAACAAAGATGAAGCAGGGAGACCAGTGCCATGTTGTTTAAACTGAAGTCAGATACATTAGCAAACAAAGGCAAGACTTGAAGTGGGTCAAGCACCTGGCACTTATAGATGCTTAGTAATGTCTGTTGAATAAATTAATGGATGCACAGAAGGATTGGTTTGAACCAGGTGGAGACAGAGTAAAATCACCATGAAGAAAGAGTCTCCTTAAGTATTGCAAGTCTTCATAGGACAGCCACCTCCATGTGATCCTGGGTGTTTGGTTTACTACAACCACAGGAGAGGCTGAACCATTTGGAAACATTGTTCCCATTAGATTAGTTTGATCTAACTTTTCCATCCTATATGAGTCAATATTTAAAGACACTCTTGTGTTTATAGTCACTAAAAGATTTTGTCATTATTTTCCGTGAGTAAGAAATAAAAAATAGTCTGAGCTGTTGTTGTTTTACTATTTTAGTGTTTCATGTTTTCTTTTAAATTGAATTATATATTCACATAGTTTATAGGGCTAAATAATTTTCAATTCTGTAATAAGAAAGGAACACCCTTAACCCCTCATTTTCATAGTTTGATGCTTCTTTTTTCTTAATGTTGCTACTAAATTTCAGCTCTTTCTGTTGTCACTCTTGCTTGAGTTCTGGGATGGCTACATTAATCTCGTTGTAGAGGCGATGGCTTCATTAAATGCAGTAATTTCATGCCAATTTTGATCACAGTTTCATTTGTTCTAATTGATTGTTTTCTTGTAAGCGTTCTTAGGCAGACTGTTTTACATCTTCCTTTCCTTTTTCCCTGTACTTTCTTTGTATAGACCTTTTCTTTTCTTTTTTATTATGGTAAAATACACAAAAGTTATCATTAAAAAATTTTTAAATTGTATGATTTAGTGGCATATAGTACATTCACAGTGTTATTCAACAATCACTATCTACTTTCATAACATTTTATTCACTCCAAAAGAAAACCTTGTTATGCAGTCACTCCCTGTTGCCTTTCTACCAACCCCTAGCAACCTCTGTCTTGTCTTCCCTTCCCTTCCCTTTCCCTTCCCCTCTCCCCTCTACCTCCCTCCTCCCTCCTCCCCTCCCCTCCCCTCCCCTTCCTTTCCCTTCCCTCCCTTTCCCTTTCCTTTCCTATTTGGATGTTTTAAATTTTTTCTTATTTCTGAATTGCTCTAGCTAGAACTTTCAGTACAGTGTTGAATAGAAGTAGCAACAATTATTATCCTTGTCTTGTTCCTGATTTAGGGGAAAAGCTCTCCATCTTTTGCCATTGAGTATGACGTTATCTGTGGGTTTTTCTCACGATAAGTGCCCTTTATCATGTTCAGGAAGTTCTTTTCAATTTCTAGTCTGTCGAATTTTTTTTTTAAATCATGAAAGGGCATTTGATCTTGTCAAATGTGTGTGTGTGTGTGTGTGTGTGTGTGTTGGGGGGGCAGTTTGGCATCAGTTGAGATGATTGTGTTTTTCCCCTCTATTTTATTTACGTGGTGTGTTAGATTGATATTTGTATGTAGAACCAATTTCCATTCCTGGGATAAATCCTAGTTTATTATAACATATAATCTTTTTAATATGCTTCTGGATTCATTAGCTAGTTTTGTTGAAGATGTTTGCGTCTTTATAAGGCACAGTGGTTTATAGTTTTCTTGTTATGTCTTTGGGTTTGTTATCAGCATAATGCTGACCTTGCAGAATGAGTTAAAAAGTATTTCCACCTCTTTTTTGGAAGTGTTTTTAATTAATTCTTCTTTAAATATTTGATAGAATTCACCAATGAAGCCTTCTGTCCTAGGTTTCTTTTTCTTGGGAGGTTTTTGATTACTGATTCAATCTCTTTACCTTTATAGGTCTATTCATATTTTTTATTTCTTCAAGTCAGTTTTGGTGGTCTGTGTGTTTCTATAGATTTGTCCATTTCTTTTTTTTTTTTTTTTATCATTTTTCTTTTGTGCTTTTATTGATTCTATCAATAAAAAATCTTATCATGATGGAACAGTAGATATAATTATTTTATAGTAATGATTTCAATAATTATAACACCAATTCCTAATATTGACTGTAATGCTATTTACAATTGTTTTTGCTGCATATGATACTAGACACTTAGCATAATGAACTTCTTTTTTTTTTTTTATTTATTTTTTTATTTTTCTTTTTTTTTTCTTTTATTGTAATTATTATTATTATTATTATTATTATACTTAAGGTTTTATGGTACATGTGCCCAATGTGCAGGTAAGTTACATATGTATACATGTGCCATGCTGGTGCACTGCACCCACCAACTCGTCATCTAGCATTAGGTATATCTCCCAATGTTATCCCTCCCCCTTCCCCCCAACCCACAACAGTCCCTGAAGTGTGATGTTCCCCTTCCTGTGTCCATGTGTTCTCATTGTTCAATTCCCACCTATGAGTGAGAATATGCGGTGTTTGGTTTTTTGTTCTTGCGATAGTTTACTGAGAATGATGATTTCCAATTTCATCCATGTCCCTACAAAGGACATGAACTCATCATTTCTTATGGCTGCATAGTATTCCATGGTGTAGATGTGCCACATTTTCTTAATCCAGTCTATCATTGTTGGACATTTGGGTTGGTTCCAAGTCTTTGCTATTGTGAATAATGCGGCAATAAACATACGTGTGCATGTGTCTTTATAGCAGCATGATTTATAGTCCTTTGGGTATATACCCAGTAATGGGATGGCTGGGTCGAATGGAATTTCTAGTTCTAGATCCCTGAGGAATCGCCACACTGACTTCCACAAGGGTTGAACTAGTTTACAGCCCCACCAACAGTGTAAAAGTGTTCCTATTTCTCCACATCCTCTCCAGCACCTGTTGTTTCCTGACTTTTTAATGATCGCCATTCTAACTGGTGTGAGATGGTATCTCATTGTGGTTTTGATTTGCATTTCTCTGATGGCCAGTGATGGTGAGCATTTTTTCATGTGTCTTTTGGCTGCATAAATGTCTTCTTTTGAGAAGTGTCTGTTCATGTCCTTCGCCCACTTTTTGATGGGGTTGTTTGTTTTTTTCTTGTAAATTTGTTGGAGTTCATTGTAGATTCTGGATATTAGCCCTTTGTCAGATGAGTAGGTTGCGAAAATTTTCTCCCATTTTGTAGGTTGCCTGTTCACTCTGATGGTAGTTTCCTTTGCTGTGCAGAAGCTCTTTAGTTTAATTAGATCCCATTTGTCAATTTTGGCTTTTGTTGCCATTGCTTTTGGTGTTTTAGACATGAAGTCCTTGCCCATGCCTATGTCCTGAATGGTATTGCCTAGGTTTTCTTCTAGGGTTTTTATGGTTTTAGGTCTAACATTTAAGTCTTTAATCCATCTTGAATTGATTTTTGTATAAGGTGTAAGGAAGGGATCCAGTTTCAGCTTTCTACATATGGCTAGCCAGTTTTCCCAGCACCATTTATTAAATAGGGAATCCTTTCCCCATTTCTTGTTTTTCTCAGGTTTGTCAAAGATCAGATGGTTGTAGATATGTGGCATTATTTCTGACGGCTCTGTTCTGTTCCATTGATCTATATCTCTGTTTTGGTACCAGTACCATGCTGTTTTGGTTACTGTAGCCTTGTAGTATAGTTTGAAGTCAGGTAGCGTGATGCCTCCAGCTTTGTTCTTTTGGCTTAGGATTGACTTGGCGATGCGGGCTCTTTTTTGGTTCCATATGAACTTTAAAGTCGGTTTTTCCAATTCTGTGAAGAAAGTCATTGGTAGCTTGATGGGGATGGCATTGAATCTGTAAATTACCTTGGGAAGGATGGCCATTTTCATGATATTGATTCTTCCTACCCATGAGCATGGAATGTTCTTCCATTTGTTTGTATCCTCTTTTATTTCCTTGAGCAGTGGTTTGTAGTTCTCCTTGAAGAGGTCTTTCACATCCCTTGTAAGTTGGATTCCTAGGTATTTTATTCTCTTTGAAGCAATTGTGAATGGGAGTTCATTCATGATTTGGCTCTCTGTTTGTCTGTTATTGATGTATAAGAATGCTTGTGATTTTTGCACATTGATTTTGTATCCTGAGACTTTGCTGAAGTTGCTTATCAGCTTTAGGAGATTTTGGGCTGAGACAATGGGGTTTTCTAGATATACTATCATGTCATCTGCAAACAGGGACAATTTGACTTCCTCTTTTCCTAATTGAATACCCTTGATTTCCTTCTCCTGCCTAATTGCCCTGGCCAGAACTTCCAACACTACGTTGAATAGAAGTGGCGAGAGAGGGCATCCCTGTCTTGTGCCAGTTTTCAAAGGGAATGCTTTCAGTTTTTGCCCATTCAGTATGATATTGGCTGTGGGTTTGTCATAAATAGCTCTTATTATTTTGAGATATGTCCCATCAATTCCTAATTTATTGAGAGTTTTTAGCATGAAGGGTTGTTGAATTTTGTCAAAGGCCTTTTCTGCATCTATTGAGATAATCATGTGGTTTTTGTCTTTGGTTCTGTTTATATGCTGGATTACATTTATTGATTTGCGTATATTGAACCAGCCTTGCGTCCCAGGGATGAAGCCCACTTGATCATGGTGGATAAGCTTTTTGATGTGCTGCTGGATTCTGTTTGCCAGTATTTTATTGAGGATTTTTGCATCAATGTTCATCAAGGATATTGGTCTAAAATTCTCTTTTTTTGTTGTGTCTCTGCCAGGCTTTAGTATCAGGATGATGCTGGCCTCATAAAATGAGTTAGGGAGGATTCCCTCTTTTTCTATTGATTGGAATAGTTTCAGAAGGAATGGTACCAGCTCCTCCTTGTACCTCTGGTAGAATTCAGCTGTGAACCCATCTGGTCCTGGACTTTTTTTGGTTGGTAAGCTATTGATTATTGCCATAATTTCAGCTCCTGTTATTGGTCTTTTCAGAGATTGAACTTCTTCTTGGTTTAGTCTTGGGAGGGTGTATGTGTTGAGGAATTTATCCATTTCTTCTAGATTTTCTAGTTTATTTGCATAGAGGTGTTTGTAATATTCTCTGATGGTAGTTTGTATTTCTGTGGGATTGGTGGTGATATCCCCTTTATCATTTTTTATTGCATCTATTTGATTCTTCTCTCTTTTTTTCTTTATTAATCTTGCTAGCGGTCTATCAATTTTGTTGATCCTTTCAAAAAACCAGCTCCTGGATTCATTTATTTTTTGAAGGGTTTTTTATGTCTCTATTTCCTTCAGTTATGCTCTGATTTTAGTTATTTCTTGCCTTCTGCTAGCTTTTGAATGTGTTTGCTCTTGCTTTTCTAGTTCTTTTAATTGTGATGTTAGGTTGTCAATTTTGGATCTTTCCTGCTTTCTCTTGTGGGCATTTAGTGCTATAAATTTCCCTCTACACACTGCTTTGAATGCATCCCAGAGATTCTGGTATGTTGTGTCTTGGTTCTCGTTGGTTTCAAAGAACATCTTTATTTCTGCCTTCATTTCGTTATGTACCCAGTAGTCATTCAGGAGCAGGTTGTTCAGTTTCCACGTAGTTGAGCGGTTTTGAGTGAGATTCTTAATCCTGAGTTCTAGCTTGATTGCACTGTGATCTGAGAGACAGTTTGTTACAATTTCTGTTCTTTTACATTTATTGAGGAGAGCTTTACTTCCAAGGATATGGTCAATTTTGGAATAGGTGTGGTGTGGTGCTGAAAAAAATGTATATTCTGTTGATTTGGGGTGGAGAGTTCTGTAGATGTCTATTAGGTCTGCTTGGTGCAGAGCTGAGTTCAATTCCTGGGTATCCTTGTTGACTTTCTGTCTCGTTGATCTGTCTAATGTTGACAGTGGGGTGTTAAAGTCTCCCATTATTAATGTGTGGGAGTCTAAGTCTCTTTGTAGGTCACTCAGGACTTGCTTTATGAATCTGGGTGCTCCTGTATTGGGTGCATATATATTTAGGATAGTTAGCTCTTCTTGTTGAATTAATCCCTTTACCATTATGTAATGGCCTTCTTTGTCTCTTTTGATCTTTGTTGGTTTAAAGTCTGTTTTATCAGAGACTAGGATTGCAACCCCTGCCTTTTTTTGTTTTCCATTTGCTTGGTAGATCTTCCTCCATCCTTTTATTTTGAACCTATGTGTGTCTCTGCACGTGAGATGGGTTTCCTGAATACAGCACACTGATGGGTCTTGAGTCTTTATCCAATTTGCCAGTCTGTGTCTTTTAATTGGACCATTTAGTCCATTTACATTTAAAGTTAATATTGTTATGTGTGAATTTGATCCTGTCATTATGATGTTAGCTCGATGTTTTGCTCGTTAGTTGATGCAGTCTCTTCCTAGTCTCAATGGTCTTTACATTTCGGTATGATTTTGCAGTGGCTGGTACCGGTTGTGCCTTTCCATGTTTAGCGCTTCCTTCAAGAGCTCTTTTAGGGCAGGCCTGGTGGTGACAAAATCTCTCAGCATTTGCTTGTCTGTAAAGTATTTTATTTCTCCTTCACTTATGAAGCTTAGTTTGGCAGGATATGAAATTCTGGGTTGAAAATTCTTTTCTTTAAGAATGTTGAATATTGGCCCCCACTCTCTTCTGGCTTGTAGGGTTTCTGCCGAGAGATCCGCTGTTAGTCTGATGGGCTTCCCTTTGATGGTAACCTGTCCTTTCTCTCTGGCTGCCCTTAACATTTTTTCCTTCATTTCAACTTTGGTGAATCTGACAATTATGTGTCTTGGAGTTGCTCTTCTCAAAGAGTATCTTTGTGGCGTTCTCTGTATTTCCTGAATCTGAATGTTGGCCTGCCTTGCTAGATTGGGGAAGTTCTCCTGGATAATATCCTGCAGAGTGTTTTCCTACTTGTTTCCATTCTCCCCATCACTTTCAGGTACACCAATCAGACGTAGATTTGGTCTTTTCACATAGTCCCACATTTCTTGGAGGCTTTGCTCGTTTCTTTTTATTCTTTTTTCTCTAAACTTCCCTTCTCGCTTCATTTCATTCATTTCATCTTCCAGGGCTGATACCCTTTCTTCCATTTGATCGCATCGGCTCCTGAGGCTTCTGCATTCTTCACGTAGTTCTCGAGCCTTGGTTTTCAGCTCCATCAGCTCCTTTAAGCACTTCTCTGTATTGGTTATTCTAGTTATACATTCTTCTAAATTTTTTTCAAAGTTTTCAACTTCTTTGCCTTTGGATTGAATATCCTCCCGTAGCTCGGAGTAATTTGATCGTCTGAAGCCTTCTTCTCTCAGCTCGTCAAAGTCATTCTCCGTCCAGCTTTGTTCCGTTGCTGGTGAGGAACTGCGTTCCTTTGGAGGAGGAGAGGTACTCTGGTTTTTAGAGTTTCCAGTTTTTCTGCTCTGTTTTTTCCCCATCTTTGTGGTTTTATCTACTTTTGGTCTTTGATGATGGTGATGTACAGATGGGTTTTTGGTGTGGATGTCCTTTCTGTTAGTTTTCCTTCTAACAGACAGAACCCTCAGCTGCAGGTCTGTTGGAGTACCTGGCCGGCCGTGTGAGGTGTCAGTCTGCCCCTGCTGGGGGGTGCCTCCCAGTTAGGCTGCTCGGGGGTCAGGGGTCAGGGACCCACGTGAGGAGGCAGTCAGCCCGTTCTCAGATCTCCAGCTGCATGCTGGGAGAACCACTGCTCTCCTCACAGCTGTCAGACAGGGACATTTAAGTCTGCAGAGGTTACTGCTGTCTTTTTGTTTGTCTGTGCCCTGCCCCCAGAGGTGGAGCCTACAGAGGCAGGCAGGCCTCCTTGAGCTGTGGTGGGCTCCACCCAGTTCAAGCTTCCAGGCTGCTTTGTTTACCTAAGCGAGCCTGGGCAATGGCGGGCGCCCCTCCCCCAGCCTCGCTGCTGACTTGCTGCTTGATCTCAGACTGCTGTGCTAGCAATCAGCGAGACTCCGTGGGCGTAGGACCCTCTGAGCCAGGTGCGGGCTATACTCTCCTGGGGCACCGTTTCCTAAGCCTGTCGGAAAAGCACAGTATTCGGGTGGGAGTGTCCCGATTTTCCAGGTGCCGTCTGTCACCTCTGGAAGGGGAACTCCCTGACCCCTTGCGCTTCCCGAGTGAGGCAATGCCTCTCCCCTGCTTCGGCTGGCGCACGGTGCGCTCACCCACTGACCTGCGCCCACTGTCTGGCACTCCCTAGTGAGATGAACACGGTACCTCAGATGGAAATGCAGAAATCACCCGTCTTCTGCGTCGCTCGCGCTGGGAGATGTAGACCGGAGCTGTTCCTATTCGGCCATCTTGGCTCCTCCCCCTAGATTTGTCCATTTCATGTAGGTTATCTAATTTGTTGGCATACTATTGCTCATGGCATTCTTTTATAATCCTTTTTATTTCTGTAAAGTCAATAGTAATGTCTCTACTTTTATTTTTGATTTTAGCAATTCTCTTTGCTAAAATCTAGATAGGCTAAAGTCTATCAGTTTTATTGATGTTTCTAATAACCGAGTATTAATTTAATGTATTTTGTTGTTTTTATATTCTCCCTTTTGTTTATCAGTCTATCTCTTTCTTTTACTAGCTTAGGATTTAATTTGCCTTTCTTTTTCTAGTTCCTTAAGATGTAAATCAGGTTATTTATTTGAGATTTTTTTTCTTTTTTAATGTAGGTGTATATAGCTATAAATTTCCCTCAGAGCTCTGCTTTTTCCATATTTTTGTGTTATATTTTTGTTTTCATTTATCTCAAAGTATTTTTTAATTTTCCTGCAGTTTGTTCTTTGACCCATTTGTTGCTTACGAGTATGTTCTTTAATTTACACTTCTTTTATTTTTTTTTTCTGAGATGGAGTCTAGCTATCTCACCCAGGCTGGAGTGCAGTGGCATGATCTCAGCTCACTGCAACCTCTGCCTTCTGAGTTCAAGCAATTCTCCTGCCTTAGCTTCCCAAGTAGCTGGGATTACAGGCACCTGCCACCACACCCAGCTAATTTTTGTATTTTTAGTAGAGACAGGGTTTCACTGTGTTGGCCAGGCTGGTCTCGAACTCCTGACCTCATGATCCACCTACCTTGGAATTTACACATATTTTGAACTTTTCAGTTGCCTTATAATACTGATTTCTGGATTCATTCCATTGTGTTTGGACAAGATACTCTGTATGATTTGTCTTTTTAAATTTTCAAGACTTGTTTTGTTGCATAACGTATGTTCTATCCTGGAGAACGTTCCATGTGTACTTGGAAAGACTGTTTTCTGTTGTTGGGTGGAGTGTTCTACAGATGTTAGGTCTAGGTGGTGTGTAATGTTCAAGTCCTCTATTTTCTTATTCTTTTCTCTACTTGTTCTACCCATCATTCAAGTCGGGTATTGAAGTCTCCAACTATAATCATCGAGTGTCTGTTTCTCCATTCAGTTCTGTTAAATTTTGCTTATTATATTTTAGTACTCTCTTGTTAGGTGTGCACATGTTTATAATTCTTATCTCTTCTTAATGAATTGACCCCTTTATCAACATATCATATCCTAATCTGAGCTGTTTTTAAGTGGATTTTGTGAAATTACATTGAAAGTTGTTCCCTTGGCTCTTCATAGATAACAGTTGGAGACATTGGAGCACTCTTTAAGATTCGTATTGGTCATACCAACTCTGGACCCTCCCCTTCCTGGCACTGCAAGGAGGTAAGGATATATCAACACTTTCCCATTCTTTGCAAAATCCTCTGCATATTCCTCTCAGGAGTCAACTCATCATGCCTATAATGAGTTGATAGAGTCCTGTACCTTTTTAGCCAGTGCTTTCTTCAAGGCAGAAGTATCATATGCCCTTAATAAATTCTTAATTGATTGAGGGAGGCACCTTAACCTAGCAATTCTTTCACCTCTTTGCAAAGAAAAAAGCGCCTGGAACTCTGATATAGTTGCACTGCTGATAAAAAGATGACTAGCTGTATGTTATTTGCTTCAGAAATGTTGTAAAGATAGACCACTGTGTTGATGAAATAATAGTCTACTAGACTTGAATGCCAGCTTTGAAATTTAGTCTATTCATGCTAAGCAGGAAAATGCCCCTTGAGTATTTTTAAGATTAAAAAAAGGCTTAAATTTTCTATATTGTTCAGCATGAAACATCCTACTTATTAGCATGATTGTCAGTAAATGCAGATCTCCAACACTGGAAATCATAGAGCTTGTCATCCATTTTTGTATATGGTGTATTTACGTCTTCTGCCATTTCAAAATAAATGCTCTTTAACTAAACAAGTTCTCAAAATGTGAAGAAAATCTGGTCATATTCCTGATATTTTCGGCAAACTTACTCTTCTTGAGTTTTAACATGTGGAAGAATTAATGAAAAATTCATAGAAGATGAGTAATTCCTTAAAAACATTAAAAAATTCCATTAGCAGAAATATGTAGTTGTTAATACCATCTTCTTTATGTTAAAGTTACAAACGATTGTGAAAGCAGAATGAAAAAATAAAACTTACCTTGTGAAAATACAGAATGTTGAGGTTATATTTTAAAATTCAAAATTACTACCTGGCTTCTATGTAAAATACTCTCTTTTATGCTATATAGAGCTTTTGAAGTATGATATTCAAATTGATTCTTAAGTGATCATATATGACAATACTTTTTTTCTTCCCTCTCAGTATGTTACACTAACATATGAAAATTATCATTAATGCTCCTGCCATTTCATTTGATAGCCAGTAAGCAAGATTACATTCATTATGAACTTGGGATGCTGAGACAAAAAATTTTGTATTACAGAGGAATGATATAAAAATCAGGCTGAAAATTTCTGTTGTCTTTCTCTCTATGGCAAGTATTCTGTCACTGCAAGGGAACTTTGCCTAAGGTTTACTTTGGCTCTTGTTGAGTACCTGTGAAGAAGGGACACATTCTTGATTCAAAATTTCCTTCTGAATGTACAAAAGCCCTTATCCACTTTATCCATTTTGCTAAATTAGATAATGGGTTGAAAATTTTCTGTTCGATTCTTATAATACAGTTTAGAAGTTTGAAATTTGAAATTTTAAGTAAGCCAACTTGTATGGGGATTTGAACAGAATCACTGATTCCATGATAGCAACAATAATACATTTCCATAAAATAACCACATTACTTTACAAACTTAATCTTGATTTTTTCAAGCTTAGTTAGGGAAGATTACAAAATAAAAAGTTCAAAATGTTAGGTTATTTTCTGCTTCTCAAATGATCAGCTTTGGGCCTTAATTAAAATAATCAAATCAGACAGTCTTGGCAGTAATAACCTTGCAAACAATAGTTTTTCTCACGGGTTCTCAGGAAGTCTTTCTAAAAGTGACATTACATTGTATCAGAATCACACTTAATGTGCATTTATAAATGTGAATTCCTGAACCTGTCTGAGACTCACAGACCTTAGTAGGATCAGGTACTGAAAATCTGCCTTTTTTTCCTTTTTGAGACAGGGTCTCCGTCTATTGCCTAGGCTGGAGACCAGTGGCACGATCATGGCTCGCTGCAGCCTTGACTTCCCAGGCTCAAGTGATCCTCCCACCTCAGCCTCCCAGGTAGCTGGGACTATAGGCATGCACCACCACACCTGGCTAATTTTTTATTTTTTGTAGAGACGGGGTCTTGCCATGTTGCCCTGGTTGGTCTCAAACTCCTGGGCTCAAGCAATCTGCCCACCTTGGGCCTGCAAAGTGCTGGGATTACAGGTGTGAGCCACTGTGCCTGGGTGAAAATCTGCCTTTTTAACAAGGTGATTTTAAAATCATTAAAGTTGAAAATCTCTGATTTAAGGCATTCTCAAAAGAGTAAGATTAATTTAATAGTTAAAATAACACCTCACTGAAGCTTTATTTCTAAAAATATTTTAATGAAAAAGTTATCTTTCTGTAAACATTTCATTATACTACAAATGAAACATCTGAATCCATTACAGAACACTTCTGAATTCTTAAACATCAGAAAACATACTGAAGTTTTAAAGTAATTTTGAATATTTAGGTAGGCTAACAATCCTTACATTACCCTTGCACACTGGCATGCTTATTCACTATTTTGTAACATCAATTACTGGAACTCCAAGAGATACTGTAAAAGAATAATAGTACTCTATTCAGAAAAGGCTATATTTTAGTATCAGAAAATATAATTTTTACTTTTTGATGATTTTCATATTTTTCAGTTCCTACCAGAAATTATTAACATTCTTGTTTAACTCCAGGATAAAGGGATTAGGTATAATAGGTGACCATACAAATAATTAGTGCTTGAATTTTGTTCATTGCTAAGGATCCAAGGGGGGAACCATATCAGTTTGAATCTGTAGTGTATGAAATCTGACCTTATGCTACTATTTATAAAATCACTTTAAACCAAAAGTTAATTTCGAAGAAGTTGAAACAGGGAAATAATATATTTCTAAAAATGTAAACATCTCTTTCTAAACAGGAAAATATTAATGACATAAGATTTTGGAAGAAATCTTCCATGTTTGACATAAACATTTCGAAATAGAAACACTAGAAATAGAAAATTTATCTGGGTGCAGTGGTGCGTGTCTGTAGTCCCAGCTACTCAGGAGGCTGAGGTGGGAGGATCACTTCAGCCTAGGAGTTGGCAACCAGCCTGGGCAACATAGCAAGACTTTGTCTCAAATAAATAAATAGATAGATAGAAATAGGAAGATTTTTAGATAGAGGAAAGAAATGCCATTGTACCTGAGATGGCAGTAAAAGAAGAAATTAGCACTGTCAAATTATCAACAGTTTCTCATATTAAAAATAATTCTCTGAGCTAAGTGGCAGTCTTGAACAAAAACTTATTTGACACTTTGATAAAGCATTCCTACATTTTTGAAAGTAATATTATTGTTATTATAGATACAATTGCATAATATGAATTCTGGAAAACAGTTTTATGTACCTGTTCAACGATGGTTGGCACGAGATCAAGAGGATGGGGAAATCTGTCGAGAATTTCCTCTTTTAAGTAAAGGACAACCCGTCCTTCCAGGTAGGAAAGAGTCAACTCCAGGTAGCACAGATAAAACTGGTTTGCCTAAATGCTGAAGGACAGGGAACCAATAAACACATGTTGAGTAAATGAATGTTTCTTATCACTTACCTCTCTGATGTGACAGCTGCATCTAAATGCTTTTTAGTTGTTTCACATGCCAGCATTCAGGAATATGTTCTTGTCAACAGCCCTATAGGAAGGTCGGCTGAAATGCTTCTTAATCAAAACAAGGAAATTAATTCTTAGGCGGTCATGAGAAAATTGAATGTCAAATGAAGTTCCTCCAGGGCTAAGAAATGCAAGTCAATGTATACTTTTCCCACTGGGCTCTGCCTCATTTTTGAAAATTTATCTATTTGATTAGGAAATAAAACACAACCGTTCAATGACTTTCTAAATGTCTGCCCGAAAGCAGAGATGTGTCCAAGCCCTGTGTAAATTTATGGCTGATAATAGGCTCTTGTTCTACTCAGGGGTAGGTAGTCACTGCTCCCCAGCACAAGAATTCAGGGTGACTATCCATAAGAATCATTTGCTCTTGGGTCTGCTGGCCTCTGCCTTGGGGGAGAATGGGATAAGGGCATATGAGATTATTAAATAGACAATTGGCAAAAAATGGATTTTTCTCCAATCCAGACTATGTTCTATTAAAAATGTGATGTTTTAATTTTCTAAATAAATAAATAAATGAGTAATAGTAAGTTTTATCTGACATTAGGCTTAGGTCCATACCAACCTGTGTAGTTTTTTGAGGGAACATAGACTGGTAAACATTTGCACAGATTGATGATTCCTTTGTGGTTTTAAATAAGGTGTGATCACTTTTCTTAAGTTTCTGAAGTTAAAATATTTTTGAAAAGACATGAATAGCCCTAGTTACTGAAAAGTGAAGCAGGAGCATTGTTCTCACCATTTATAAGTATTTTTTTCACCATTTAGAAGCATTGTTATCACTATTCTTCCTCATCAGCCCACATGTTTCACCTGAGAAGATGTTCGCCAGGTGCCCTATTCCTACCCATTGTTAGTAATGATGCAGAGGTGACTTTCTGCTGCTGCTTCCCTCCATTTTAACTGTTAAAGTTCTGCTCAAAGAAGGCACACTCTACAAATATGTTCTGATTTTACTTGTCTTTTGTGTAGGGCTTGACCCTTATGGTTTATTAATAAACATTTTTCTTTTCAGTTTCAGGACATGGCTTGGTATTCTAACCATACCCTATCATATGCTATCTATAAATTTGATAAGCCTTTAGTTATCTAGGTCAGTGGTAGATATAGCAAATGATGATTTACCCTTGCCATATTTTATCTAATATTCTAGCTAAGATTGATGCTGTGTCTGAAATGATATCATTACAAATAAGTAACACTCTTCACTAGAGGTAGACACATAAGTTCTAGGTGGTACAAATAACGAAAGCTGGATTAATGTCTTTTTTGCTATATTTTATTCCTTTAAGATTATAAAAAGTAATGGTAGTTATTCGTCATTTAAGACAACAGTAACTCTAAAAGTGTTTGCCCAGTTTACCAGTATACCATCATGTGTACCTGAAAAAAAATTTGTTGTCATTATGGAATTATTTTCCTGCGAAGGATAAAGGTTCCTAAGAAAACACCAAAAGTGGGCTCACAGGCTGTGTGAGCTACTTTTAAACAAATTTTATTTTTAATTGTGATAATTAACACAAACATTAAATTTACTACCTTAAACATTTTTAAGTGTACAGTTCACTTGTGTTAAGTGTATTCACATTGTTATGCAACAGATCTTCAGAACTTCTGCATCTTACAAAGCTGAAACTCTATATCCATTAAATACTAATTCCCCCCAATCCCCACCCCACCACACTTCTCTCAGCCTTTGGGAACCACATTTCTACTTTCTGTTTCTATGATTTTAACTACTTTAGATACATCATATGAGTGTAAGCATACAGTTTTTGTCCTTTTGTGACTGGTTTATTTTACCAAATGTAATGTCTATGGTATAGCATGTTAACAGAATTTTTATTCTTTTTAAGACTGCATATTACTCTATCATATGTATATACCACAATTTCTTTATCCATTCATCTGACAGTGGACATTAGGCTTGCTTCCACCTTCTGTCTATTGTGAATAATGTTGTAATGACCATGGGTGTGCAAATTTAAATATCTCTTTGAGATTCTACTTTGAACTCTTTTGGGTGTGTATCTAGAAATGGGGTTGCTGAATTATATGGTAATTCCATTTTAAATGTTTTGAAGGACCTCCTTACCTTTTTCCATAGTAGCTGGACAATTTTACATCCCACAAGGGTTCCAATTTCTCTGCATTCTCCCCAACACTTGTTTTTTTTTTCTATTGATACTGGCCATCCTAATGGGTGTGAGGTAGTTTTTCATTGTGGTTTTCATTTGCATTTCTGTAATAATTAGTGATGTTGAATTTTTGTAGGCTTGTAGGCCATTTGTACATATTCTTTGATGAATTGTCTATTCAAGCTGTTTGCCTATTTTTAAATTGGATTGTCTCTTTTTCATGTGTTATTGTTTAGTTGAAGGAGTTCCTTATTTTTTCTGGATATTAGCCTCTTATCAGATATATGACTGGGAAATCTTTTTTGCAACTCCATAAGTTGCCTGTTTACACTAATGATTGTTGCCTTTGCTGTGCAAAAGTTTTTAAGTTTGATATAGCCCCATTTGTTTATGTTTGTTTTTGTTGCATGTGATTTTGGTATCATATTCAAGAAATAACTGCCAAATTTGATATCCTGAAGGTTTTCTCTTAAGGTTTCATCTAGGAGTTTTATGGATTTAGATTTTTATGGTTCTTTAATCCATTTTTAGTTAATATCTATATTGATGTAAGATAAAGATTCAACTTTATTTATTTGTTTTTTTTGCATGTGGATATCCAGTTTAGTCAACCCCATTTATTGAAGAGACTGTCTTCCTCCTTGTGTGGTCTTGGCACCCTTGTCAAAATCATTTGACTGTATAATCGAGGGCTTTTTTCTGAGTTCTCTATTCTATTCTATTAGTCTGTCTATCTTTATCCCAGTACCACACTGCCTTTATTACTGTTGCTTTGTCATATATATTAAAATCAAGAAGTGTGAGGCTTATAACTTTGATCATTTCAAGATTGTTTTGACTATTCAGGGATCTCTTGGCAATCTACATGAATTTTTGGATTTTTTCCTATTTCTGTAAAAATTGCTGTTGAGATTTTGATAGGGACTGCATTTAGTGTTTAGATTGCTTTGGGTAATGTAGACATTTTAACAATATTAAGTCTTCTAACCTACAAATGTGGGGTGTCTTTCCATTTATTTGTTTCTTTAATTTATTTTAACAATGTTTTGTAGTTTTCACTGTCATATCTTTCGCTGCCTTGGTTAGTATTAAGTATAGTATTTTATTGTTTTTGGTGCTATTGTAAATGCAATTGTTTTCTTAATTTCTTTTTGTATTATTCTTTGTTAGTATATAGTAATGCAGCTGCTTTTTGAGTGTTGATTTTGTTGTTTTAACAATTTTTTTTTATGTGGAGCCTTTTAGAATTTTCTACATATGTAACCTGCAAACAGCGATAATCTTGCTTCTTCTCTTCCAAGTTGGATATCTTTTATTTGTTTTTCTTTTTTTAATTGCAATACCTAGAACTTTCAGTCATATGTTGAATAGAAATGATGAGAGTGGGCATTCTTGTCTTTTTCATGATCTTAGAGGAAAAGCTTTTTTTCTTTCATCAATAAGTATTGTGTTAGCTGTGAGCTTTTTATATATTGCCATTATTATGTTGAGATAGTTTCCTTCTATTCCTAGTTTGTTGAGAGCTTTTATAAAGGAAGGATTTTGGATTATAAGAATGCTTTTTCTGCATTGATGAAGTTTTTTGTTTTTTGTCTTTCATTCTGTTAATGTGGCATGTTACATTGATTCATTTTCATATGTGGAACCATCCTTGTATATCTAGGTATAAATGCAACTTGGTCATGCTGTATGTGCTGGGGGTAGGAGGGGGAGCTTCAGCATGTAAAATGCCATGAATTTTCCTACTGACTTCGATGAGGTTCTTTTTGTCTTTGGGCTTGCCTGGGTGCAGGAACCTCTTAGGCGGTTTCTGGGGTTCTCACAAAGGCAAATGTTCCAAGCATTGTTGTTATGATGGTGTCTCTGTGGGCAAATGCATCTTGCTGATGCCCTACGGGTACTTTTTAATGAAACAACTATTTTGTATTTCAGTTTACCCAGTAGAACCCTGGGTAAATATGTCAATTAAGAAAATTTCAGTTCATTTTTGTTATATATTTGTCTTTTAAGTTCTTACATGGAAAATAAAAGAAGAACACCTCTGATTAAAATAGCACAAAGGTGATAGACCACTGTTACTCTGATCCCCCTCCTCTTGTTTTCTCTCTCCAACTTTAGCATAGTTATTTGGTTTTTAAAAAAGGAAAAATGAAATTTTGGTTAGAAAAATAATAAGGAAGGCTGAGTGTGGTGGTTTACACTTGTAATCCCAGCACTTTGGGAGGCTAAGTCAGGTGGATCTCTTGAGTTCAAGACCAGCCTGGGCAACATGGTAAAACCCCATCTCTATTAAAAAATATAAAATTATATATTATGAATATGTAATATAATATGTTATAATATATAATTATATTATTATATATACCTAATGATATATAAATGATATATATATATATATGAGAAAATTAGCTGGGCATGGTAGCACATGCCTGTAGTCCCAGCTAGTCAGGAGCCTGAGGAGGGAGGATCGCTTGAGCCTGGGAGGTTGAGGATGCAGTGAGCCATGATTGTTCCACTGCATTCCAGCCTGAGTGACAGAACCAGACCCTGTATAAAAAAAAAAAAAAAAAAAGAAATATCTTTAGATTCTTTAGAAAAGGATTGTCAAGTTTACAATCCCAGAAAGTAAATAAAACTTCCCTCAATAATTCCTACTTATAAACCTTCTGCATGAGCTGAGGAGGACATGGAATATGAAAGAATATCAACTGATGTGAAAATCCAGAGGATGGAGCTGGTGTGGGAGGGCAGTGCAGAACTGTGTTTGAATTCACAGAACTCTTGAATTAGAATTTTTTTCTCTTCTTCTGATACTTCATGCCCATGAATATTAGGTATTTTATTATTATCCTACAGGTCCCTGAGGTTCATTTTTTTAAAAAAGTATTTTTCTGTATTGTTAGATTGGATGATTTCTATTTATCTGTCTTCAAGCTCATTTATGCTTTCGTCTGTTCTCTCCAGTCTGCTCTTGAGCCTATTCAGTGAGTTTTAAAATTTGTTTATGATGCTTTTTTTCAGTTCTAAAATTTCTATTTAGTTCTTCTTTAAATTTTCTATTTCTTTGCGGGGATTTTCTGTTTCTCCATTGGTTTTAAGAGTGTTCATGCTTGTTTGTAGTAACATTTGTATCCCAACTGCTTTAAAATCTTTGCCAGGTAATCAGTACCCATGTCATCTCAATGGTGATGTCTCCATTCTCTTTTCCCATGTGAACTGATATTTTTCTTGTTCTTAATATTCTGAGTATTCATATTATATTCTGGGCATTTTACATATTATTATATGAGACACTAGTTCTTATTTAAATCCTAAGGAAAATGTTGATATTTTTGTTTTAGTATATAGTTGACTACTGGTTAATTTCAGGTTATAAATCCTAACCTGTCTTCTGTGGGCTGTGGTTCCAACGTCAGTTCAGTTCTTAAAGCCTGTACAGTTCTTGGATCTTTCTTTTGGTGCTTAGAAGACTGAGGCTTTAGTTATCCTGTTGTGCTGTGCACTTCTGCAGTCTTCCTGTTTGGAAGGAAGACCCTATTGAAGCCCAGTTCCACCAAACAGAAGAGAAAGTTCTCTCCTTCAGAATGTTGGCTCCAATGTGCTCTTCTTCCCAGGCACAGGGATGTAAGAAAATAGAGAAATGTAAGTAAAAAAATGGTAGCATGTCTGCATCTTCTCATCTTTATATTTGAGGAGTTCCCTTTCCTGCCTCCTGAACCAGAACTAGAGGTCTTCTACCGAGCCCCCATATCTGAGGTCCCAGTACCTATTTCCAGGTCTCTGGTGCATGGAATCCAGGCTGGGGGACTGTGGAGGAGGAAAAATGGTAAACTCACAGATGCTTGGTGTTACTTTAAATGTTGGTCTTCTTCCCCATTCCTCCTGCTGCTGTTCATGTTTTGATCTTCATATAGCTGTTCTATACATTCTGTCAAAGTTTTATAGCTGCATTCAGTAGGAGAGACTGGATGGTGTGGGTTACTCCATATTACTTGGAACTAGAACTCTTGATTGGATTTCTGTACAGTAGTCCCCACTTATCCATGGTTTTTCTCTCCTTGGTCTCAGTTCTTCAAAGTCACTTGCTGTCCAAAAATATTAAATGTAAAATTCCAGAAACAGACAATTCACAAATTTTAAGTTGTGTCCCATTCTGAGTGTGATGAAATCTCCTGCTGTCCTGCTCCATCCTGCCCTGATGTGAATCACCCCTTTCTCTAGTGAATCCATGCTGTGTATGCTCTCTGCCTGTGCATCACTTAGTAGCCACCTTGGTTATTGTATTGACTGTCACACTACCGTAGTGCTTGTGTTCAAGTAACCCTTATTTTACTGAATAATGGCCTTAAAGTGCAGGAACAGTGATGCTGGCAATTTGGATATTTCAAAGAGAAGCCGTAAAGTACTTCCTTTAAGTGAAAAGGTGAAAGTTATTGAATTGATATGGAAAGAAAAAAAAGTATGTCAAATTTGGTAAGATTTGTGGTAAGAACAAGTTTTCTGTCTGTGAAATTGTGATCAGCATATTGTTATAATTAATCAATTTTATTGTTATTGTTAATCTCTTATGGTGCTTAATTCGTAAACTAAACTTTATTATAGGTATGTATAAATAGGGAAAAACATAGTATATATAGAATTTATTACTATCTGTGGTTTCTGACATTCACTGGGGATCTTGGAACTTTTCCACCATGGATAAAGGGAGATTTCTGTACGTAATTTTCCGTTATATGAGTACTGCTTGGCACTGAAAGATTTTTTTCTTATGTTGTCAGTGACAATATATGAAGTGAATGTGGCAACGGGTGAGCTATGGAATGCTGGAACAGTAGCAAACGTCTACATTTCTATCCATGGGGAAAAGGGAGATACAGGATCCAGACAACTATTTAGATCGAAGAGCTCCTTCAATTTTTTAAGAGGACAAGTAAGCAAAATGCCCTTTGATTTTAAAAAGATTAATCATGGTAAAAACACATAGAATAAGATTTACTGTTGTAACTATTTTAAGAGCATTTTAATTTCACAGTTTAGTAATGTTAATTATATTCACATTGCTGTGCAACAGATCATCAGAACTTTTTCATCTTCCAAAATTGGTAATCTAATAATTAACAACTCCCCATTTCTCCTTCCCTTCAGTCCCTAGTAACCACCATTCTACTTTCTATTTCTGTGTATTTACTTCAGATACCTCATGTAAGGGAAATAATATAGTAATTGTCTTTTGTGACTGGCTTATTTCACTTAGCATAATGTCCTCAAGATTCATCCATGTTATAGCATGTGACAGTATTTCCTTTCTTTTTAAGGCTGAATAATACTCCATTGTGTGTAAACAAACAAACTACATTTTGTTTATCATTTCATCGATTAATGGACATTTGGGTTGCCTCCACCTCTTGGCTATTGTGAATAATACTACTGTGTACATAGGAGTGCAGATATCTCTTTGAGCTTATTTTTTCAAATTGTTTTTGATACATATTTAGAAGTGGGATTGAGGGATCATATGGTAGTTTGTTTTTAATTTTTTGAAACTGCTGTGCTGTTTTGCATAGCAGTTGTACCATTTTACAATCCCACCAGCAGTGCACAAGGGTTCCAGTTTCTCCATCTCCTTGCCAAGACTTGTTAATTTTTTTTTTATGTAACCATCCTAATGGCTATGAAGGGATATCTCATTGCTTTCTATTTACATTTCTTTATTTATTAGTGATGTTGAACATCTTTCATATGCTTATTGGCCACTTGTATATAATCTTTGGAGAAATGTTTGTTCAAGTCCTTTGCCCATTTTAGGGTTGGGTTATTTGTAGGAATAGAAAACCAAATACTGTATGTTCTCACTTATAAGTGGAGCTAATTATAGGGTACTCATGGACACAGTGAGAGCAACAATAGACACTAGGGTGTGGAGAGGGATGTGAGAGAAGGAGGCAAGGATTGAAAAACTGTTGGGTACTATGCTTAGTACCTGGGTGATGGGATCATTCATATCCCAAACCTTAGCATCACACAATATATCCAGTTAACACACCTACACATGTACTGCCTGAATCTAACATAAAAGCTGAAAAAGAAAAAATTGGGTTATTTCTTCTTTTTTTGTTGTTGAATTGTAGAAGTTCTTTATTTATTCTGGAACTTAAACCTTTGTATTTCCTCTTTGTTGAAATTCTCACTTGGTTCATTCATCGCTCTCTTGACGTCAGTATCTTTGTGACTGTTATTTTGAATTCTCTGCTGAGTAAATCACTTAGCTCCATTTCTGGAAATTAATCTTGTTCTTTTGTTTGGGACATATTCCCCCTTTTTCTTCATTTTCTTTGACTCTTTCTATTAGTTTCTATGCATTAGATAAGACAGCCACCTCTCCCAATCTTGTGAGGCTGGCTTCATGTAGGAAATAGACCTGACTGATCAACTTGGCAGAGATTAAGTGCCTCTCAAACTTTTGTATTTGTCCCAACTACTGTCTTTGTTTTTAGTGGCCCCCAGGAGTTTAGGGTGTGCCAAGTCCTGTCAGTGCCCCAGAGATAGGTAAGATAGAAGTCAGTCTCTTGAGAAGCAGCTGGAAAAGATGGGTTGCTAGATGTGTGATCAAGTTCCTTTTTTCCTCAGGTAGAACCTCAGAGCTGGAGTTTATTTCTCACTCACTCTACATTAAGCTGGGGAGAGGATCTGTGGCAAATGCCTGCACTCCTGTTCAGACCACACAGTTGCATTGCTCTTTGTTGCCCCCAAGAGCCTAGCAAATGCCCAGTTTCATCAGTTCTTAGAGACAGGTGGGTCAGCTGGAGACTTGTTCTATCTCTGGAATGAACCAGAGGAAAGAGCTGTGTGAAGTGTGCAGACACTCAGTAGACTACTGATTGCTTGTTCTGTCACCGCCTGGATGCAAGGTAATTAAAAATGTAACCCATGGAAATCGCTGGGAAAGTTGACATTAGGTGTACAGTCAAACCCCTTTCAAAGAAAAACTGGGTGCTGGGGGTTTTTGCCTGCTCTCTCTGCATGAAGCCAGGAGAGCTGCTGGAAGTGCTCCTTATGTGTTTAAAGCATCACTTCATTCTCTGCAGTCCCTGGGGTATTTGAGAATGCCTATCCCCATCAGCTCCTACAGTTAAGTGATTTAGAGGCCAGTCCCTCAGGTAGAAGCTGTAAAATATGGGACATTCGATGTATGGACAAACTCCTTCCAGGGAGAAGATGAAGATTGGCTTTATCGCTGGAGCCAGCTGGGGAAGAAGGCATGTCTGTTCAGGTTCACAAAGGACTTCTAATTACTTGACTTATCACCAACCAGATGCTGGCTAACTAGAAGCCCAACTCTGGGGCAACATCTGAGAAAGTGCAAGTCCAACCTTTTGTAGTGAGAAAATGGGATTTGGGTATTTTTGCCTGCTTGCTCTGTGCTAAGCCTTATGTGGGACAGCTGCTGGAAATGTTCTTGTAACCAGTTAAAATTGCCTCTTTGTTCTCTGTGGTACCAGGGAATTCTCAAATGCTGAGCCCCCACATTTCCAGAGGTAGGTGATTTAGGAGCCAGTTGTTTAGGTGGGAGCTATGAAACTTGGGATGCTCAATGTGTGGAGAAACTCTTTCCAGGGAGAAGCTGGAGACTTGGTTTTATTGCTGGAGTGAGCTAGGGTGAGAAGACATGGGAAGTACCCACATGCCTATTGAGGCTCTGGGAACTTTACTAATTTCCTGTCCTCCAGGCTTCCAGATGTACTCTAGTTAAAGCCCTGACCCCCGGACAGCAGCTGGGATTGTGTGCAGTCAGACCTCTTCCAGGGAGAAACTGGAAGTTAGATAATTTTCCTTGCTTACTCTGCACTAAGTCTAGGGGTATAGCTGCCTGTTTAAAACCACCTCCTAGTTCTCTGTGGTCCCAGGGGATTTTCAAATGCCAAGCCCCATCTGTTCTCAGAGGCAGTTGATGTAGGAGCCAATCCTTTGGATAGCAACCATAAAAGTTAGGTGTTCTCCTCCACAATCCCTCAATCTGGATTCAATGCACCAGAAACCTGGAAATAGGCACTGGACCTCAGATATGGGGGCTCAGTAGAAGCCCTCTAGTTCTGGTTCAGGAGGCAGGAACGGGAACTCCTCACATATAGAGAAGGTGCAGACATGCCACCTTTTTTTTTCACTTTCATTTTTCTATTTTTGTACGTCCCCATGCCTGGGAAAAGGAGCACACGGGAGCCATCATTTTGAAGGAGAGGAACTTGCCCTTTTGTTTGGTAGAGCTGGGCTTCAATGGGGTCTTCCTTACAAATAGGAAGACTGCAGAATTGCACAGCACAACAGGATAACTAAAGGACAGAAATGGAAGAGTGGATCCTGTGTCCAGAATTCTGTCTCGTCTGAAGGCTGCCTGAGAAACTGGTTTATGTCTCCCGAACTTGGAGCCATGACAGAAAAGGCAGATAGTTTGGAAGCCTGGAAAAACAGAGGCTAGCCCTGCAGCCTGTTTTTGCAGCAGAGATTCTTCAGTACAGCAGAGAGACAATAAGACAAGCAAGAGATTGTGGGCTCCAGATAAAAAAACAAACACTTCCTTTTGGAAGCTGGAGAAGCTCCTGACTGTGCAGTGCTATTTCTAGGGTGTGGTTTGTGGAAGGAGCTTATCTCAGCTTTTTCTACCTGTTTCGGTGTGGATATTTTCTCAGTTTCCCAGTGTGTGTGTGTTGCAACAAGTGTCTGAATTTCTCTCCAAATGAATTGATGTATTTGTATTTGTTTATTTGGTACGTCCGTGGAAGAACTGAAAGTCAGAATCCTCCTAGTCTGCCATATTGCTGACATCGCCCAACCAAATGATGGTTTAAAGAGTGAGTTGTTAATAACAGGCTCTGAAATTGAGGCAATAATTAATAGCCTACCAACCAAAAAAAGTCTAGGACCAGATGGATTCAAAGCTGAATTCTACCAGAGGTACAAAGAGGAGCTGGTACCAATCCTTCTGAAACTATTCCAATCAATAGAAAAAGAGGGAATCCTCTCTAACTCATTTTATGAGGCCAGCATCATCCTGATACCAAAGCCTGGTAGAGACACAACAAAAAAAGAGAATTTTAGACCAATATCCCTGATGAACATCAATGCAAAAATCCTCAATAAAATACTGGCAAACCGAATCCAGCAGCACATCAAAAAGCTTATCCATCATGATCAATTGGGCTTCATCCCTGGGATTCAAGTCTGGTTCAACATATGCAAATCAATAAAAGTAATTACAAGCATTCCTATACACCAATAACAGACAAACAGAGAGCCAAATCATGAGTGAACTTCCATTCACAATTGCTACAAAGAGAATAAAACACCTAGGAATACAACTTACAAGGGATGTGAAGGACCTCTTCAAGGAGAACTACAAACCACTGTTCAATGAAATAAAAGATGACACAAACAAATGGAAGAACATTCCATGCTTATGGATAGGAAGAATCAATATCATGAAAATGGCCATACTGCCCAAGGAAATTTATAGATTCAATGCCATCCCCATCAAGCTACCAATGACTTTCTTCACAGAATTGGAAAAAACTACTTTCAAGTTCATATGGAACCAAAAAAGAGCCCACATTGCCAAGACAATCCTAAGCCAAAAGAACAAAGCTGGAGGCATCACACTACCTGACTTCAAACTATACTACAAGGCTACAGTAACCAAAACAGCATGGTACTAGTACCAAAACAGATATATAGACAAATGGAACAGAGCAGAGGCCTCAGAAATAACACCACACATCTACAACCATCTGATCTTTGACAAACCTGACAAAAACAAGAAATGGGGAAAGGATTCCCTATTTAATAAATGGTGCTGAAACTGCAGAAAGCTGAAACTGGATCCGTTCCTTACATCTTATACAAAAATTAATTCAAGATGGATTAAAGACTTAAATGTTAGACCTAAAACCATAAAAACCCTAGAAGAAAACCTGGGAAATACTATTCAGGACATAGGCATGGGCAAGGACTTCATGATGTAAACAGAAAAGCAATGATAACAAAAGCCAAAATAGACAAATGGGATGTAATTAATCTAAACAGCTTCTGCACAGCAAAAGGAACTACCATCAGAGTGAACAGGCAACCTACAGAATGGGAGAAAAGTTTTGCAATCTACCTATCTGACGAAAGGCTAACATCCAGAATCTACAAAGAACTTAAACAAATTTACAAGAAAAAAACACAAGCCCATCAAAAAGTGGGCGAAGGATATGAACAGACACTTGTCAAAATAAGACATTTATGTGGCCAACAGACACATGAAAAAATGCTCATCATCACTGGTCATCAGAGAAATGAAATCAAAACCACAATGAGACACCATCTCACACCAGTTATAACGGCTATCATTAAAAAGTCAGGAAACAACAGGTGCTGGAGAGGATGTGGAGAAATGGGAACGCTTTTACACTGTTGGTGGGAGTGTAAACTAGTTCAACCATTGTGGAAAACAGTGTGACAATTCCTCAAGGATCTAGAACTAGAAATGCCACTTGACCCAGCGATCCCATTGCTGGGTATATACCCAAAGGATTATAAATCATGCTACTATGAAGACATATGCACACGTATGTTTATTGTGTCACTATTCACAATAGCAAAGACTTGGAACCAACCCAAATGTCCATCAGTGATAGACTGGATTAAGAAAATGTGGCACATATACACCATGGAATACTCTGCAGCCATAAAAAAGGATGAGTTCATGTCCTTTACCGGGACATGGATGAAACTGGAAACCATCATTCTGAGCAAACTATCACAAGGACAGAAAACCAAACACTGCATGTTCTCACTCATAGGTGGGAATTGAACAATGAGAACACTTGGACACAGGGTGGGGAACATCACACACAGGGGCCTGTCGTGGGGTGGGAGGGCAGGGGAAGGGATAGCATTAGGAGAAATACATAATGTAAATGATGAGTTAATGGGTGCAGCAAACCAACATGGCACGTGTATACCTATGTAACAAACCAGCACGTTGTGCACATGTACCCTAGAACTTAAAGTATAATAATAAAAAAAAACCAAAATAAAAACAGAAAAAAAGAGTGAGTTTTTAAATTTCCACATAATATGTGAATATTTCAGTCACCTACTATTATTTTCAAGTTTTGTTCCACCATGATTGGAAAAGATACTTTATATTATTTTAATTTTCTTAAATTTGTTAAGACTTGTTTGTGAACTAACTTGTGATCTCTCATGGATAATGTTCCATGTTTTTTTGTGGTTCTGTATATGTCTGTTAGGACCAATTGATTTATGATGTTGGTCATGTCCACTTGCTTTATTGATCTTTTGTTTCATTTTTCTATCCATTATCAAAAGTGGGGCATTGAAATCTATTATTGTGTTGCTGTCTATTTCTCCCTTCAATTTTCTAAAAGTTTGCTTTATATGTATGTGTATGCATATATATATATATGGATACGTACATATACACGTATACATATATATATAGGTTTACATATGTAAGTATGTATACATGTATACATATATATGTATGTATACGTATATATGTATACTCTGATGTTAGGTGCATATATATTTATGAATTATATATATGTTTATATGTATATATAAAAAACATTAAGTCCCGGTGAATTAACCATATTATCATTATATAGTACCTTTTTTTGTCTCTTGTGACAGTTTTGGAATTAAACTCTATTTTGTCTGATAAAAATATGGCCACTGTCTCCCTCTTTAGGTTCCCATTTACATAGAATTTCTATCTTTTCATTTTCAACCTATGTATATACTGAGATGTATGTACCGATTTTGGCTTACTGTAAGCCTCTGGATCCTGGGCTCAAACTGCATATTTTCATATGACTTCATGTTGCTATCTAGTGTCCTTTTATTTCAACTTGAAGGACTTCCTTAGCATTTCTTGTATTGTAGGCCTAGTGGTAATGAGCTTACTCAGTTTGTTTATCTGGGAAAGTCTTAATTTCTTCTCCACTTTTGACAGTTTTGCCTGATGTAGAATTTTTGGTTGAGTTTTTTTTCTTTTAATATTTTGCATCTATCATCCTGTTGCCCTTTAGCCTGCATGGTTTCTACTTAAATTTACTCATAATTTTATAGAATCTCCTTCAAATATGATGAGTTGCCTTTTTCTTGCTGCTTCCATGATTGTCTCTTTGAAAGTCACCAGTTTGATTATAATGTGTCTACGTATGGATTTCTTTTGGTTTATTTTAGTTTTAGCTCATTGAGCTTCTTGAATTTACATGTGCATTTCACGCCTCAGATTTTAGAAGTTTTTGGCCATTATTTTTTCAAAAAAGCTCTGTGCCCCTTTGTCTCTCTCTTTTCCTTTTTAAATTCCCATAATGCATATGTTGGTCTGCTTGATGGTGTCTCATCAGTTTCTTATGCTCTGTTCACTTTTCTTCACCCTTTTATTTTGTTGCTCCTGTATTGATGATTTCAAGTGAACTGCTTTCAAGAAAGCTGATTCTTCTGCCTTATTAAATCTGAGGTTAAACCCCATTAGTGAATTTTTCAGTTCACTAATTGTATTAACAGTTTTAGAACTTCTGTTTGGTTCTTTCTTATAGTTTCTATCTTTTTCATTGTATTCATGCCTGAATTTACTGATTTCATTTAGTTGGTCTCTCTGTATTCTTTTTAGCTCATTTAGTATTTTAAG